>NC_089646.1:87347172-87666263 GCF_037042795.1 Molothrus aeneus
AAAAAAACCCCCAGAAAACAAAGGATTGGCATAGTCTCAAGAGATGTCCAATGGTTGAGTAATCTTTAAGGTGAGAAATCTGAAAACCAGTCAGATATAACAGTCACATCAATTTTCATGGGAAAAAAAAGCAAAAATTTATTTCTCTTTATTTTCTGCTAGTATTCAAAGATTCTTATTGCATTATTGCTGTCCATTGGAGAGGACAGCAATAATGCAATAAGAGGAATCTTTGAGTACTAGCAGAAAATAAAGAGGAATCTTAGGAGGAATCTTTGCCACAGCCAGAAAGAATTAACACACTGATTTTCCTTGACATTTATATAGCAAGGGAGAATTAAGAAGCCTGAAGGAAGAATCTTCCCCTTTTCTTTGCATTTGTGGAAAGAGTTCTTCTGGATGGAATTTCAAATCTCAGTAAAAACAATTGCACATTCCTGAAACACTTTTTAGATGAGTTAGGAGGAAAAAAAAAAAGCAACTTTCTCATATAAACAAATGGAAGTGGAAGGAGATAAAGAAAGAGTACTTTGTTGAGTTTATTGATATAAAATCAGCTATTTTGGTATTTCTATCAGAAGGGAATATTACAAATGTCCTGGCTTTGGCAAAAAAATACTACTTTTGGGAGAAGTGGGCTTAATTTGGATGTGTTCCCTTGCCTTTGGAATATCCCTGGCCTGGCACAATTATCCTTCCACAAAGGTCCAGTAAAATTTTCTGCTGTTGACGCTTTGCTTCACTGCCATCCCCTGCCCCTTGACAGGAGGCATTTGTAACATTATGGTGAAGACGTGTGATCTCAGTGGGTTTGCACTGTCACTTTATACACTGACCAGATGGAAGACACACTTCAGGCCAAACACTTCACTGGATTCCCATGCAGTACAGCAAGAAGAGGCAGAGTTGCTAACACCTGAAGCAGTGTCATAAATAAGGCCCTCAGGATACACATAGAGCCAGAGGAATATTCTGTTTTGCTTTATTTCATTGCTTTATACACAATGTAAGTTGAATACCATCATATCTATACAGCACAGAGACCTGTTTCTACTCATCAAATTAGAAAGAGACATCAGCTGAGATGTCTGGAGGATATTGCAATGGCATTTCCCTGTCCTGACATGTGACATGACTTAAAACATTAGGCCTGGTTTCCAAAACCAGTGTGAAGATTCCAGGCTCCACATTTTCCAATTTTTCAGTAAAGCTCCTTGTCTGCTGTAATACCATTTCAGTAGCTGAAATGAATACTGAGGCAGAAAATGTAAAAACCCAAAGAGTTTCTGGTATTTTTTACCATGCAATATCTACAGGGACAAACAAATTCTTTTGAGTGGGAGCAGTTTCAGGCTCAAATGATCCAACACTTGGATTATGTCAACCCCAGTTCATGTCCTTCTCATGTGGCAAATAGCCAGCATGACAGGTAGGCATAATCACTGCCAGGATGCACAGGGTGAAAATCAGACCAAAACAGTGCAGCAAACTTGCAAGAGGACAGAAACATAAATCAGAAATACTATTGACTAATTAGTCTTGGAAAAAGCTGTGTGAACTTGATGCCCTGATGAACCACATTTGGTGCAAATCCCACATGTGTTGCATCACAGTCCACCTTCTTTTCATGGGATGCAGGATTTTTTCTAGTTTTTGAATTGATATCCAGTTGTTGGTGTCAGCAGAGAGATTTTGTTCACACTCATTAAAGAGGGCACTTCTGCAGAAATGTACTATGGAAAACACCCTGAGGAACGAAATTAGAAGTTTCTTAAGAGAATGGGTTTCTGTTCAAGCCACTAATCCAGGGAGAAAGAAGCTACATGTTCAGAACCTCCCCGCCCTGTCAGTCTCTCTGAGGAGACAACACTGGAAAATCTCCCTCATAGCTCCATCTGGTATTTGGGTCTCCCTTACTCATCTTGCAAAAAACTAGGGGAGTCTGGAGATCAAGGAAATACTTCCAAGAATATTCTTTGATTCCCAAGAACCACATAAGTGCATCCAAATCTTTGAATCATCTGATTTGGTGTGAGTTTCCACAGGACCACTGTACTGCAGTACAGAGTCCCAATTCCCACAGGTACCGCTCAATTCCTTCTGGTGAACTGAAAAAGCTCCACTTTGAAAGGTCCATGTTCATTCCACAGTATCTATGATGAGACAAGTTCTCTTGGGGCCCCTCAAACGGTGAGCTTGCCATTCCTCTGCTCACTGATGTACACCAGCCCTTCTTTGGCCCTTGCTGCAGGCTGAGTCCACCTGCCCTGGAACATGACCTGGCAGCATACATCACCTTCTTGATGTCTCACCAGCTGCTTGTACTTTCCTCTCCATCAGGTATTTTCCTCCCTCTTAGAGGGACACTGTGCAATCCTTCCTAACACAGAGGCATTGTCAGGAGGTGGCTATGTAGCTCCTTGATTGTGCTCCAGTGACTTCAGCCTCCCAAACGGATGTCAAGGGAGTTCATGACAGTAGAAGATGTAGAAGGTTCTGTTTCTGCTAAAGCTTGGATTTGCTGCAGTTCTAGCTTTTCACAGATACTTCTTGCATAATAGTTTGTGGCTGCAGTATAAACTATACATTATTTGCAAGCAGGTCTACCTAAATCACAGCAGTTAAGATGCCCTGGGTATAAGCCTGAATCTTCATGTCAGCTTCTGTAACAATTTACAAAGACAGCCCTACAAATTTTGTTGGTGCTAGTATCTTTTTTATGCTACCTTTAGGGATCAAGTACCCTAGATTTTCACTCTAAGGACTGCAATTATGGGTTGCTAGTAAAGGGACTTCAGAGGTATTGGGAGAGCATGAGGGATGACGGTAATAGTGTTATTAAATCAGTCCAGCATCTTTACAGCACATTGGAAGAAAATGCATATACTGGATCATTTTTAAGACATAACTTTGCCTTGTGAATATTTTTGAGAAGACATTTTTCAAAAGAATACAGAATAAGAACAATTCAGATGTGACAAAACAAGACGATGTCCATGCTCTCACAGTCTTCGGGATTTTCAGTACTCTTTCACTGGTGCTGTGAAGGCGAGCAAGCTTAAGCAGAACATAACCACAAAATGGGCTGTCAGCCCAGTCACCATCCCCTGAGGAAAATGTGGCAAGGCAAAATGATGTCACAGTCTTGGTGTGTTGGCTAAAATGCAGACTAAAGATTTGCTTGGTCTTTGTTTAAAACACAGAAATGAAACAAACAGAAAGCAGTAGGTACCCACTGTATATGGTTGCTCTCCAACAGTTGCTGCATTAGTTGCATTTCTGGGACAGCTAATGCAAAGTTACCTTTCTTGTCCCTTGGCTTTTACCAATGAAATCAACGGTGATCCAGTGGTTGGTGCCTACATCACGTGCACAGCTAACAAAATCAAGTGGAATCTTGGCAGATGGAGGCTGTTTTCACAGAAGAAAGTCACTAAAGATGGATAACATTAAGAGGAGGAAATGAGTGTTGTGATTCCTGCCAATTGAGAGTGCCCCAGGTAAGACATATACCTCCCAACTTCACTGCCAGCAAGCAGACTGTATTTTGTACCAGATGGAAAAATTCACCCCTTACCTCTCCTGGTTATTTCTAAGTATAGATACTGATTGCTCATCACCCAATAACTGTTAGTTCACCAAGACTTATTAACACGGAGACTTCGAACCCAGGAACATTCCCACAAAGGCTGATTAATAACCATGTAACACACCTGCCCTTTTTTAGAACCCTCAGGGTCACATTCCTGTCTTGAAAAGTTATGACACATTGGCACAAACAGTGTACTGCTTGACCTTAGTCCAACAGAAACAAATAGTTTGTCTCTCTAGTGTAATCAATCTCTACTTGTGTAAGAGAAAAAGCTGGCTGAAGTCCTTAAGCGTCTAGAAACTCAACTCATCACAGTCTCCTTGAATGTCAGGATAGTAAGAAATACTTTGCACCAATTTTCTGTCCTATTTTTCTGGGCTATTGAGCTCTGATAAAATCCCCAGGAGTTTATAAAGTTCATTATTATAAAGGAAAAGAATAGCACAGGTAGATAAAAGTCAGTGGAGCTGCAGAAAAAGTGTTAAAATTACAAACTGGTGCACTATTTATAAATCTATAAAGAAGAACACTTGAGTGTATTTTCAACTTCAGCATGTGACCAGTCCCAGGGACTACCACAGCCTTAATCTGTGCACGTGCCTACAAATTTTGGTGAACTCTCACAAGTTATGATCTCAAGTACACACAAGAGTGCTGACTGCTGTGCAACTTGCTGCTGCAACTGCCACACTACTCTAAACATCTACTCTGAATTAAGCTTCTATAAGACAATAATAATTTCCCATCATAATATGTCACCTTTTCCAACATGCATCAAGGAAGCAGAGCACTGCTTCTTTAAATGTAGTGAATACAAAACTATCAAATAATTATCAACTATCAACTCCAGCTGGAGTAGAAGCTAAAAGTCTGTAAGAAGCAATGTGTTGCTTAGTTTAAGATTCATGCATGAATAAATTCAATCCCAT
Organism: Molothrus aeneus; assembly: GCF_037042795.1. NCBI lineage: Eukaryota > Metazoa > Chordata > Aves > Passeriformes > Icteridae > Molothrus > Molothrus aeneus. Next base: position 87,351,694 of record NC_089646.1, read on the forward strand.
ATCTAGTAAATGTTTTGTGATAAATGTTATAAATAAAAACCTATTTATTCATAACCTCATTCCCTTGACTATGAATCATTCATATTGCCAGCCATCAAGCATTAAATAAACACAAAGATTCTGTCTTGACTGCAAGTAAAATCTAGTTGTGTTCAAACACAAGAGCTCATTAGGCATATACAGATTCAAACACCTGCATTGTAACACTATGCCAATTCAGTGCTGTGAAACACATCAGATGCCTCTGTGTCTCAGGGATATTACCCTAAAAGCCAGTCTCCCAGTCTGAGACACTGCACTCAGATATGTCCCAGGCTAAAGAGATTAGTCCCAGCCAAGGGATAATCCAAATCAATTAGGACTATTAGCACATAACTCGCTCTTGCCCATCCTTAATTACAAAAGAAATATCTCCTTTGGACCAAGAGCACAAGTATAGAACACTTCTGCTTAGCCCAGGAATGACAGCAGTTTCAGTGCCAGAAGGCCGTTCTCATTTGAGCAGAGCTCTGCTTCCCCATATTTTCTTTATTGAGCTAAGGCTTGAGAGGATCCATTATTAAAGACATCTTTGTGAAGGCAACTGAAGAGCATTATAATGTAGCAGGAAGCAGGAAAAGTAAAATAGAAATGAGAGAGAGGCCAAACAATGACAGTCCTCTCCCCAGAGATCTGCTTGTGGCACCTCTTCAAGGGAAGAAATACACGATGAATAAAATGTCACAGGCAGATCCTGGTCCCCAGTTACCAACTTCCCGTCCATCCCAACAGGAGCTCACAGCCCCCAAACTGGGGCTGAAGATTTCCTGTGAGGCATGTTTCCAACACCACTGCCTCAAAGACCTCTTCCCAGCACCATGTGGAGATGAAGGAGGTGAAAACACTGTTGTCTGGCAATCTCTGCTGATGTTGTGGTCCCTGGGAAGATTACAGTTTACTCTTTCAGTTCAGAAAAACCCTGAAGTCTTCTAAAATGTAAGAGGAAGAAAAACTGGTCCAGTCAACTTCATAACTTGGAAATTATGAGGGGGCTTACAGTGTTTACTTTTAAATTTCTTCCAAAGAGCCCTGGGATAGCTGCAGGCTAAGGCCCAGGATACTCTCTTTTCTTGGCAGGGGGATAAAAGCAAGGCATCATTCTGATTTGTTGTTGGGTTTTGTTTTTTGGTTTGGTTTTGGGGTTTCTTTTGCAATCCTATGCCTGGAGCTTTTTGACTGTGCTTTCTATGAGCCTGGGAACTAACTGTTCCTGGTGCCCAACTTGAGCCACACTACAGATGTACAGAAAAGCCTTTAACCATACTGCCTCACCACCCTACTCATGGTGAGGAAGAAAAGAGAAAGCACAGTTTCTTCAACCCTTTCTCCAAACCAGTAGCAGCAAGACAGGAGAAGGCCAAAATTGCTTTAGAGGCACACACAAACATGGGCTCTCCTGACCACAGATATTTTGAAGAGAACAAGCTTTGTCTGAAGTCTGGGCAGCTCAGACACTGATGCAAACACATGGATTCTATCTGTATGTGAGCACTTGAGTTTCATGGTTATAAATTTTGACAGTTTGCTCAACTTGGCTGCAGCATGAATGAGTGCCAAATTGTGCACAAATTCAGGTGGTTGGAAGTCCACTGTGCTTGACACATGACTTCCCATCTCCAGCACTGCCAACAGGGCTCTCAGCAGAGCATGTGCACATGGCTGGGTGTGTATGCCAGATGGCAGAGCCAGCTCCTTCATCACAATCCATCCTGGCAATATCTGGTACTTTGCCAGAGGAGGGCAAATAACATTCCGCAGCACTGAAGCACTTGAAAGATTCTAGTCAACCTTCTGACAAAGGACCAATAAATGACATTAACTTGCTAAATTAGTTTTATAGAGGTTTACTTTCCTGACCTCACCAGCTGCATCTCCTAGAAAGTACGAGCATTTGGTCTTGGTTTGCTGAAAATGAGAGGAATGTCATACCATAAAGCAAACCATATATCCATAGTTCTTCCATAGTGATTGTTTTGTGGACAAGTTCCAATGAATAATTCCGAGAAGCATGCAAGAACTGCTTTCTATTAATCAGGCTTAAAATGGTTGTACAGAATATCTAACTCTGTAGAATTTTTCTTCCTCAGCTCAAATCAGTTTAGCTTTTTTTTTTCAGAGTCATATAAGGGATATGAACAGAAGGGAACCCTTCCTACTAAGGTCATTGGTTTGCAATCCAGTTACCATGATAGCTAATAAGTTAGAATTAGGGAACTCCAGTTTTCTTTCTCCCACAATTAAATCACAATTTTCTTCCATGACATACAATGTCTGGGACAAGGCACAGAACTGTGGAATTACCATAGATGTGCTGAGGTTTATGAAAACTTCAATTTTATCAGTTTGACTTACTGGTTATTCTTCTATTGCTATGCCTCTGAGTTATAAGATTTATAACTCAGCTTATAAACTTTGTATAAAGTCATAGCAAAAAATCTCTCTGGATGTAAATCTCATAAGTTAGTGATTGTATTTCTGTTTTGGTTTTGCTTGCTAGTAGACAGACTACAGAAAATTAAATATATATTATGCATCAGTAGAGAATTTACCCACTGTTGTGAATAACAGCAAAAAGCAGAATAGGCCAGAAGAGAAAATCTCTGATCGCTTAGGTACCAATTGTGGTTCATCAAAAAGGACTGCTACTGCTTAGAAATTCTCATCAGAAAATGCCTATTTATTGAATGTGTATTGCCCTGAATGCGTTATAAAAGAAATGGTGCTGATTAAATTTTCTCTACATTTAAAAAATATATATTTTAAAGGCTTCAATCAGCACTTTCTCAGTGCAGTTTTTAGTGCCTAATTCAGAAATGACATTTTGGTTGGAAATGTGAGTTCATTGAAATTAATAATCCAACATCACTTGAAAATGAACCGCTATTTAATTTCAAATTGGTCTGATCTTTTTATCTACCCTTCTTACTACTCTCTGACATTCAGTTAAGGATATTTTCCAATACAGGCTTTTGAAAGGAAAATGTAGACAATCAGATTTTACTTTTCAAAGAAGAAAAAAATTCCTATCAGTTCTGATTATTCAATTGTGTAGCAAATAAAAGGAAAGTTTACTTGATCTTTTTGCTGGTTTTACAAGTTGAGTCACTCAGCCAGTCAAAAAGCTTCTGAAAGCAGATGTTCCTATTTTCTGCTGAAGCCTGGAGACATTCAACTGAAATTTCACAGAACAGCCAAGCTGTTAGTATCACACTTGTTATCACACTGGAAAAATGTGAATTAGAATTACACATATATCAATTCATTAGATGGTTGGAAAGAAAACAAACACACAATAGTTACTCACTGAAGTTTAAATGCAATTGTCACTAATCACAGCAAGGAAGAGAAATTAGGAACTTCGCAGCTGCTGAGACAAAAGGAATAATGTACTTCTCAGGTCAAAAAAAGGTGATCAATATGCCTTTATAAAAAGTCTTTGTGACATAATAGCTTCATCACTATACTTGTCTCATCAAGAGCAAATGTAAAAAGATATACCTGGTTTCAGTCTTTGCACAGAAGCTGAGCATTCCTGTATCACATTGATTATTGTTGAGTGGAAGAGGAGACTCAGCCAGTACAAAAAGATGGTGCTTTATACTCTGTGTCTGGAAAGCATGGCCTATTGTTCACTTTTATTCTTCTTTGGCAGATGTTACACTTGCTTACTGATGCTCAGAACATGGAACATATTTGCTTGAAAAATAAAGCAATAATCTTAAATAAAAAAGATGTATGATTGAACACATCAGACCTGATTTACAACAATTCATGGGTTATAAAAGCTTTGCTAAAGATTTGCCTTCTCTGCTTGCTGTAGGAGTTAGATGCCAGCTGGTTTAAAATCTGTTTGCTTGCATTTACTTGATTCCTTTCATTTACTCTGATGTTGATTTCAAGCAAAAGAGAAAGCTGCTACTGGCATGGAATGATCCTTTATTTTTTCCTGAGGAGGCAGGAGAAAGGGATTTCAGGTAGTTTTCTTCTTTCTTTTCTTTTTTTTTTTCTTTTTTTTTTCTTTTTTTAAGCTTCAATAATGTTCATGACCCTCAAGTTTTCTGACCTTCCTAAACACTGCTGAAGTGGTGGCAATCTATATCACTTCAGAGGTACTGAGAAAAGCTCTGGACTAAAAACGATTAGTGCACTAATTGAACAAAAAGGGAAGCACACAGACAGTCTCAGACTGCCCTGTCTGTGGTGTTTGGCAGATGCTCTCCATCATCAGGGAGCAGACTCCCTGGGACCTTGCCTGTAGTTGGCCTCAGGTCACCATTACTGCAGTCAAGCACATCCTATAACCCCTCCTGTAAATTGGTCAAACTTTAAAATAATTTCAGTAGTACTTCCTTTTGGAGTACTACTCTAGAAACTACACTGCTGCAAATGTACTTTATCAGTCCTATAGTCCTCAGGAAAGCCACCTGTGAAACCCCAGGGTTTCATAGATTATTTGACCTAAAGCTAAGTAATTTTGTTTGTAGAGTTAGTGTTCAGCCCCACTAAGGAAGCTGGAGCAGATTAAAACATCCAGCACCCACCTACATGTGCAGCTGTGGCACCACAACCTCAGTCCTCCAGCTTCACAGGCAAATCTAGAAATGGCCACTGAACCACCACGTACAGGCACAGCAAACATCCCACCACTGTGCAACAATCTCAGAGTCATTAGCTACAGAGCATTTTCTATCTCTGCAGGCACACAGGTTCTACAGGATCCTCCAGTCTTCTGGTGTAAATATCTTCTCAAATGAGATCCCATCTGCTCAGGCCTGCTATGGAGTCCAGCCAAAGCCTTAAGTTCCAGGACCAGCTCTGCTTGCACGATCTGGCAGAAACCAGACTTACTGATAGGCATTTGCACATTTTATAACTTCTATGACCACGAAGCAGGTGCAAGGAATGCCAGAGAATAGTTAGGACAGCATATGAAAAATCATATAGGGCAACAAAAAATAATTGTACGTGGCAGAATTTATCACCTCTCCAGGGAAAAGATTCTGCCCTCTTGATCCAAACTATCTTCTGACATTGCACCTTATCTTCACCTCAAGTTTTACAAAATGTTAGCCAGTGGACCATTGATTATTTAAAAGAACTGAATTCGATGATACCTGCCTCAATTTTTTTTCTGTTTAACACAGTTCCCTATTTTTGGAAGCTTTTCTTGCTCATATACACATCATTCCCTATTTATCATGGGGTCCACAGGTACAAAGTCAGCAATGGATTTCACTTTGTGGTTTTTTTTGTTTTTTTTTTTTTTTTGAGAATTCACTTTCAATTAGTTGAAGAAATAGAAAAGTGTTGAATCATCTGTCACATATCTAGAGAGTGCACCAAGTTGTCCTTCTCAGTATACAGATAATGGGGAAAAATATATTGGGCCAATGAATTTAAATCACTTAAAAGAGAGGAAAAATAAAAAGTAAATGTAGAACCTTAGAGTTCATCTTTTAGAATTCTCTCTTCTTTCTTCACTGACTATTTCTATAATGGATGAATGGGAGAAAATCTGTAAATAGCAAATCTCTAAATAGCAGTCAAAGAGTTTTAGGTAATTTAGTGAATTTTAAACTAAGATTCAAGGGGCTGTCTCTGAGCCTGACACTCCATTATCTTGCATGTTAGTAATTCAACAGACTGCTTATGAAAGTGGCATCCACCAATAAAGCCCTGTACTTTGCAGAGCTACATATTAGTCACAAGTCCTATTTATAATTCTTTATGTATTCACCCATTTATCTGGTTGTCCAAAGACTATGATTGTTCTAAAATGTTCTAAGTCCCATCCCTAGTTACTGACATGCCTTATATAACCTAAATGATGCTCAGGTAACCTGCATCTGCTTGCTTCAAGCTGTGTGCTCCCAGGAGCCTTATGCTGGATGGGTCCTGAGCACTTCCTGCAAATCCCCAGTCAAATGTGTGGTGCTCAGTTTGAGTGAGCCTTACAGTGCACCTCTTTGCAATGTGTTCTCATCTAGTTGGTGCCCTTTTCTTGAAGCAGAAAAGAATGGTCCTTTGCAATATGAGTAAATTTAGAGTATTCCTTGAGTTCACATGGAACTAGATTTATTGTCTGTTGCTGTAAGTTTTTTGTATTGATGTTGTTTGCTTTAGCAATTGCTGTTCTTTGCTTTATCTTAGTTTAATATGGAGTTAAAGGGCATGAACTTGAAACTGGGAATAATTGTGCATTTGACATCCTGCTTGCTGCTTTTACTTTTTATGTCTATGTTTAACAGACAAACTGGGTTTTTTTGCAAATCCTTTTGCTCATAATTGACCATTGCATATAAATTTGAGTGTTCAAATGCTGTTAATTGAGAAGCTGGCTTGGGAAATAGCATTTTTAATATTCCCCTTTCAATCCATTGCATACTTATTGCTTCCAATTAATCTTATACTAAGAAACTTTTTGTTGTTGTTTTTGTGTTGAAGATGTAAAAGTAGAAAGGTTCTAATTCTGAAATATATCACTCAGTCTTCAAGAGTCCTATTTTTTCTTCAGTATGTGGTTCACTGTCAGTAAAGCATTTATAAATTTGTCTCTGACTGAGCTGTTTCAAAGGTCTTGGGGGCATGCAGAGATACTTGATCTATACTTTCAGTCAGTTAGATAGTAGATACATGCTAATGTTCTTATTAAATATCAGTCTTGAATTACATTATACTCACTCTTGTTTAGAATTCAATGCCAAAAGGACTGGTTATGGAAGTATTAGAGTTTGATACAGTTTCCTGTCTTCCACTGAAAAACTGGTCTGCACAGAAAGTGAAAAGTTCTTCAAAATGAAGGCAGGAATTACTGAACTCACTTCCCACTCTGTTATTTGGCTTATTGCAACCTTGCAAAGTTTTCATGAAAATTTAGCAAGTAAAAATTAAATTAACTCTTTTTATTAATCAAACAAACATTAAAGGGAAGTAGAATGGAAAGATACATTACTTATTTTGCTCTATTCACTACCTCTTGCTCACTATCTACTGAGAGTTTGCAGGGATGTTTTATCACCTCCATCAAGATACAAAAACTTCTCCCATTTTCCCCATGAGCTGACTCACTTTTGACCTGGTTACCTTCACTCTATTTCCAGAATCGTAGATTATAATGCATTAAATTCTGTACACTTTCAGGCTAAGTGAGATCCCTTTGAATGAGCAGGACTGCATACCCTAGCAATGCCATCACTAAAATAGACATACTTGTTTCCAACTCATCCTAAATAAAAAATATCTTGTATTACACTGAAAGCATAAACTATCATACTGGTAATTTATACCTTTTAAACGTTATATCTAAAGCTTTAAATAGGCAAATAATTTTCTACTTTCCATTTTCCACCAATAGATGGCAGGTGAAGCTCTAGAAAATTATTCACTTGATACAGCATGAGATAACCTATAATTTGAAAGTACATAGCCAGCTGTAAATTACTGCTCTCTGATACCTCTTTAGATGTGATCATGACTTAGTCCTAGCCCATCCACCTTGCATTACAAACCTTAGCCTAAGTTTAGGAATACCTCCATGTTGTAAGTAGAACTCTTATTTCTTTTGTTCCACTCCATTAGGTCACACTGAAGTTTGTGCACACTGATTTCTCTCTTGGTTGAGAAGGTACTGTCAGTGTGGTGCAGCAGCTGTTACATTCATTCAATGCCTTAAGACTGAGCTTTCTGTAACTAAACAAGAAAAGCTCTGCATTCATACACATGTCAGAAATCGCACCAGTTATAAGCCACAACAGAATAGCTTAGAGCTCTGTGATTTCCAGTTCCAGAAAAGCTAGAAACACAAGGAGGGAGTGCAGGAGGACAAAGAGCCCACTACAATGACAAAGCTTATTCATGTACCTCATTAAGGATGCTCCTAATGTGTTAAAATAATTCTTTATATATGATGCTGCATTTTTTAAAATCCATTTGCTTTTTCCAAAACACAAAAGCAGGAGGGATTGAATCTTGTTCACATACAAGCTAAAAGGACATGGTGCTAAAAGTCACAATAGAGAGATAAAAAAAGATGAAGACTCATGCTATAATTGTTTTAAGGACAACAAGTAATATGTTGTAGTCAATTAATTGTAGGATCTAATTGAAAAATGAATAGAAGTGTGCATAAACCACAGGGGTTTAGGACTGCAGAGCACAAAAGGATACCTTTCCCTCTAGGCAATCTGCATTAGTAAATGTACATTATTTTTCCTGCAAAATGATTTCCTGAAATCAGTCTGCCTCATAATTGCCCTGCTGTTACTGGCAGTCTAAGTATTGATGACTAAGTGACCATTAGAGCTCAGCTGGTTCTTGTATATATCACAATACCTCCTCCAGGCTGACTGAGTAGACAAATTTGATTGCTCTCATCCCTGCATTGCAGCTTTGGTGATTTCTATTAACTCACTCCACTCAGTAATCCTTACATTTTTACAGTTTAATTTATTTTCCTGAGCTCCACTTTTAAGTGTAATTCGCAGCATATATTCCACTGTATTTGGTATCTTCCACTGTTTTGCTGGCAACAGCAGCAAAACATGGATAAAACCCAAGGCCATCAGGAAACATCAATGGTTAGACACTGAACAACGAAGATCATGCACCTCACTCAGTGACTATTAATCACTCTCTACCAGTAATGTTACAGAAAAGAAGGGAGGATATCTAAAGTTGCTTCAAATGAACAGCTCTCCAGTGAACTGGGGAAATTTGGCAGCATACATCATGACGAAAACAAATTACAAAACCTAATTTTGGATGACCAATTTAGGTGTCTTTGTCTTTCTAGCCCAGACAACAAAGACAAGAGAGCTGTTGGAATAACCCTCTGCAGAAAAACCTTGACTACACAAGAATCTGAACTTCTGTCTCTATCACCTCAGGCAAATACCCTAAATAAGACAACATGAAGGACCCCTTCAGATACTGTACCTTTTACTGAATGTGAAAAAAATGGGTGCAATTAACAACCAAATTCCCAAGGGCCAGGTCACAGCATCCAAAACCAGCATATGACCACAGATTTGAGAGTAACATGATGCTAAGCTACACATTACCTTGACCCTCAAATAACAGACAGCACATTCTATCACAACAGAACTATTAAATAATCAGACTGTCTCAAAGCTACACATTTGCCCTTAGCTTGTCTTTGCTTGGAGCCTCTCTCCTTGAAGAGTAAACTTTTCATTCAAACCTCAGCTGAGAGCAGCCTGTAGTCAGTGAAACTGCAGAGAAAGGTCTGTAAACAATACCTGCTCTGTAGAGAACAAGCTGACCTTTATAGATGTTAAACAAAACAAAAAGGGTTGATTGATGCTGGGCAGTACCTGCTCTCCAAAACATTAAAACCAAGAAAGTCAATGGAAGGTTAGTTCATGAACATACAGTGTGATAAATTATATCAGTGGGGTGGTGGGGTAGGGAAGGGGAAAGCATGATTTGGTAAAATATTTAGGGCAAAAAGCCTGTATGTTAATCTGGAAAGGGAAAAACTGGGTATTGCTGACTTCTGTAAAATGGAAAAAAAAAACCAAACAACCAAACGTTATCTAGAGCAGGTCAGTTGCTGAAGTCTTCATGACTCATTTCTTAAATTCTGATTAACACAGTAAGACATCGTAGGTTTTTAGAATAAGAAATCTATTTGTAAATTCCAACAGAGAATTACAATTTAGCCACAAATGTGCTACTAATATAGAAAAGGACAATCTAACCTAGACAGAATCATGGAATCACTTATGTTGGAAAAGGCCCTCCAGATCATCAAGTCCAACCACAACCCAGCACTGCCAAGTCCCCCCCTTAAACCATGTCCCTCAGGGCAGCATCTACAAGTCTTTTAAATAGCTCCAGGGCCGTCAACTCAACCACTTCCCTGGGCAACCTGTGCCAATGCTTTATAAACCTTTTAGTGAACAAACTGTTACTAATATGCAATTTAAGGCCGTTTCTTCTTTTCCTCTCACTTCTGGCTTGGGAAGAGACCGATACCTATCTTGCTATAACCTCCCTCCTGGTAGTTTCGGTTTCAGTCTGCCTGTGTCTTGTGGATCCCCACAGCTCTCATCCAGTGGTAACAGGACATGAGCAGTTATTTGCAGATAACTACAATACTGTCTCAGAAGCAAAAGGCACAACCCCACAGCACATTTCCAATACTGTAAACTGGGACCTAACCATGAAGTGAAAGCAATGCCTAGGACAGAATTACCTTAATACAAAAACATTTATGCCCAAAATGTAATGTTGTCCTTGTCATGCTTTTTATACACTTTAACCCTGGTTTCTAGAAGACAGCAAAAATGCCTTTGGACAGCAGAGGAGCTATCTGGCATTAGAATTTTTTGCAATGCAGGATGACTTGGAGGAAGTTAAGGATTGTATTATGATTATGCAAGAAATCTGCTGAGAATCTGCAATGAAAGAGTTGAGATCACTGAAGTCAAGAGGTATTTAGATTTCAGACCAGCATCTCTCCCTGGCTTTTAAGCAAAAATAAAAATCACATAGCTCCAAAAAAAGAAGTTAATAATCAACACATTTTAGGCAATTTTGTCTAAAGTGAGGAAGAGAACTCTGCTAATGAAACATGAAAGTGCAGGTACATGTCCTGGGATTGGCTATTAGGTAAGCTCTGAACAAAATTGTGGCAAAAAGAAGTAACTTTTCAGACAACTCCCAAAAGCAAAATTATGATTACATTAGGAATCTGTGATAAAGGGAAAAAGAAGCTTGTGAAACCAGTGGAGCAATATGTAAAGATAGGAGAGAGAAATAAGCAGTTATCCAACAATAAATGCATTCAGAAGATCAGCCATAACACTTGTTGGTGTGGACTGACTTTCAGAAATTCTGAGCTGAGTTTGACAGAGGCTCAGGATCACTGAATATCAAGAAAATTTACTTTATTCCTGTGCACTCTGCAACACACTGCATAGTATCCCATACGTTTTAGCTGCAGACAAATGATTGAAAACTTCTACATTTTCCTGGTTACAAACTAAAACTATTTACCATTGGTGTGGCCTCTGTGAAATCCATCAGGAGGTCACCTGGCTCCAAAGCAAATGTACTCCCAGCATCTGTGGAACTCTAAAGGCAGAAAAGAAACCCAGCATTGGAATAAAGAACCATTTCATTTCTGTAATTTTGTTTGTTATTTTTGTTGGGTTTTTAATTCCTTAAAGCACAGATCGCCAAATGGATTTTAAATTTCACACCATGTTTTTCAGGTGTGGCTTCTCAGGAAAGGTAAAAAACATAATTACACACCTTTAAAATCCATGTGAGTAATCTTGATCCACTGCCCACTAATGCTGAGGAAAAACTGTTATGGATTTTATCTGAGTCTTGGAGCAGGCTCTCAATACTTCCTTACACAACAAGTTAAACAAATCACTACAACTCTGCATTAAAAAAACCTGCTTTTAAATGTAGAATTATTCCATCTAGGGAAAACCTTTTACTCCCAACTCCCTCCTATCCTTCCTGAACCCTCTCCCAAGTGACATGAGCTCATCCCTTTGTGTGTTACCTTGCCACCGGGCGAAACCTGTGCTTGTCCTTCTGATGTTTGTGGTGTGCACGTTTTCTGCGACCCGGGAGATGCTGAAGACACAGGTGTTGATGCTGCTGCTGCTGCTGCCAATGCTGGAGGAAGGTCATCTTCATCACTGCCATTGATAAAAACAGACAGATTTTCTCATTAGAAAATGCCACCGCACTTTTGACTCATTTGTGTCAGAGGAGGCACTGGTAACCTGTATGTCTCCTGCAATGCTTTGAAGTGAAGATCCATTTACTCTTCCCTCTAAAAAGCAGCTACCTTTTCAAGTAAATTAGATTTTTTTTTAAGCTTTAAAGTTCCTTAAAAATGGATTGGCTAGGTACTTCTCATCTGCAAATGGAAGTCTTATGGTTATTAGGTGCAAGTAGCGTTTCTATGGATTATGTATATATGCATGAGTGAACGGACTAGATATTACTCCACTTTAATGTTTATTCTTTTCTGTGGAGGCTGGCAGCCTTGATAAGAACAGATATGGAGACATCCATCCATGGATCTGACTGCTTCATTGGCTTCAGACAATGCTAGATTTGACACCCATTATGGAGCTAGTCTATGCTTCTATTTTCAAACTGTATTTAAAGGAATTCGATTGACTCCAAAAAAGGATCTCTTTAAAAACATTCTTGTGAGGGTATCTTTTCCTGTCCCATTTATTCCATTTACAGAGAAAACATTTTATTTAAGATGAGGTTGCATGCTTCCCCTGGGCTTTGGGCCGTCAAGCTGAACTCTTTCCATCTTACCTACTGTCACTACTAAATGAAAGCCAATAAAGAATGTCATACCTTCATTTAGTTTTACAGAACTTTTGCAGAACCCTATTGACTACAGATCACTGGGATCAGTCAGCCCTGAGTTAGGATGCTTCCAGTTGTTAATTGCACTTGGATGGAGGTAAACAGAGTCATAATTTGGCCTATGGAAGCCTTATTACTGGGAATGATGTGTGAAAAGACTACAGATTGACAGCTTAATGCACAGTGAAAAATAATGAGAAAAATTACTTCTGCTCATAAAACAGCACTAATTTTAACTACCAATTAGGTACTCACAGTGCACAGAAGGCTGCCATGCCAGCTTGACTGCATGTATCTGCCTTGCCAGATACTTCCAGAACAGAACTACACTTGATTTAATGCCACTTGAAGGCAGCCTGCCTGGACAACACAAAAACCTTCAAAACTACATGACATACAGGTTATGCAACTTTATGCTGGGTTACCTAGCATTGCTTTTTAATTAAGATGTAAAATTTTGGTGATTAATACTATCTTTTTCAAACTTCATTTTTTATTCCTTCTGGTTAAGGATAGAATTCAGTACACGGAATGCACAGTACACAGGTTTTGTGCTGGAAAGAAATTGTGAAATCTTTTGGACCTGTTGAATAGACATTTTATTAATGCAACAAGCCCAGAGCTGAGCTGCTGACCTAGTTAATCTCTCTTTCAGAAACATGTAGATGACATTTTCCCAGTCCTTGCTCTCCACTCTCAGCAGGAATTCACTGGCACCCTCCCCATTCTTTCTGAGTCAAGTTCCTCTGGTGTATACAAGGAAGTGGAAAAATAAGAGTTAGGGTTGATTTATCAGCCATCTAGCTATCAGCACACTAGCTGCAAGACTGAGAAATGGCCTTCACTGTATTACTTTGACAATAATCCTTTGCTGTTTCTTCACATTTCCCACATCTGCATTCCAGATACAAGATAATTTAAATTGAACAGAATTTGAGTTTACAAAAGGAAAAAAAAATAAGGGCCCATATTTTTCACTAGAGAGTCCTTCGCCCTACACATGGCCACAGTATAGGTGGCACCTGTGCTTAGATGTGTACGTCTGCTGTTCCTCACACCTTATCCTGGACAACTAAAAATCCACATGGGAGCAAGACATGTTCAAAACTGTTCATCAAAACATCATCAATCAAAAAGTGATTGCGTGTTTCCACATGCCAGTCTTGGCCTCTTGGATAAAGACCAATTTGGCTAATAGCTCATTTTCCTCCTAGCTGCAATTTGACTAGTTCCTCTGTTTCTTGTCCTAACTAATTTTTCAGTTTTGGTAATGCAGATCGTTACAAAGACAATGTTTTTAACAGTGAAACAAAAAGCCCCAACATATTGATATTTATTAGAATTCTTTTGAAGAGACAAAAAATATATTTACTCTCATTAGAATATTGAAATCCTGGATGGACTAACAGTTGCCATTCCACACAGAAAGCATACATATTTTTTTCCTTTATAATTGGTATTCTTGTACTTATAAGTTTATGCTGACATTATTCCTTTTTCCCTTTAATTTCTGGTGGCCTTATCTGTCTTTTCATGGGAGGACAAATCAACATTGACTTTCACTTCTGCTCAGTACCTCATACCTCTAGAGACTTTCAAGTGGAATGAATTATGTGTAAATGGGATGCCAAAGCCCTCTAGGCACAGATCCCTCTTTCCAGGACTAAGAGAATTTGATTTTGCTGGCTGTAGCTGTAGCAGGCTCAGCAATTTCTTCATGTGACAAATCACAGAGAGGGAGGGTGCACTCTCTGAGAGGCAATGGCTCACAGCACAGCTTGATGCCCCAACAACTAAAGAATGTTTTCCTCATTTTGAAAATGGGGTTGTAATGAAGCCAACAGAGCAGCTTGTTCCAGCTCACACCAGGTCTTTGACATTTCATATGGTAAAGAGGTTTTTAATTCCTAACCCATAAGCTTGGGAAAAGGTGGATGGCATGCAATTCAAAGGGTTAGCCACTGCATAGGAAAGGCAAATTCATTTTGTATTAAAAGCATGAAGATTCTCAGTGATGAAAGGAATGGTATCAGTATAAGATCATTATCATGTAATTGCACTCATGCCTTTCAGAAGGCACAGCTAGAGCAATAATTAGCATCCCCTTTCATTTTCAGCTGTAGTAGGCAAAGCCACAAAGATAATGCTGTATGTTACTCACAAACTGTACTGCCTCGTTAACTTCCTCACACGGGGAGCTTTAACCTCCTGCTTTTCTGTAGGGACAGTTGTTGGTGTAGTTTCAGGTCTCACTGGAGCTGGACTTCTAAAAATAGCAAGAAAAACATATGTCATACAGGCTCTATTTAAACTACTTCAGGCATATCACCAAAGTTCTAACTCATCAACACTTACTTATCTTGCAAAGTGGCTGGTGCCCATTGGAGTTCATCCTTTTGTTCCATTTATAGTTCACTGGCCAGTGTGTGTGTGTGTACAGAAAAGGATGTGTGAAGTCACCCCCCCTGTGCTGGGTATACCATTTATAGAAGCAGCCACTGGTTACAAACACAGAGCCTATGTGAAAGACCATGTGGAAATGTCACTGTTTCCAAAATATCACATTTTAATAACAGACCAGCAGTTCAGTCACATCAGAAATATTTTTACAAAACATATGTTTAACAAAAACTGTTTTATGAATTGTGAAACCTGTTCTGCTTAAAATATTTTTATTTGAAATTAAACATTATCCTTCCACAGTTGAAAGAGCAGCTCAAGGGAAATGAACTAATGGGTATGATCCAAGAAAAATGATCAAATTTTTTCCAGCTTGCTAGAAAAAAGCAAAACTCAGACGTGTTTCAGATGCTCATTAGTGTGAAATACATCTGCAGAGCTCCAGTAAAGGAAAGCTATGGCAATGAGGAGGTCCACATGAAAGAATATTCTCCTTAACCATATATCAGTAGAATTACCTCAGGCTTCAATAAAAAAATCATAAATACTAAATAAAAGATCCTCATGACCTTGGGAGGAAACAACTTCAACCATGAGCTTGAGGGGCAAGAAGACACATGAAACATCTTAAATACTGCTTTTACTTGAAGCAACAGGTTATGATTAAATACACTATATATGTACTATAAACATAATAAATATGCCAAACATTAAAAAAAATCATTTGAAAGTCTGGATTAAAAATTTGTGAAATGGTATTCTGCCATCTAATCTGAAGTCAGATTCTAAATTATTAACTTGAGCAGCCCTACTGATTGCTATTGGGACTGCACATGCACTGAGGTACATTTCACAAATGGCAAACGTTTTTCTAGTCTACTTACATTGTATTAGCCTTCTAAAGCCTTAATAAGACACGCATGTTTAATTTTCACTATTGCAGATCCCTCTGATGCCCCTGTGTGTTTTAAGCTTTGCTAACTCTCTTTGATAACTTCTGAATCTGATATTGAGCTATAACAGAACCTACTGAGATGGCACAGCCTTCAGGTTATATATTCAGTTTTCCTAAATATTTCTTAGTCTTTGGAGAGGTCACAGAGCATAAGATGGAACAGTGGAAAATAGTAAAGTACAAAGGGAATAAATACATAATAAACCTGATTACTAGTTCCACTTCTCATAAAACAACTTTTGTCAATTATTTACCTGCTATTTTTTCCCATTAATTTCAAGAAGTTGGTATAGATAGCAGTAAGATATCAATATCAGACAGATTTCCTTTCCCCTGTTCAAATTTCAGTGTCAGTCATTTTTATCACAGATTTCTCAATGATATTAATGCAGAACAAGCCAGCCAGATCTGAAGGCCTTTTGCTGAGTTTGTTAGGCTATTAGGCTGGCAAATAAGGGAAAGATAAGCAAAGGGGGGGAAAAAAAGGCCAAATCATTTGTTTTAGTCTTGAATTCAATATATCTGATATGAAAATATGTGAATCAACCTCATTATGGAAGCTCCCAAGTTCGTTTTGATCAAGTCAGACTTTAGATTGGAAGAAAACACTAGCTCTTCTTTTCCTGAAACAAAGGTATCTTTTGGCTACTGAAAAAAATTACTTGTTCTATTTACCCAAAGTGATTTCCAATTGAAGTCTGACATAAGCAGGATAAATATGTTATGACAATTAAACAACAGAAAATCACATTCTGAAGGGGTGTAAATGACTGTAATTATTTTCAGCTCAAATATATTGGCTGACATTCTTGCTCTGTATGAATGGTCCTCACAACTTTCCAATAATTTTGTAAGAGGATACCTTACAATTTTTAAAACTTTTCACCAACTCAATGAGAGTGGAAACAGAGTGGAAACATAAACTACATGACTTGAATAACATTTCCTCAAAATGATATCAAGTGATGAACTAATACTATGAAGGGGTTCAAGAAACAGCAAAGTGTAGAATAGGAAAGCTGGTTACAAATCTATTTCCAGTTCATGGGTGCTTCAAGTTTCTCAGGACAACATTATAACCTGTGATGTAAGTCAGTCAGATACTTTCACACCAAGGAAGATTTGAAGTGATAATTTAATCTCTTTTATTATGTTTCATTTTACAAAGCCTGTGTATCTCCTTTGGAATACTGTGGTTTGTAATTTAAAAAAAAAAAAAGAAGAGGTGGGGCTTTTGAAGCAGTTACCTCAATTGTCACAATCAAATTTTTGTTTGAAAAGATGTAGTGCAATTTTGTAACTAAAGCAGTTTGCAATGATTTCAAAGCAAGTTTTAAAACTCACTTATACTTATGAAAAATTTTTAAATTATAAGTCTGAATTAATGCTGAAAAAAATGTTTAACATGAAAAATTTCACTCAACTGTAAATAAAATGTTTGAGATACAAACAGCGCCTACTCTCTAATCCAATACAAAGATGAAAAACTTATTCTTTTCCTTTGAATGCTGCAGATTTTCAAGTAGAAAAAAAAATTCAAGTAAACATTAGACACACCTACTTCTTTTTCAGCCATTGTAATTGCTCAGATAAATTTATGTTTTGTACTACACCAGTAAAGTATTCCACTCATTTATCTTGCAAAATCAATACCATTTTAAAAGCAAAATCTTCTTTCCCATTATGATAAAATTTTGCCGTAAGTTTTGTTAGAGGCTGGTGGCAGCAAGTACCTTTCCTCTAATATTTCTCAGGCCTCTGGGGAAGAGACAAGCACCATTTATTGCACATTTTGAGAAACTGCAGGTTAGCTAGGATATAAATTGAAATTACCCCCGAATGAAAAGGAGCTGTGGCAATGCCTCTACCCAAAGAGGCCCTTAGCACAAGATGAAATGTTAGACTAGTCCTACAAATGGCAGAGCTGGAATTTTGCCCTCATTAAAACCTTGTTAGGTTACCTCTTTCCACACCAGGCTAAAAATTCCATGACAGCTCCTGTTCCATCTTCAAACACTCTTCCTCAGTCTGAACCTGCTCAAAACTCTTGCTACTCTCTCAACAGCAACTAGATGCAAGAACTGCTCAGCTTGATCAACCCAGTGCCCAATCTGTCTTTTAGAAATGGCAGGCTTTTAATATCATAGAAACTCTTAAAAAAAATCTCATTGATATTCCAGAAAAAGTAGCAGAATAACTTCTGTTACTGTCCTCTGATTTCTACAGCCAGAATTCTTATATGGACAGATATGATTTTTGAAGAGAAGCCCTGTAATTATTTCAATTATTTAAATAGAGTGATTAGGTGCAGATATCACCATTTCAAGTTTGTAGTCCTATAAAAATTACACAGCTATATAAATCACAGTAGTCCTGTACAAAGTATACAGCTTGAGGAAAAGTATAGAAGAAAAGTGTTAAAGGATGAGTGGGACTCAGAATTAAAATGAAAAATAAAATGTACAGTGTATTACAGTTCCTTTAGAAGGCTCTTTTTCAATGTCATTAATTCATAAACCTTTTTCCTGTAACAGTATCCAACCACTACTGCATACAAATGAAGGTACTGAACCAAGAGAGAGTTACTTAATGACCTGGCACCTTACATAAAAATCTGTCGCTTCCTGGTGAGAATGACAATAACAACCACGAATGTCAGCATGCAGTGGCAGGTCATCAGAAACTGCCTGTGCACTGAGAGCTCCAGCACCCTCCTGAGCCACAGCCAGCACACTCTTCTGAACTAGCTTCAGCCTGTTCCACCAGCCTGCACAGCAAAACAAACACGACCCAGAGAGAGATCCCCCAAACCCAAGGAATCTGTTTTATTCTCAGACTAGCAGCCAAGGAGGCGACTGAAACCAAAACTACTCACAAAAAAAATTACCCTGTGGAACATTTCAAGTGACCACAGATGTATGCTGGTTTACCTTAACCTTCCTTGGGGGTGGAATGCATGTGTTCATGCTGAGGGACTCAGGGTGTCCCACCTCACCTTGGCTCTGATTGCAAGGCTGAGGCTGCACTGCTCCTGCACCACCCATTTGTGTGCCATGGCTTCCTTGTCCCCTGCTTGGGAGGCTCTGGACAGACCTCCATGCTTGTTTGAAACGTGGCAATTGGGCTATGTGGGATAAAATGATTGTCCACGTCATAAACTGAATGGCATTTATTAACTTCTCTTGCCTTGGAGGATGCAGTTCAGGGTTTTAAAACTACCAAAGTCTGCTGGGGGAACACACTTCCTGCACTTCTCTTTAACAGGCTTTATCCTCTTTACTTCTCTTTCTCTTTGTGTCTATTTTGTCATCTGGAACAATACCTCTCCCTGTGTCTTCCCAAACTGATGCCAAGAGATAGAGGATAAAAGCCCCATGATTACAAGGATACAGCCAGCTGCATGAAAGTTACCCTGCTTTCAGATGCTGACTCATGGAAAAGGAAAAAAAAAACCCAGAGGTTGATTTTGGCTGCAGAATTCCTTTTGAGTGGGAACATGATAGTGAAAACTTGGGAAGGATAAGCAAGAAAGAAAGGAAAGAAAAGGAAAAATACTTGATAGATGCATTCTCTTGTATATCAAAGACATAGCCTAACAAGCTAAGCAAACACAGACAAACACTCAAATCTTTCCTAAGCCTGTGCTCTTAGTATTTCACACATTTCTTTTCCAAAGGTCATCTGAAGTTAAGAAACAATATGTTCTCTTTCCCTTTGATAAGGTACCTTTTCTCAGAAGACAGGTTAGCTCTTCAAAACATTGCTTGGACATTTTAAAGCTACTGCCCATATCAAATTTTCTGCATAAAGTTTTTTTCTTCTTTTTATCTCCCATACCCCCCTCCCTATAGATTGCAGATGTATAAAAAAGGTCCTTGCTACAGATTATGTGCTTTTCTTTCAAACAAATTGAGTTCTGCTTCTTGTAAAGGAAAAATTTTCTGTGCCCTCCACTGCCCTTGCAATGAAAATTATGTGCAGTCTAGACAAAAGTACAGTGCCCCTGTGGTCCAACAGATAGATAATGATCATACAGGAGCTGCTCTTCTCTCACAGCTCAGGGTAATGTAGGAGGTCAACATCTGGTATCTAAGGTCAAACTGAGCTACAAATCCTACCCCTACTCACAGCAACCAGGACAGCCATAATGAATTCTGTGCTTTCCAAGGAGACTAGGCACAGTTTAGGGGGCAGAGGACTAAGCCAAAGAAATGCACCTCAAGTGGGGTATTTCGTTAGCTTTTCCTCATCTGAAAGGTCTGAGTACTGCTCCTTTCTCTGTAGTATGGAGGTTAAGAATACAATTACAAACAATTCATCAGCATTTGGCTTCAGGCAGCAGGTCAAAGAGGTCTTTAAGACTCAGAATGAAGTAAAAGAACATACACAGATGTGCTATCTGCAATCTTTAATGCAGACTGTCATGCAAAGGCTATTCAAGAGTTCAGCTTGAAGTTATGACTTTGATGCAGAAATTACTGTGTGAGGTTCTCACAAAAAGCTAGAGCAGTAGATCCATTAATCTGTCCCTGGACTGAGGCCAGGATGATGTGTATTTAGATATTTGCTTATTTTTGGAAATGTTGGTTGAAATTTTTCAGTTGGAGACTGATTCTTTACAATCATTTTTTTAAAGTAAAGACTGAATGAGAAAGAAGTTTTTTAAAAGCAATTCAAATTTCTTAGGAAGAAGCCAACAGAGATAATTATTTCAGTTTACCTGTATAATTCACAATATATTTAGAAGGAGATATTTAAATGCAATATTTCAGACTCTGCCTCACAGAGTTAACTCCATTCTGAGTTTAAGAAAAAGCAGCCTGCTTGAATTCACTGAAGTTCATGCCAGGTGAGACTAAGCACATAATTCTTGATCAGCTTCCTGAAAGTTCTTTTGGATATATCTACTTTTCCAGGGAACTGAAGTCTTCAACTTGGGGAAACAAGCTGCCCATAATCATGCAGGTGAGGTATCAGGTCACATAAAAGCTACCCTGAGCTTCAATGGAAGTATATGTATAAAAACAGATACTGGGATGCTAGTTTCACATTAAATTGTGTACACATTAGGCAAACATCACTACACTTTGCACCTTGCTTATACAGTCATATTTTGAGAACACCTGCAGAGAGCCAGAGTTCTCTGTAAAACATGGTTAAGGTTCAGACTGAGGTATGTCAGCAGGATGTTAGCTCAGAGAGCAAAAGATGACAATTTAAATGTTAATATAGTTTGTACAGGTGAGAATGGAGAGGCAAAAGCACAAGAGTGCAGACATTACTTTGAGAGACACTCCTTCCTTGATGATACATGGAAGCTATATTTTAGAAGTATCACTTTGGGCACAAAAGTTGTTGGACATTTTCCCATCAATTGAAAGGCAGCCAGACTCAAAGCCCAGTGCACCCCAGAGGCACAAGGCACAGCAGGTTGATCACATTCTGACAATCTGTATGAGCCAAGCTTACTCTGCAGTAGGCATTCAGAAGAGTGCCTGAGATTACTTCTCCTGATTCATCTGCACCCCGTAAACTTGATATAATTTAATGTTTTCCACCCCTCAATTCTGGTGTGCAGCATCATCAAGCTCTACGAGATAACATTTAATTTTACGTTACGTGTTGAGCAGCTCCTAATGTAATTAGTCTGAATGTAATGGCGTAATTTGGTTTTGGATGGGAAGATATACAAAGAAAATTAGAATAAATGAATGCACAAAGCACCAGCTGGTGCTTATACCTACTCCCACATAAGAAGAATATTGCTATTTGCAATCCTATGAAAGATGAGATAATTTGGATAACAAGGATCAACAAAGGGTGATGCAGCAGTTGGTCTAAACAGAAAGAAATCCACAGACAAATCCTGAACCATGTGGGATATAAAGCCTGCCAAATCTGGCAGTAACCCAAAAGCATATTTTAAGGGAAATAAATATTGCAGTGCATAAATGTACCACATGG
The DNA here is from genome assembly GCF_037042795.1 of Molothrus aeneus. Classification (NCBI taxonomy): domain Eukaryota; kingdom Metazoa; phylum Chordata; class Aves; order Passeriformes; family Icteridae; genus Molothrus; species Molothrus aeneus. The sequence goes on from NC_089646.1 coordinate 87,373,424, forward strand.
TGCATGACAGCAAATGGCAACAGCAACAAGAACAGTAATAACTGACCAGCCAACTCGAGGGTTTCAGCTGAAGAGGGCTCCTGACTGACAACTGAACTTATATTTACACTTTTGATCACTATTTTGAGTAAGATGCTGTCTAATCTCCATCCTGGGTTTGGAGGTTTTCAAAATTCAGATAGACAAATCCATGGCTGACTTGATCTAGAGTTGGTGACAGTCCTGCCTTGAGCCCTCATAAAATGAAGTCTAACATGCAGGAGATGAAGAAGGTATTAGTGCTTACATGTAGCAAACGTATCATATCTAAGCTTTCCTGAGCAGCACGTGAACATGAAGAAAAGTGAACATTATCAGCAAATCCTGTTGCTAGGTAATTCCTGTCTTACAAATTTTACTTCAGTTGCTTACCCAACTTGTTTAACTTCAGGCATTTTTACCCACATTTTTACTGCTGGATTTATCCCAAGATGAAAATTTACTTTGGCAAACAGGCTTTGCCCAAAGACAGAGGGTATTTTGCTTTGTCCTAAGTAGTAGCAATTCTTAGCATCTGAACTATTTTGGTGTAGTTCTTAACTCTATGATTCCTTAAGCCAGTACAGCAGAATTATACCAGGACTTGCATTCAGACATGTTGGAGAAGAAAACAAAATACGAAAAAGTGCAGACCTTTATCTTAAATACAGTCCAAATGTGTATGTGTGAACCTACATGCACATGTACTCAGGTATCCATGCTATATGATTATCCAGGTGGTCCTAGCCAGAAAGAAAACATGCTTCAAAGAGTTTTCAGGAGAAATTAATGTATAGGCACTGGGGAAATTGTACAGCTGGTGCTTCTGTCTGGCAAAGATTTGACTAAGAAAACAAATTCTTTTCATGGGGATCTGTGCTTAGCCATATATTCCTTATTATATTTAATAAATTAAGCAGGCTGGCAATTAGGGCAATACATTTCTGCAAAGAAAGTTCACGAGTTTATCTTTCTAGCATCCATCCCCTTACTGAGAAATGGGTGAGGTTTATAAAAAAGTGAAAAGGTGACTTTGCAATTCCCTTGATACACTGCAGGACAGAAACCTCCACGTCCCAAATCAGAAGGTGGGACATGCCTCTGATCAAGAGGAAAGTGTGACCAGAGGTGATAGGAAAGCTGCTGACTACACTTTTTATTTTCCTTTTTTGCACAAAATTACTTCCTTCACTATACTTCCTTCTTTGTTTTTGGCAGACAGCTGGAACCCTGATCTCTCAAGGCTAAAAGAATCAAATACAAAAAAACTAGTTGGTAGAGGCAGGGGATGAGAGCCTTAAGAAAACCATAAGGACATTCAGTAATCTCAAACGTGAATTAAATTAGATATCTAATCAGAAAATTCTCCCAAAACACTTCTCCCTCAACAGTTCCATCTGGACACAGAGACAGATACCTGAGTGTCAGGAATTCTCTAACAGATGGGAAAATTCCTCTGCTGCTTCCTCACAATCCCTTCTGGAGCATTTGCTACCATGACAGGTCCTTTTACAATACTAAAGAAGAAAGTGATCTGTTAGAAAGGCTTTTCTAGCTCTATTGTAAGATGAATTCCTCTTGTTGGCCTTGATAAGGATGGATGTGATCACTTCTTCCCTTGTACACTTGGGGTCTAGATCCCAAAAGAAGCACTATTAAAAATCCTAGCAAAATGACTGCCCTAACAAATTCCAAACTAACCCAGTGTTGACACAAACACATTTTTACTACATGCCTTAACAAAGCATGCCTCACCATGTGAAGTGGTGACTGCAAACTAACTGTATCTCTTCTTGATTCAACACAGGCAGTATAAAAAGAAAAAAAAAGAAAAACAAAAGAGTAAAAAAAAGTAAGCAAACACATAAATAACACTTTTTTCCCCCAGGTATTTCTTCCAAAAACCAGTGTTCTCTTCTGCCTTGTCCAAAATGCATACAGCCCAGTTGTATAGTGACTAGTATATAGAGTACATATTACTTTGGTGTTGAAGAAAATGTGTGTGCTTTCAGATCTGTTACAACAGAGTTGTAATAAAGAAAGGTTCGACTCTTCTTCAGAGGACTCCTGTATCTTATCAAGGTAACTCATGGCTCTCCTATTTAACCTGCTGGAGAAATTCCCCTCCTGTTAGCTGCTCTCATTTGACTTTGTTCAGGTGAGAACTCTGTCACATGCAGCCCAGACAGATCCAGCTGAGGCAACCATCCAACTTCCCTGTAGCCAGTGTCCAGATCTGCAGCTCTGTTACAGGTTATCTGCAAAGCAGTAGGGTAACCAAGGGGAATGTACAACTATGTCCCAATTCAGAGTGTAATTGAGGATTAAAGAGGATGTAAGCTAGAATGCTGCAGCATGTATTCAGTTACTGAGTCACCTGCTCTTTCATCATTTAATGTTGGAACCAGCACTTGAAACAGTCTGGGAGGAAAAAGAAAATCCTATCCAGAGGAGGAAAACCTACAGAAAAATGTAGGACTGCTCTCCAGAAGCAGGGAGTGAGAGAGGACTGCAGTCTGCTGTGATCCCATATCCTCCTGCATCCTAATCTGGTGTGTACAGGTTACCTATTAACTGCAAGATCAGGAGACAACCTTGCAATTCCAGCCTCTGCACCAAATGACAGAGCAAATTTAACAAGGCTTCCCCTCTTGAAAGCTGCAAAGTTAGTGCTAGTTCAGCTTCAGCTCTGATTGCCCCTTCCTCATACTTAAAATTACTTACATAAAGAAGTGTTCAGAGTTTGCCAGAAGACACAGAAAACAGGTGGATAAACTGCCTGATACATGACAACTTTTCATAGTACAACATTATCCTGAGGCCATGCCCAAGAAAATTACTGGAGACTGACTTGCAGGAAAAGTGGCTATACCACACAGACATATGAGTAATTACTAGTTGAACCAGAACTAATTCTACAAAGAGCTATAGCAATTGTTAGCCAAATTGAGTCTGTCATGGCAGATGCTAAAATAATTGCTATGGGAGATTACAGGCCATATCCAAGCAGTTAATTCATTAAAAGTATAATATTCAGAATGGCAATGGAGGAGCAGACAAAATGGTAGCAAAGAGAGCACAATTTTTTAATCAAACAAGCACTACTGCCGTCCTCTGTCACCCTCTAGTTCCCTATTAATACAAACAATTCATGCTTCAGTTACTGTTCAAAACTGCATATGTATGCTTACTAGAAAGCCTGAAGGAATTTCCCCGTGTCTTGGGTTTGGAAAAAACAAAGAATTTTGTAGTGTTTTGTACAGTTATCAGTGTGAAAAAGTCATTGTCCCTGCTATAAATCCCTCACATGAAAAGAGTGGAGTATTGTTAAAAAGCTGTGACAGCTACTGCTTTCAACCAGCAAGATATTTCAGCAAACAGAGTCCTCAAAGATTCACAGAGGCGTTGTTTACAGAAATGTCTGCATGAGCACTTGCAGGGAAAAAACATATATTCCATGTGGAAGGTTTTTTTTACCAAGGGTTGTTTTGCTTGTCTCTGCTAAAGAGAAGAGAAAAGCTCCCAGACAATTTGTCTCCCAGTATGAACTAACCCTTGGCTCTACTCAGATGCAATTCCTAGCAGAGCAAAGGCTCATTTACGTCCATCAAATTCCACAAGACAGAGGTTATAGAGAATGTTATTGGCAAATAGATCACATGCTGGCTGGCTGCAGAGGTGCATATAGCCCTGCAGAAAGGGTAGCTGCTTGAAGGAGAAAGAAAATGGTTAGACACTGGATTTATTTTGCATTTTTCTCTGAGTTTTGAATGCAGGCTGTTAAAATTGGTCTATCCCTTAAAACTAGTCTATCCCTGAGCATTGATTACTTGGATATGTGCACCTTCAGGACACAGCAATAAAAGAATACCATTTCATTTGGTACAACTCACTGTAGAGGAAATGATGCTTGACATATCACAGATAAAAATAAATATTAGACAAATATACACCAGAATGCTGCATACCAAGAACTCCAATGAGACTTTTACAATTTTATAAGCTTGGATGTGTGTGAAAGAAAACAGTGAAATTTGCTTTGCAGCCAGGTTACCAACCTTACCTCATGCTGAATAGTACTTTACTAAAAAGCACTTTACAAAGCACACCACACATTTACAGTTCAACATGATGCAGCAGGAGAGAACCTATTCCAAAATGTGGAGTAAAAAGGCTTTTCTACAGATGTTATGCAGAAGTTGAGCAGAAGTGATTAAGGAAAACAAGTCTGTAGCCACAATCCCAGTCACACAGGGATATTCAAATTAGGTCCTCCGGAACTGCTTCTGGAAGTGACAGCAAACAAAGAAAGTGCTGTGCCAGAGACAGCATGGGAAACCCATTTCAATTAAACAAAGAAATAGGTCACTGTGCAATGTATGTGATGAGTTTTCTTAAGAAAGAAAATAATTTCTCAAGAAAGTTTAGTGCAGGTCTAAGAAGAGCAACAGCACAGAAGAAAAATGGGTGAATCTAAATATCAAACAGACTTTACAGCCTCTTGGACAAACAAATGAGAAAATCATGGCCTCTCAGGTGAGACATTTCAGCTCTGCAGGGTATCACAAGATAAGAGACTGGGAAACTGGTAATCAAAGCTGCACTACAAGCAATCCAGGTGCTGCCATGGGAGGCAACAGCATCGCCTCTTGTGTCTCCTCCTGCCTCAGTACCATCAACCATGCCCACCATTCTTCTCTAGGTAGCTGCTTTCATTAAGCAAGCATAGGAACTCTGCTAGCCCATTCTGGTCAGAAAGGAATTTCTGAACAAGGTGGTTTTTGAAGGCTAGTGAAGATTTATCACACTGTAGGGAAAATACAATTTGAAATAAACATTGACAAAATTTTCCCAACTATAAGTGTTAATTTTTGAGTTCAGAATGACTTAATTTTTCAAACAAAATTCATTACGCCCCTCAACTAGATTTTTCTATAAGATGATTGTCTGTTTTCTGTTGCAAGAATCACCACTTAAAATTTATAAAATAAAATCATGAGATGACTAGTGCTCCAGTACATATGTGTATTACATATACATGAACATATAAAAACCAGATACACTGGTGTAACTAGCTGATTAACAGCCATGCTGTAAATCCACAACATTTTTCCCTCAAACTCTCCCCCCAGATTTCAACACTGCAGATGTTCAAAGTGATGGAACTACCAGACACATAGAGGCAGGTGATTTCCAAATTCTCCTGCTGTAACCTCCTCTCTAATCACCTGCTGGAAGACAGCATACTGTGCCACTCAAATCGTCTTTACAATTAACATGCCTCTTCAAAATGGCCACTCCAATGAAGAAAGACTATTATCCTCTATCAACAGAAGAAAAGTACAATCAAAAGTAGTTACTACTGTCTGCAAATGAGCCATTTTTCTGAAGACTGTATACCAAATGCCTCTTCTTCTGTGAAGAAAAGACCTTGCACAAATCAGGAAAATGCAGACACAGGGATATTCCAGTTTGGACACCTACCATTTTTCTGATAGAAAAGTTATGAAAACTGTTTTGTCATTTATTGAAATAGATACACTTAGCCTGATATTTTAAAGCTGAGATTTTATAAATTCTTAAACTATATCTGATATATATGTATAAAATAAGCACTGTTCTGACAGCCACCTTCTCCTCAGGTCATTGCATGGTGAACTTTACACAGCAACCTGGAGATGAGCAAATTGAACTGTAACAACAAGTTGAAATAATGTTTGGAAAATGCCTCATTACATCATATATTAATTTTTTGCTTCCCCTACAGACAAGAAGCAACAGACCTTACATTAGGGTCCTGCAGACTGGAGGTCTTACTGGGATTTACAAAAGAGGTCTCTTCTTTCACAGCCTGTTAAAAGAAGGAGCCAAAGTTTAGTACAACATCCATGCACTTAGGATAATACAACTGTTTATTAAAAAAATATTCCTGTAAGCAGCTCAGAAAACTGCAGCACCCAAAATGCCTACTCTGTCCAGATTTAAAAGACATGATCTTTTTGGGTTTTCATCACCTACAGCTGAGATTCACTGTGATGAGCAACAACGTACAATGGGCAATAGTATAAGGGAAAGAGAGATTGGTACTGGAGGAGAAAGAAAGGAACACTGACATTTATAGCTCCACCAGAAAGCACTTGAGCAGAAATCATACAAAATCTACACAGACAAACATACTGTAATTGAGCTGTCCTTTCAATTGGAGTAGAAGAAATATTTATTCTGAAATAATGATGCCAACTTTTCATTCAGTTTTTGAAAATCTAACTGAAAAATGTGATTCCCTACATATATTCACACTGTATGCACAATTCACAGAAAATCTCACTCACTACCGCTCTCTGCTAAATTACAGAGTCCTGTCTCTCATATGCCATTTTTCTGTCGATTTGAAAATACTAGTATTGAAAAATATCCCCCATGGAAATTGCTTTATTACCTAGGAAATGCCCAATCTGGGCAGGTGTTGATATACTCTTCATATGAGATGCAGTATTCTCAATCCATGTGTAAATGCCAGTGTGAGGACAACACTGCCCCCCACTACAGAAAATACTGACTACAGAGACAAGAGTATTTCCAAATACTCCTCCCCATCAGTCAGGGACTCCTCAGACTGTGACATTTTCACCCTGCTATATGAACAGAGGGGGACTGAAATAGTCCCACAACAGAGTGGTTTTTCAGTGTTCAGTATCTGAACCACAGTAATTTGAGGCCGTAGGTCCAGATCAAATTAAATTAAATGTGTCAGTCTAATCCTCTTAAAATAGGATGAAACAGATTTCTTCAAATCCATCAAATCCAAATCAAAGGATTTTACAGACACATAAAAATATTGTAATGTTACATAAGACCTTCCATTCAATAAAAATTGAAATATTTCGTTTGTGGGTACTCATAAGAAAAGGAAACAAAATCAAATCTGAGTTTCTTCTATACCTTAGTGATGAACTAAAATAAAAATATCAGTAGGGATACTCAGTGCTTGGGGAAATCACCCAAGTGTTGGTTTGTTTTCCCCTTATGCTAGAGGGAACAGAACCCTCACTGCCACTTCCCAGATCATTATTTACCAGATCATCAGCCATGGTGGGAAGGGACTGCTCCAGCTTAATTGTGTACACACAATTAACTGTATGGGCAATTAAACTGGAACCACTGGGAACCTGACAGAAAGTGAACTCTGTTCTGGGTCTCCTCCGGCCCAGGCAAGTAGCTGAAGTGATGGGTTAGAGGGCATTTTGAGACAAGTCCTTTAGTAGGAAGTTCATCCCTTCCTATTAGAATTGTTGAACCTTGTATATTGATACCAAAGCCCCCATGTGCAGAGAGGGGACCCTCTGACCCTCATCAGCAGCTTTATCCCTCTCCTAGGGGGTTAGTTCACAGAGGAAGCTGGTTTTCAGCTAGGTTACTTGGAGGAGAACAGGATCAGCAGCAGCTACTGGAGAAGCTCCATTCCATGTAGTACCCTTACATATTTGGGTTTAATCTCCCTCAGGCAGAGGTTTTCTCAGTCCTGCACAAACACTCCAGAAATTAAGGAATCAGATAAATGTGAGACATTATCCCTACACCACCATCATTGTAACTCAGCTACCAAATGTTTTGCTGCTAAGGTTTTCAGTGAATTAATGTCACATCATAAACCTTTTGGGGATCAGGAGTTCAATTTTAAAATTTTAATAAATAATTTGTAGGTTTAGGCAATTCAGCTCAGCTTTAGAAAACATTTTTACTAGTTTTCTAGTAGCTCTGTCTTGCATAATGTTTATTCAAACTCTATTGATTTCTTGAAAGAAAAAAAGTTTTTAAGGACTTGAGAGAAATCATTGAAAATCATTCTTTGTTGGCATAGATGAGCAGTGGAAGCAATATTTCTTTGTTCTACAGAAATTATAATGCTTTTTATAAAGCTGTTTGGTTTCTGAAATCTGTAAATGTGAATCCAGCTGTCAGAAACCTAATACAAGGTCTCTTCTTCCACACTGATGTCTTAGCAACATTTTATTGTTAAGCCTGTCAAGCTAGCTGCTTATTATGTGTCAAATTGGTTACTTTTTAAAACTACAAATTTTAGTTCATTCCAATTTTCACGAAAGTAATTGATCTGCATTTTAAGATGCACTTGAACACAACAATGGAAAAGAGATTACAGAGATCAAGAACGCAATGCAGGGGTTGTGACTAGCAATGAAATTATTAAAATTCCACCTCCTTAAATGCAATAAGCCATGGATCTCATTAGCCAGCTGAGAGGGCTTCACTATGTTAGAGCCTTCATGGCTTCTCAGCTCTCTGGCTACATTATTTCTCTCTTTTGTCTTCTCTCCATTGGAAGGCTAAGCCTGCATTTCAAGAAGTCATATATTCCTAAGCAGCATGACCAGCATCCTCTATCAATGAGGAATTTCTCTTGGTGTTAATTTTTCTCCGTTATTACTCAGGTTTTAGAGATCAGAAAATACTCCTGAACCCACAACTAAGCACTGCAGACCAGTGAGCAAGTAATCCCACTCTAAACTGTAAGGAGAGAGAGAGCAAGCAAAGAAATGGGGGGGCTTGAACAGCCCCAGGTGATAAGGCCTGTCCTCAGGGTGCCATGGGTGTGCATTGGCAGGTACAGATTTACAAGGATGGGCTCATTCTTCTCACTTTATGCCTTTCCTCCCTAGCTGTGGATGAACAGACACAGGAAAATGTTATAATTGCAACCTCTTCTGCAAAGGGCTGCAGCTGAGAGAAAGTGTACCACCCCTGCTTCACTTGAGGGCTTATTGGCTTTTGGGGTGTTTGTACAAAATGAGGTCAGTAAGTCATCACCTGGTAGCCTGTTGCTTTTATTTTTCTTCTTAACACTGCAAATCACATTCACTGATCACAGAAGGACTTTCTCAGCCTTACTGAAAAGACATGACTGTAGAAGAAGGGTTATGCTTGTAGACAGCCCTTGCAATGTAATTCCCAGATGGTTTGCTGTCATTTGAAAACAAGTGTACCTGCGGGGGCTAGGATTTGGGTTTCCATTGCAGGATGCCTTCCAGCAATGGAGAAAGGGGGTTTAGCCAAGGGTGGCAGGAAGTACCTAGTAGGGAATGTACACACAGAGCTGGGCAGAGGCTCTCACCCACTGAAAGCCCAGCACTGAGCTGTGTAAGAAAGACAGAGGCAGAAGCAAAGCATGAAGCTGCTTATGTCTTAACTAAGGCAGATTCTTCTCTCCCACAGAGGCTGCTACTCTGAGGGAGAGATTTCAGCGCATAACAGACCTGGAAGCCCAATTTATACAGAAGCAGATTAATTTAATAATTACCCAAAGAGAAACAAGCTACTTTTCTGGCTACCAGACTGCAAATAAAATTAAAAGTTTATCCATATAATCCATCCACACAATGCCATTCTGGGTTTTTTTAATCTGCATCAGGCCCAGAGGAAAAGAAAAATCATTAATTTTCTGTTTTCATATGCCATTAACTTTCTGGATGATATTAGAAACCAAGAACTACTTTATCATTTTAAGCATTGCTTTATACTATGACAGGACAAGAAACATGACTGGGCAGCAATGCCATTGTACAGGCTCTCTTCACAGATGATTGCTAAGAAATAGTTTCACCAAAGGATGAAAAGAGGAGAAAAGTATATAAATTTTGTCCACAGCTCCCTGAGCCATCTACCTATGGGCAGCTGGGAGTTCTCAGACTGCTTTTCAGTCAACTCCTGAGCAGTGCTAATCCCTGCTGCTGTCTTGGCAGCCAGGCCCTTTGGAGACTTAGAGAGGGGGTGGATGCTCCAGGGATGCTAAACCAGACTCTGCTGAGCTTTCCAGAGGAGGTGGGAACACTTTCTGGCCCCTGAGAGTAATCCCATGCATAAATTCATAAGCCCTGGTGGCTGGATTTGCCTAGTGAACAGCAGCTCCTTCAATTTTCTTCTGAAGAAAGAGTTAGCCCCAGGGTAATGGAGGACAGAACCTTAAAATGGGAATTCGTTGCACCAAGCATATACCAAGAGGGAAAATACAGTAAAGACAGAACTTTGGGTGCAGACTTCTGTGATTTTTGCCACTGGGGCACTGTGCAAGGCAGTCTGTGCTCTTCATGCCTCAAGCAAGCACCATGGGGAGCTAGTGTCACTGTGTCTCTCCTCCTTCACAAGGGGAATTGCTGCGGCTCTCACCTCTACTGACCCAAAATAGGAGCACCTTGGATAAGCAAAAAAACTGCATGAAGAATCAGATCACTGCAGCCCAGGGGGAGTGCCAGGTTCTCATCTGAGAATGACAAGGGTCTAGAAGGCTCATAGGAAACATATGATGGCCCTTATTTAGCAATTTCACAAAGTTCTCAGTTGCTGAAAGGAAGGGAGAGCAACACAGCTTTCACATGTTTGGAGATCTTCAAAGGTAAGGAAGGAATGACTCTCACCACAGTGGCCTGGAAATACTTCTCTATCTTGGCTCTTTCTGAATCTGTAATGATGGTAAGGAGGCCTGAATCATATTTGATTTTTCAGCTCTTTATCAACAATTTAATCTTTTGTCAGCCATGCCAAATGTTGGCTGATCTCATTAGATAATACAGGCTAAGGAACATGTCATCAGGAAGAATGTTCTGCCAAGGTAAACCTACCTTGGTGATTTAATATGTCAAATGTAACTTCTCAGGCAGAAAAGCATGATGTTTATGTCTCTTGGGAGCAGACTACTCTGGTTTTTTTTCCTCTCTGAATGAGGTATAGCACCATGGGCTATGGTGAGGCTCTTACACATCAAGGCAATTAACAGTACTTGTCTCATCATGTCCTGGCCAACTCTCAGAGAGGAGACAGAGCTGACATACCCACAGCTCTGGGAGTCTTGTGACACCACTGCCACATTTGCCTCCACTATCCCAGGGAATAAACTCAAGATCTCATCAGTTCCCATAATCTGTTTATATACATCTTCACTCCCCTTCTGTACCTCCAGCAAGGCTGCCACAGTTCCTTCCCTGATTTTGAGGTATCATTGCTGACGCTCTTCTAATGAGCTGCCATGTATCATATATTCATCACACACAATCAAAATCTTGTCTTTTTGTACCTGTGGAACCATGAAATTCCTGTAGCCTCACTTTTTAAGTTGAGCAAACCTGTTTCGACGTAGCAACTGAACACAGAGAATTTGAAGCTGAGCCATTTTTAATTCCATTGTTATGAACAATTATAACTGATTCGATGTTGCACTTGCTGCTGTTCCAGCTGAGAGTCCCAGAGCAGTTGCTTCTTTTTACCTAGCCTGAAACTTGACAGTGAGGTTATTGCTCATCCAAGTGGGTGACTAACAGCAACAGCTTTAGCAAGGAAGGCACAGTGTACATAAGGAGCTGTGGAAGCTTCCCCCACAGCCTGAACACCTCAGCTGTGACCTGCTATGCTCACATAATTTCAGTTCTGATCTCTGTGCAAAGACTGTCAAATTGTGCAGTAGCTCAGTGCTGTGAATAAAGACGGATGGAGAGAGGGAGGAAAGGAGGAGAGGGAAGCAAACAGCAACTAATTCATGATGGAAGGAGCCTGAAATGTTGGAAAAGCTGATCCTTTCAGGGTACTTAAGTCAACATCTAGTGAAAGCTGAGAATTCCTCTGGGTATCCAGAAGGATTTGTTTAAGTCCTATAATAAGAAAGATCACATATGATTATAAATCCTCAAGTGTCTTCCCCTCACCTACTCTATTTTCATTCATGACCTGATTAGGGCTTGAATCCAGATCTCCTTAAGTGAATAAAGTTCCAAAGATCCAGCTTACATAAAGACGGGGAATTTTTTCTAGAAATATACGGCAAAATCATCTGGACTTTGAAGATGAGAAGTCCTTACACTTGGCTCATTCCTTAAAGGAGGCAGAACACTAAAAGAGACAAAGAATTGTCAAAAATGTATTCATGACAGACTGGCACTGTGGATCACCTCACTTCTGCACCTTTTCTACCATAAATAATGCATAGATGCCAATCTCATTTACATTGCAGCCATGGCTTGCATCTATTTAGAGAGCACAGGATGACACCGGTATCCTGCATGATCTGAGGACCTGTCCTTTCCTCAAGACAACTCTAAACAGCACAGACAACCTGCACTTACTCACATATTTGCAGAACTTAAGGCAAAACTACATGATATTTGGCCTGTACTTGTTTCTAGGAAAGGGAGAAAAAAGAGAGAGATGGCTATCGACCTGGCCTAAAAATTTGCATGTGTATAGGCTTGTCAAGAAAGTTAGAGTGTGAAAGGAGTTAGAGGACTGAACGTCCCTTTGTTCAGCCTAAATGTCCCTTTGTTTACTGAGAACCAAGGCAAGGGAATCAATGGCTTGAGAACCCAAACCTGGCTGATTGAAGATACCTCTCCCTGGCCAAGAGTTTCCATCGGGGTTGAAAACGGAGAAATAAATGAGATTTTGTATGCTCTTTTGTAAGGACCCTGCAGCTCCAAACCACCTTTTCTCACCACTTTTTTTTTTTTTTCTCAGCGAACAACCCATAATGTAGCTCATAGTAATGTCACGTTTATTTGTCTTCTATAAACTGCACTGCAAAAATGTACCTGCAAAATGAGCTTGGCCTTCCCGTGTCTGCAGACAAGAGGAAGATGTGAGTGATGCAAAAATCAGCTGCAGAAGAAATCTGTGAGAAAAGGGATCCTTCTCTGTGCTAACCTGCTGGACACACATCAACCCAAGGATTCAGGAAAGCCTGGGTAACAGGTACAGAATACAAACACCACTTGTGGATGACAAACTGCTAGAACACTGCCTGCCAAAATAAAAAGCCCTGCTGAGATAGCTGTACATTTGCTCAGGATCCTGTGCTTAATTTTAAGGATAATTAGGATTTGTCCAAAGCCAAAATGGGTAAAAATAACAACTGAAACCTTCAAGTATCTTTCCTTCATCACTTGGGCCATGAACTTTTTGGCAAAAGGGACTCTTTGTTTGATACCAACAAGTTATCTCTGCTCAATCACAGCATTTCAGCACTGACTCATGCAAGCTGCAAAGGGGTTTTAAATGCTAGGGAGAGCTGGTCTTTTGTATTCTGACAGCTCCTTACTGCAGCTTTATAGGAGTACCTCTCAAATGAAGAGCCTGGAATATATGCAAAAAAAAAAAAAATAAAAGACATGTCAGTTGCTTCACAGTGTTTAGGGCTCCCCTGGAGCTTAATTATGTGGGAACTGTGACATGTAGTCTGTCAGCTAAAAGGTGGCAGATCCCTGTGGCACAGTTTGAGAGGTGTGTTGTGAAACATTACTCATTTACTCTCATGCTACAGGTAAGTATGGCATTCTCTGTGCAAGCCACAGGTTCCCACAGCTGCATGTGGGCTCCTCACGTTTCTCATCTGTGGTGCCCATGGCAGTGAGCTCCTAGATCCAGCTTCCAGCATCCCTGTGCACGCTACAGCTTGATTCTACATTTAGATGAGTAGCACATAAACATTCCCATCTTCACCAAATAAAAAAAAAAAAAAACAACCCTCACTCATGTTAGTTTTCTGCTGCTCTATAACTCTAAACCAAAAGCAGAGCTAAGTGATCAGCACCATAACCTTACAAATTTTCTGTCTCTAACTCAGGGCTATAACTATGGGAGATGTATTGTCCCCTAGGAATGTGATAAGCTCTTTGGCACAATTCTGAAATGAAAAAGCACAGAGATCATATTTCAGGATATATTTTCAAATGTCTAGCCACATTTTCCCTGGTTTCATTTTTTAAATCGTAAGCACTGGAATCATTCATTTCTAAGGCTCTCTCTTGTGTTGGTGCCTAGCTGCCATAAAAAAAAAGCAAACTACAAAAAAATTCTGTCCCAACTTATATTATCCATTTGCAAACATTTACTCAGTTCTCTGAATTAACAAGGAACAGCTTCTTCTTCTACTACATGCAGGAGGTGCTTTCATAAACTTGTCACATCCTGATGTTAGTAGCATATGGTATTGAAAATATTCCTACTGCTTGAAGGGAGAGCTGTTACAAATACTTCAAGCAACAGTTTGTTAATTTTGGATGTGATCCTACAGTGCACCAATATTTTTCTCATGCTTTTAAACCTAACCATATAATGAAAATGCCCCATGAAGTTTCAAAAAGAATGAGTTAGACCATAGATTTTTTGGGGCCCTTAGAACATTTCCTTTCAAACACCAATGTGCATAAGACAGAGTGTCTCTTTCTTCTTCCTTTTACAAACTAGAGAAGCAAGTTCTCTTTTTTTCCCCTTCTTTTATTTTTTTATTTTTTGTGCTATCATTAAATATGGGAATAACTGTGCTCTACATGAAGACAAGCTAGACTGTCTTGCTTTACAACTTGAGGAATATAGGCTGTGCCTTAGAGACCCTAGATATACCTCTTGCTCTGGCTGCCTAGTAAATTGAAATATGACAGTACAAAAAAGAAGAGATGAGAAATTGGAGTGTTAAGAATAAGGGCAGAAGGCAAGACTTCTAGGAGATATAATATGGAACTGGCATCAAAAGATAGAATTGGGCAGAGGACAACATCATTAGTCCTCCAGATATACTGAGGAGCAATATATGTCACATGGGGTCAAAGAGGGGCAGGATCACAGCCCTGGGGGAATATATGGTGTAAAGTAGTTGTCTTCCATGAAGAAAATTATTCCTTATCTGCTCCCTTGAAAGGATGCTGTGTCTCTCAGCACTGCAATTCCATCCCAGGTCACTTTTCTCAGAAGATGACTGAACTGCCACTGGGAAATAGCTTAGCTATTGGTATTCAGATAGTTGTCTGGGGGGCTGGGGGCAGGTAAAGAAGATAACTGGGTGGATTTATGGTATCTAATACCCTAAAGGGGTTTGTCAGGTCCTCCTCTAGCAGCTTTCCCTTCTCCCACCTTCTAGAGGATAAATGTTGTGTTTCCACTGGCTCCTTCACCATGACCATTTTTCCTACCTTTTTCTGTGCTTGTGTAGCCACAGCTTCTTATTGTAACAGCTGATCACTGCCTGGGCTCTGCCTGCTTTTTTTGCAATGTATCTGATATTTTATAATTGACAGGAGGGGAGCTCAAGTGCAAAAGAACTCGTCTCTAGTTACATAGGTAATTTTGTGGCTAAGCAGGTAGTTGAATGAGGATTTCTAAGATTAAGGTGACTTCCTATTTTATTGGCTATAAATCTTAAGCCACACTTTGTTAGCAATGAAATTTTCAGGGATTTCAAACTGAATCCTATGCCATTATTTTCCCACAATATATGCTATGGTGCAACAGTCTTCTTTACCCTCCTTCCCCTGAAATAAAATTTTTCTCATTGAGGCCAAATCCACAGATATCTACTTAATCCAATTTGATTTTTAAAGCCTTGTGAAAAACAACACAGGCAAGAAGGAAAAGAGGAATGCTCAATTTGCTGTGAAAATTATTTACCACACAACAACAACTAAAGAATATGGTTATGGCAGAAAAAGCAACCCAGGATGCTTTCTCTTGGAAAGCCTCAGACTGAAAAATTAGGGCAGAGCAGGTCAATTGAGAGATGCATACGTTAAGCACATTTCCTATCTTGCCCTAATAATGTATTCCGAATGCAGCAGCACACACTGCTTTCAGCCTTTAACTAGCCAGTCAAACATGACCATTAAGCATATTCAGAAGGAAATACAAATATGAGAAGTATACCATGACATCCTGTAGAAAAAAATATACAGGAAAAACAGAAGGTAAACCCAAGGGCAGAAATATGCTACATAAAAAACAGTTGATACAACACAGAGTTCAGAGAGGTGAGAGAACTGCTTTAAGCAAAAACAAAAAGACAAAAAAATCACCCAAACAACTCCTTCCTCCTTATGCTGCCAGATTTATGGTTTCTGCTATTGAAATATAAGGCAGTGAGAATAACCAGATTTTGATGCTTACTTAGATCTAGCTAGACCAGATGTAATGTAGCTCTCAAATGAAGGATCTGCCAGGGAACAACAAATACACAAAGCTGATTGTTAACCAAGTCCTTTGCAGGGCAAGCTGACCTGGTACTTTATTGTGAAAAGAAACAAAGCAATGGAAATACCAACATAATTTGTATTCAAAGAGAATAGTGTGCTCCATGATACCACAGGAACTTGGGATAACATTATAAAAATCTTTTTACCTCTATTTTTCTTCCTAAAACTTTGTATTTGGCTTTATTTTTTGGCACCGATGGCATTATCTTTTGTCCACAAATTTCACTTAAGAAGAATCACATATTTTAGGTTTCAACTCTGACTGGGAAAATAACTTTTTACAGTCATGCTATTTAGCATCAGTTTTCAGTTGTATGGCATTATTAAAAGAGTATTTTTGAAACAGGATGTATCTAATGTAAACATTAACCAAGCAGTGAAAATAGAAGCTTAAAATTTAGTTAAAATCACATGAAGAAGTAGGAAAGCGAGAGACTAGCTAATATTTCACACTCAGGTATCTAAAGATCATCCCCTGAAATAAAGGTTGAATTTGGATATATAGATATTATCACTAGAAAAATCTTAAACCCAGTTTCCGTGAGTAGTGGGTAGCCTCAGAAAACTCCAGAGGTTACTCTTTCTAAGCTATAAAGTAACTAAAAGCTAGAGTGACAAAACAGAGTTTTCCTGAGGCCATCTTTCCTATTTTCTCAGCCTCTCCTGGCTGTATTAATCATGCCAGTAAGGATAAATTTCCTACTTCCACCATATCAATCATTTTGAGTTACCTGAAGAAACTGCAGAACAGCTGGAGAACACTATGTCAATGTGCATACTTGACTAAAAATTACACGCTTCCTCAGGAGGAATGATGGGATTTTGGAAAACTGGTGAAAGCTATGCAACAACTAAAAAAGCAGAGTATTAAACTCAGATTACCTGGGCACCTACTCTAAAAGCAGCTTCCACTTGAGCTTTGAGGATGTTGCACTTCAAATGGTCAGGTACAGATGAAGGTGACACTGGGGCATGAAGAGTCTTTTCTGATACCTTCTTGTCTTCAGCCTGCATTTATTAAAAAAGCAGTGACATACATTAGAAAGATAAGTTCATAAAATTATCAAAGGTTAAATTTTTACTTAATAATAATTTAATAATTTATGGCTTAATAATTTAACTTAATTATAACTTAATAATTACTTGTAATAACTTGATTTAGCAACACTGGCTAAAACTTCCATATTCATACTCTGAAAGATACATCTTAGAAGATTTCGAAATATTTAATGACTTGATACTATGTTCAAGACAAGAATAACCCCAGGGAAGCCTAAGTAATAGAAGCAAGAAAATGATGTGGAATGAAGATACATTAAAAAAGCCCAGCCAGGCCCTGGAGTGGTTGTGCAAACCTGTGATCACACCAAGGAAACAAAACATTGTCTCAAAATATCCCACAGAAGGCAGAAGAGCAAACAGCACAATTATAGTGAACACTGGCTTTTTACACCACCCTTAAAATGCAAAGCTTTGCCAGGTTAACCAGAGAAATGTGAAGGAATCTCCACTTAATTGCAAGCCAAACAAAATCTCCTTCATCAGAAGGAAAAGGAAAATCAAGGAACTTTAAACATTGCTCATGCTGTTTCCACCTGATATCAATCCTTGACCTACGCAGTGATCTGAATCAGAAATTTTGGCCTCAGGATAGCTAGTGTAGTGCCCTGGTCAAACATGGCCTAAAGGTTTTGTGCCTTGAACAAACTATATCCAGCAGAAATGGCACAACAAACTTCTCATGCAGAAAAGGAAAACAAAAAGACAATGTAAGAATAATGTATCAACAAAGAGAGTATGGTGAGACCTGGATTGTAAACATGAACTCAAACAATGCAACTGCAATATGGCACATATTTTTAGAGAATAATTGGGCAATGGCATAACAGCCATTGCAAACTTTCCTATTCTTCCTGGAAGTGACATCTGAATTAGAGATGACTAACAGCCCAGATTGTGCATTCATTTTCTGCTCTCCTGGCTGAGAAGGGTGAGTGGTTGTATACGTCCAGACAGAGCAGATATATAATGCTGTCATTCAGATTTCAGCCACAACAGGTATAATGCATCAGTACACCAAGTCTATTGATCCTCAAGGTTCACCTCTGCCAAGTATTTCAAGACAGAACCAATCATTTTCTTTGCTACTGAAATTACCATGTGATTAGCCCTTTAGCTTCAAAATCTGTCTCCTTTAACCTTCCTTCTGCCCTCCCCCATGGCATGCCACTGGCTGATGGTAACTACAATCTTACAGACTCTTTCCTCGAGTAAGCACAGACAAATGGGAATATAAAGATTTGGGGAACACTTTCTGCAAGTGGAGCAAGTCACAAAAGCAATTGTGTTGCCTGAGGAAACTGTTCAGCAAACACTGGGGAGGGAAAGAGCCAGACCTTAGCAGAACTCTGTTGAGACTGCAAGATATTTATGTGTAAGCAAAGTTGGTCTAGCAGCCTTCTGCATCCAAAATTCCATAGCTGCCAGGTATGATTTTGAACAACTGTCTGTTAAAGGACTGCTGGTCATGAGATTTTTTTTTGTCTGCCAAATTTCTAATAATTCTTACATGTTTATTTGTCAAGCTACATTTACTTTTTTTAGAGGAAGATATATTTGGACTTCCCATTCTCCCCAGTCTCCTCCTAAGGGAAAAAGAAAATACATAAAATGAAAAGTGACAGTGTCTAGCTGGAGCAACTTATGGAACTGTAGTCATCTATTCAGTCTTGATTAAAACAGTAGTTCAGCAAGTATATGGAATAAAACCAATGCACCAAACCCAAACATGAAATATTTGATTGCCATAGGTGTCTTTTCTAGGATACTTGTGAAGATGAGAAGGGGAGATAATCAAAAGGACAAAATTATTTGTAAAGAAAGCACAGCTTTTACTTCACTGATATTCTTGGTAGACAAAGTGAACCCATTTCAAAAAGGCTGTTATTACTGCCAACGCTCAGGTGTATTGATTTCTAACAGCTGAAAAAACAACACATTAAACAGTGGCATTTCTAAAGGCCATGCAAAATCTCACCTTTGTTTTAACACTGTATACTAATTAAATAACATTTCAGTCAAGCAATAATAGACAATGGTATTTTACTTGCTATAGCAAGACAATTGAGGCTTGTTTAGGAGACAAGCTTGTTTCATAACAAGAAATGTTCCCAAGTCCCATCCCTCTGTTATTCAGATGGATATAGATGTTTTTCAGTTCTATTGTTCTTCTTCCACTGCCCAATTTTCCCACATCGACCAAGAGGAAGATAAAAACTCCCAGGGCTGCCCTATAGCTGGGAATCCTCAAAAGATCTAAATCTCCTGCTGTATTCAGTATTGTGCAGATGACTCCATTTAACGGAGATCCCCAGTGTGAGATCTGATGTGCAAGTCCCACATTGAGATTCTTGAGAGGTCCAAATACTGATGGTGGCTGACCTGTCTGAAAGAGAAAGCTGCTGCTAGAAGGTGCACACTTCTCAGAAGCCAATGCTGGGTATTCAGTTCTGCTTTAGTCCTCGTTTGGGTCACACTTTAAGGGTTTCATCTTCAGGCAAGCAAAACTTGCTTTGCTTGCACTGCATCAGGAGCAGCAGCACCTTTAGTGACTGGTCAGACATGAAGAGCAGACACTGCTGCAATTGCTGCTCAGCCTCATCCTGCTCAGCAGCTGCTGAGCCAGCAACCAAAGGCCAACATGTTCCCCTGCCCCAGTGGAAATGTCAACTGCATACAAACCACACACGGGGCATGGGAATACTTGGCCTGACCCAGGCCTTCTTCAGCTTCTGAACACATGTCAAAGGCTTCTTTGCCTGCCTGCCTTGGCAAGTGGCAGTCTTTTCTGCCACAGAAAAGCACATCCTGAATCATTGCTGTATTCTGCTCCCCCACAGCTGATTAGCTGAGACTATTACACAAGAGTCAGTAGCACTGAGTATCCAGATGAAAAGTAAACTTTAATCACAGAACAAAGCAGCATCTCCTTATTGCAGACTATTAGCTCTTCTAAGCATCTATATAAGCTCCTATTTTTCCCTAATGCCACTAATCTTTACATACAAGCTCGTTCATCTCCCATTTTAACTCCTAAAGTATAACTGTCATCAAGAATGCAAAAGAAAATATTTCACGGCTACAAAAGTGCATGCAGAATCTTCTGTGGTTCACTTTGTAAGAAAATCAAAGATCTAAAACCTGTCTGCATTAGGAAACTCCACAGAGTATTGCTACAAGAATGAAAGCTGTATTCTACTTTATTTTGCTGTATAATAAATAAATTTTATATTTCCAGAATCCTCACTGCTCGCAGCATAAAGAGAGCGGCTATTCATCTATTGAGCCAGGCTGGCAGTTATTAACATTTTGTTTTAATTTATACACTCAGAGTATTTTATTTGGAAATTATTACAATGCTAAGCATGGCAGGATGTTAATGAACCTTCCTATTTTATAATTTTTTATTACACAATTCAAAAGAATTTTAGATGCCCCTTTCAAGTGAAAGTCCTAGAGTCAAACTTGCATTTGAAAGAGATAATATTCTTGCTTAGAATTGCAATTTAAACTCATCCTAAAAGGTTTAGAAATTAAGAAAAAACCCATTAGGATTCCTGATAAATCTCCAGTTTTCCATGTCCAATTCTGCTGATCTCAATAACAGCAATGTGTTTACATTTTTTTTACCATCAATGCAGAATTTTATTTTTCCATGGAAATAGAACACTGGAAAATTGAATTTAAATGGAAAAAGTCAAACAAGCTCAGATATATACACATATAAAATTAGAGGCATTTTTTTCTTTTTCAACTGAAGTCTAACATTTGCTTTTTCTCCTCCCAAACATTTCCATTGAATTCAATTACATTTGCTGATACTAGAACTGAAGGCAGATTTATAGAGTGTCAGATAATGATGACACTGACTTTGGTTTGCAAAGCTAAGTGAATATTAAGTACACATACAGAATATAAAAATAGTTACAAGAAACACAGTGATACCACTCCTGTAGATAACATTTCCAAGCTCTGCTTTAAAAGGTTCATGCTTTGTTCTGCATCAAACTTTGTACCAAAGGCAAGATTCATGATCTTGTGCCTCTGTGAATTTATTGATAGCCTCTTCTTAGACAAACAACATGTTTAAAACATGTATTTGACTGGAGATAACTGAAGAATAGAATGAATATTTTCTTTCGGAATGCAGGTCTATTTTTGTCACTAGTCATCACTACTAGTGGGAGGTAAAATTTTAACAAAGACAACACAAATATATAGGTTCTGAAAACACATTAGCTAACTGAGATTTCCTGGGACTCAACTACATCTGCAAATGTGCATGGAAATCTACAGACTTTTTTGCCCCTTTTTCACCAGAAAATTTATTGCTTTTAACCATGTGACAGCTAACACCAATTATGAACAGATACCACAATTATAAGACCTGTACAATTATGTGTTACTCTTATTTGAGGTAAAGTTTACAAGCAGAAACTGCATCCTCTTTATTAGAAAAAAAGTACAATTGAAAAAACAAATAAACAAACCCCTCATTAAGCTGTCAGACACAGAATATTTTCCTCAGGTTAGCTATTACTTGGTCTAATGAAAAATATAACTCCCAATAAGTCTTGTTATGCTTATATCCTTGGAGTAAACTTCTTTAATTCTTGGTATAAAATTTATTTTATAAAATGCTATTGCTCAATGTTAATAAATCCTACTTCTGTCACTGCTAGCTGCGTGACAGTCTTAGAGGACCATGGCAGCCTTTTTTCCTGGATATACCCTCTGATGCGTGCACCACACAGAAGAGTCTCAGGTACATCAAAAAGGTGGGTTTCATTTTGTCAGTTTTCTTAAACTACAAATGATTTTTGAAACCCCAGTGGCTTTGGACATTGCTGTTAAGCAAGGAGCAGGTAGTTCCACAGATTTTTGCAGGTGGTGTCATTTGGAAGCAGACAATCTGTGTAACAGGGCAGTCCTATAATATTTATAGGACTATAATACTTTTGCCCTGCTAGCAAAAGGCCATAAGTTCTGAGCAGAGTTTGCAAAGATGTTAAGGCTCATCTGGCTAGCTCTCTCTGAACCTTTCTCAATCTGCCTGCAGCTTTGTTCTACTAAGTTTAGCTGTAGCAGCAATAATTTTATATAAAAAACACCAGTGTTCTTTGTAGAATAAGGTATTTAGGACTCTAACACAAACATGTAGTTTAAAACAATGTAGGGCTGATATGAAAACAGGGGCTGTGAGAAGGGAAGACACAGGACATGGTCTAGAAGAGTGCTGATATGGAGTGGTAGGGCAAAGGGCACAGTCTGGCACTGGGGACTCAAGGCTGTAAAGAACTCACCAATGGCCAGTTAAAGTGCAGACCTGAACCTGGACGAAATTGAGTTTAGGGGCAATAAAGAGAGTGAAGACATAATATATAGCATATATATGTAAAAGCCACCATGTACACTAAATTGAGGTGTAATGCAAAGATGTAGACCAGTGAAGAAAGAGCAAGATGCCAAAGCTTATTTGAAAACATACAAAAGGACCCAAAGTATATTGTAGACTGAGGAGAAATAAGAAAACATGAATATGCCTGGATAGAACATTGGAACAGGCTGCCCAGGGAAGTGTTTGAGTCACCATCCCTGGACGTATTTAAAAGACATGTAGATGTGGCACTGAGGGACATGGTTTAGTGTTGGACTTGGCATTGCTGGATCAACAGATGGACACAATGGTCTGAAAGGTCTTTTCCAACCTAAATGGTTCCATGATTCTATGACCATCATAATTCCCCCTCTGACCCAATCAAAATGAAATCACCAACCTTAGGACCCATAGGTGAAGGGAAAGGGTGAGCATGACACCAGAAAAAGAGGTAGAAACAATTTGAAATGTATTATTATTCCTAATTTTTATGCAATAATTACAGCTGAGCTAATAATTACTAGACTCCCGAGATTTCAGAAATGCTAACAATACATTCTTGGCTTCACATCATAAACACACACACACACAAAGCAACAGGGGATGGGAGAATATATTTTTGTAATGAAAGGCTTCCAAGAAAAAAATCAGAAATACGTTCACAGCTACAACACTTAAGATTGTCTGTCTTGGAGATAAAGGAGTCTGCTAGAACCAAAGGGCATTGGAACACAAGTTGAAACAGACTTTCATCATTCAGAATGTGGACAGACATGTACACCATACCAAACAGCTCTGGAAAAGAGGTTGGACACATCCGTTCATCATTCCCATGAGACAAAGTTTGCCGTAGCAGACAAATTAATTAACTGCAGAATCTAATTTACCCAATTTCTTGCTAATTCTCCTATGGGTCGATTATTAAGCCTGACAAATTCCAGCCTGAAAGCACTTTGCTTGAAAAAAATAACAATTAGCAACAAGAAGGGAGGGAGTGAAAACTGTGGCTCCACAACAGATGTGGAAATAATTCTTTTTTTTTTTTTAATCAGAAATAGAGTAAATGAAACAGCTTTGTAACAGCTTCAGTGGTTTTATTTAAGCATAATATTTTGGAGGATGCAAGAGAAGGCCATAAAAGCACTTAGTAGACCAGAAATCAATGGAGTGGTGCAGGAGAGGAGTTAAAGCTTCAGTTTTTTGCCAGAAACTAGACACACTGAACACTCATTGAAACCTGTTTACTGCTGGACTGAGTAGCTAGCTAACTACCATAACCAAAGGAACTTTGAGACCTCACTCTCAGTTGAAAATTCTTGTCACATTTTGGAGTTGTTCAATCTAGTCTAACCTGCCCTGTTACCTTTCTGCTGGGCAGTGCTCTATGGCATTTCAGCCCAATATTTGCAGCATGTCTCTCTCTTTCACTGGAGAAGTCATCTGATGAGGCAATTCCAGGCTCTGCTCAGAGCTCAGAGACCTGTGGTTTGTTTGTTTTAGCTTTGTGAGCTCTGTATACACATTTCACCAGAATCTAGGTCGGACAATGGTGCTTGAAGAAACCACAAACGAAAGGCCAAAAGAACTTCAGAATGATTTGTTGGTCACAACCCATAGCCTGTAATGTAGGGCTGGATCACTGAAATGCTTTCCAGTGGTGACTCAGGGCCAGTTTCAAGAATATGTACAATTTTCAGATTGCTAAAACCAGTAATTTTAATAAATTTTGAAGGGCTGGCCTCTTTTGCATCCACATGGTAGCTGCTGTTCATGGGAATGCTGCCCAGTTCTTAAACCCAAACCCTCTATGACTGCCAGGGGAGGGTTTTCATTAGACAGCCCATGTCTCTAGTCTTGCCTTTTGCTGAGCTTCTGCCAGAAACAGAAGCATTTAGCAGCTCTTGGTGCTCATTACAAGACTTTTTCATCAGCTAAACTTTGACTGATGGCAGACTCATCACAGCAGACACAGGCTGCATTTACTGTGCAGCTGCATTTATTGTGAAGCTCTGACTTGTTATGATACTGGGTTCTGCTAATTAGTCCTTAAATAAATAATCCATCTGACTGTGGACAAGATTCTAGAGCTGTCAGGACAAGCCAAAGAAAACCTTTAATTATAAAAGAGCTGAGTCCTCCCTCCACAGACCTGCAGTGAATATGAAGGAGCAAGAGGATCAGAGATCAGGCAGAAGTTGCAGGTACAATATTTGGATTAGTTTCCCAGTATGGTGGGATACAGGACCAAAGTGTTTTAAGCTTTCAGTTTAAGAAAACAGAACATAAATCTACTCATTTAGAAATCACAGGATCACAGGGGTACCATTAAGATCACATCTTTGAACCTTTTGTGCAGCACAGGTCAGACTGGTTTACCCAGCTGTGCGCTGTGGTCAATGTGGAGGGAGTCCTCTCACATCTTCACTTTGGCCCTTTAAATATGACAAACTCAGCTCTCAGTGAGCTCAATAGTGTAGGACAGTCCTTTAAAGCATGTTTTGGACATTACATCTGAGTGAATGTTCTCTGCTGGGGTTAAGATAGAACATCAGTAATCACAGGACCTGGGTATTCATTGGATGAGTCTGTGATGGAGAATTTTCCTTTTGCAAACTATGTCACTGCCTAACATATAAGCTTTGCCTATAAAAAGCTGCACTTATTACCAGTTGAGAATATTTCTAGAAGATGAACTTGAGAAATGCACATAGGAATGAAAGGTGACTACTTTCCCATTTCACCCCAGTTTGTTGACTTTATGATTTATCTTTTTAATTCCCACTTGAGCCAGACAAAATTAGAACCCCTCACAGGTGAAAACCAAATAGATTTGGGAGAAAGTCTAAAATATTCTGTTCATTGAGAGATCTCCAAAAATCATGACACAGGTCATTACCTCATGACTACATTAATAAGGCATAAGGACCTCAGTCCATAGCTGAACTACACCACAATCCTATGACAAACACTGAACATGGTTCAAGGAAGTCTTAATGATAGCAAATCCCTTCCATTATAGAATAAATTCAATTAACTGTAATGTTGAAAAAAAATTCCAGTATTTAATTGTCTCATTAGAAACACCTGGCTCACTGATTCACTGATTTTTAGCCTTGACTTCCATCTCCTGGAATCTCTCATCCAGAGAAGAGAAAGATTCTGATATATATATATATTGATATATATATATATATATATATACACACACATATATATATGTATATATATGTATATATGTATATATATATATATATATATATATACAGTCCCTTTGTGCTTGTATTTTTGGTACACTTGGTCATGTTCCCTTGTATTTTAATTTTCCTAACACTTTTGGAAGCAATATCAATAACAAAAAGCTGTTTGCAAAACCAAGTTAAAATAATTTAGTTGAGTTCTTCCTCAAGCTGACAAAAAAACTCTCAAAACACCACTTTTCTTTTAAAAAGGTCTGTACAGAGTCACTGGGGGCTGGGACCCACCTCTTTTGAACAGTGGCAATTCTCTGATTGACTTCACAGGGTCCAGCTCAGGACCTGTGTGGTTGCAAACCAGAGATCCTGGTCCAGATTCAGATCAAGGGATCCCAGTTCAGGCACAGTGGATTTATCCTCACATGGATATGAGGAGCCACTGACTTGCTGATCTCTGGCAGAAACAGCAGGACATGGCTGTTTGGCCACCCCTGCAAAGACTGTCTCATAAAACACCCACTAACATCAGATGTGGGGTTTATGGCATAACACGGACTCCTCATGTAGAAAAACAAGATTTTTTTTATCACTTAAAGTGTTGTTATTTTTTTACAGCTCTGGGCTGCCTAGATGACTAACTCTTCACAACTAAACTAAAACTATAGCATAACATTGTTGCAGCAGCTTCTGAAATTTTAAAAGGCAAAGCTGATTGAAATGCTAAATCTAAAAACCAAATCCCAGTCCCATAAGAAGATGGTGAGAGGTGATTAAAAAGCAAGCCAGTTGAAGATGAATGTTGATTTGAATTGGAGGTGAAAAAGCAGCAGCTTTTGAATATGAAGTGACAAAGGTGCTCTGGCATGTATATGTAAAAGTATTTATGTATATGCTATACCTTGTTCATGCTGACGTGCAGGGCTGGCCATGGTCCAACTACCTTCACACTCTCCGTTTCTATTTTCTTCAGATGAGAAGTTTCATCATAAAGAAGGGGAAGTCCTGAGCTCAGTTCTAAAAGGATGCCCAAAAGAAAGAAAGAAAAAGAGACAGTCTGAAGGGAGGCTACAGAAGAACTTCAGAGCAAGACACTCAACTGCATTTGAAGAGACGGCGGTTGGCAAAGCATCTTCTCTGTAAGACCCTCTAAAATGTTTCATAATTATGCCTGTTGGGTCATTTTGCCTTCTTCTATTTAGCAAACAATTCCTCCCCCTCCTCCTTCTCACCCATCCTTTCATTTCAGCAGAGCTTTTGCCAGCTTTGGGCTAGGTATTTCTCTCCTTACCTCCCCACCGCCTCTACCCCCTCTATATTCTAAAACTTAGTTGACACCAGAGGGATTATTTATGCAGCCAAGGTGCCACTCTCAAAGCATGTGATGTGTAAAGAGATCAGAGTATAGCTTTTGGCTTCTCTCAGACATCTTTATTTATATGCCAGCCTCTTTAAGACTGTTGTCAGGAATTTGCTGTGCTTTGTCAACAGAGATTTTAAGCAAGCCACTGACACAGAAAGACAAGGAAAAAATACTTTTTCAGACAGCCCTAAAAGGTCTCTGTCATCATCTTGGGGATGCTGCATATATATATATATATATATATATATATATGTATATGCAAGTACTCTGAGAAAAATAAACTTCATCATGTGATGATTTAATGAATCTCTGTGTCCTCCCATATTTCTTCTTGCCATGGATTCTAGATAATAACAGTTGGGAACAATCCAGTTCTGTGGAGTCTGATTCAAAGCCTACTGAAATCAATAGAAACCTTGCACTGACTGCAGTTTGGTTTGGATCAGGTTCTTAAGCTGTCCTAAGAATATTAAATATTACTCACTCAAGATCTAATTCTACAGCTGTTTAAATATACATTAAGGGCTTTGCTGACTAGAGACAAATTGCTAAAACCAGCTTAGAGGGATATAAGCGAAAAGCTGTTTTTTTGGTGTTAGTGAAACATTATCAGACCCTGAGGTAATAATGTCCTAGAAAGGGTTACAATACCATCATTGACCTCCTCTTGGTGGTCTTTCATCACAAGTTAGTGATGCCAGAGTTCAGCATTTCTCACATCACAGCTGCTTCTGGGCATACGAGACAGTGAAACTGCCTGATACCCTGGGAATAAATTAACACAGCCATAAAATCAGTCATGATGATGGGCAGTTTTTTTTAAGAAACAAAATCATTCTAATTTCCTCCTAAGAAAGAAAATAAAGGGGGGGAAAGTGCATTATTTAAATTATTCAAGTTTGCTATTATTTTAAACTGATTTTTAAGCTGGGTTTTTTTTTTTTGGTTGTTTAAAAGGAGAGCTCTGGAAGACAAGCAGGCCAGTTTAGCCTTTTAACCCACCTCAAAAACAAACAAAAGGCAAAAATGAATTCCTACAAAAGGCATAAATTTCCTGAGTCAGCATTAAGTCTTGGCAAACCCAGGCTTTCATTCCAAGAAAGGATCTGGCAGCACTGTGGTTTTTCAAAGTTCTGTTTTCAGCTTGAAACTCAGTCTGTGTTAGACTATTCTCTGCTCAGGGTTATGCAAGGTCTTTTGTAGCGAGCTGCTCAGGAGTGAAGGATGCCTGTTTTTGAAGTGATAACCTGCAAGCTCAGCCCAGAGTTCAAGAGGCAACCTGGGTCCCCTCTTCCCATTCCTCATTTTCTGTCATAAAAATTCTGTGAGCTGCACTGCATACATGTTGGCATCTGCTCCCAGTGATAGTCCCAGCTGCTGCCGGTGAGTCTGCTCATGTGCACCTGGAAATCCATGCACGACCTTGCCATGCCAATTAGGCTCAGCAAGCAGTTCACCCTCTCTGCCCTGTGAGGCCGACTGCTGTTGCATAGAGTGCGACTGGGGCTCTGGGATACACTGGGGGAAGATGTGCTGCACCACAAGATGTGATGTTAGCTTTGAGGTGAGGGGTAGCATTGCGAGTACAAGGATTAGGCTGAATGCAGGAAAACAACATCTTCTGCTGAGCTGCCTTCATAAACACGCACGTCAGATTTGTTTCACTGGATTTCACTTCCTCCAGTAATTGAAGCAGACAAATTACTTGGAATGTGAAAAATCAGGCAGATCTGGCCCGGGTTTGTTTTCTGTTTGTTTCTGTAACAAAGTCCTGTGCTGTATGTTTGCTGGGAAACATGCACTAGTATTTAAAGGAACCCTGGCTGGGCACATTGTTGTTGCCCTCTCTCCTGCCTATGTCCCACTAATTGCCCTGGAATTTTGGAATTCTCAGAATAGATATAAGTGGAAGAAAGGCATATGCTTTCTCCCTCTCAGCCTGATGGTGGGTACATATCAGTGGGTCACTCCATGTTCCACTTCAGATGAATTCAAAACCATCTCAGAGCTCAGTGATGAGTGCAGTCCATAGCAACTGGAACAAGTCACAAAACACCTGTGGTCCCATGGAAAAGCACAAGGTAGGTTAAGTGATGGTGTCACCTCTGTCAGCCTTATGGGGAAGTTTCTGCTAGGATAGCCTATTTGCCCCATGAGATCTTTTTGCTCTTCAGGCATTTCCACTTAAGATATTTTGGTCACAAGCACCCTCTTTCCTGAGAGCATCCCCATTTTAGTGACCACTTACTTCCTAGAAACACTTTCCCAGCACTGGCCTTTCCACACAGCCTGGAGCTAGACATCAGTCCCCCATGTCCACACGTTCCTGAGGCAGACTGCTGATAGTGTTTCCTCTCTGCCTGATTTTTTCTTGGCCCACACACTGTGCCATGTCCTCCATAAACGGCCAATGGCCAGCACGCTCCTAACCATTTCAGTACATGCACTGTGAACCTTTCCCACAGGCTCTCTACAAGAGTTTTCTCAGCTGAAATAGCCTGAGCAGCATTTTAATGAAACCATTAAAAACAAACCAACCCTAGTCCCCTGAGCACCAACCTTGAAAAGGCACTTAAACCCATCACCCCAAGCTGCAAGTTATTAAGTCAGATTCTGTTTTAAGGGAAGTGCTTCTACCCAAACTGCCACTGCTCTCACAGCATGAACATGCCATATATAACCATGAACTGGCTTCTCAAGGGAAATCAGCTTTGCACCTCCAGCCGAATGCACAGGTGCCACAGAGGATCAGCAATGGGTTGCAGTGGGGCAGCACAGCAGCACAAAGACACTCAGCACACTGCATGCACAGCTGCCTAAACAGCTCAGCTGGGAGCAGTCAGCACAGCTGCACCACAGCCTCCCCCTGGAGGTGTCCCATCCCTTTCCACTCCCTTAGAGAAACTGGGAATTGGCATTTGGTGCTACTGGCATTAGGTAAGAACCAGCACTGATTCTCTTCTTCTGCACCAAATAGTGTGGAGCAGTGTTCAGCAGACCAAGTGAAGAGAAAGGTGAATCTGTCTCCACCAACAAGTGGAGGAACACGCCTTGTCTTCTGAAGTCCCGGTCAGAGCATGGCAGCTGCCAGACAGGCCAGGGACGCTGTTCCCCACCACCAGGACCAGTCTGGGGGAGAGGGCTCACTCTTCTCATGTCTGGGGCAGGACATGGAGCCTCCCAGGCCCCAGTTTCATCTCACTGAGCACAAAGAGAACTGCTCCTGATGTTTGCCCTTGTGCTCTTCTAGGCTTTCCCTAAGGTTGTTTCTGCAATAAGGAGAAGCAGGAGAGCTGTGCGACCTGAGAGGAGACAGAGTGCTGGAATAAACACCCTGTACCGTGTGGTTTTTGCTGTTTCTTTCATTACCCCCTGTCCCGCAGGTGGGCCCACGGCAGGGTGGTGGGGGGCTGGAGACCAGCAGCACTGCGGGGATTGAACTGGGGCACCGGGACGGGAGTCTGACACGGAGCTGTGGGCTGGAAGGGAGCCCCGAGGAGGGGGCCGCGGGAAGCAGGGCCGGCAGTGCCTCCTGGGTCGGGACAATCAGCAGCAGCATAGCTGGCTCTGAATGAATTTCCTGGCATGCTTCAGCTCTAATTTGGGAAAGGAAAATATGGGCTGGCACACCCCCCAGAAAGGTCACCGCCTCCCACGGTGCCAGGCTGACAGCCCTGAGAGGTTTTCCAGCACAGCCGTGCCAGCATCCCCCCAGCGCCCAGCCCGGCGTGCGGGGCGGCCCTGGGGGTGCCGGGCCGAGGCCCAGCCCGGGCAGGGCCGGCCGGGGCAGCCCCACACCGGCACAGCCCGCAAAGGGCCGGGGCAGCCCCACACCGGCACAGCTCGCAAAGGGCCGGGGCTGCCCCACACCGGCACAGCCCGGGCAGGGCCGGGACAGTCCCACGCCGGCACAGCCCCACACCGGCACAGCCCGCACAGGGCCAGCCGGGACAGCCCCACACCCGCACAGCCCGCACTCCCCTCCTGAGGGGTGGCGGCGGCTGCACAGCAGGGCCGAGATGCAAATACCTCAAAACTATCGCACTCTCTTGGGGATAGAAAATGAAAGAAAATGTTTCTGATCTTCTGAAACAAAGTCTGGTTAAAGTGCCTGTCCAGATAGGTGCGTATGCGATACTGCTAAGGTGGGACAGCTTACAGTCAGGGTCACCCAGTACAGTCCAAGACCCTGGTTTCAGGAATTTGAAAGTTATCAGATTAACTGACCAGGGTGAACGATTCCACAATGGATAGCTATCTCAGGGTCAGTTATGAAGGCAAAAACTGGGCAAGGGAAGAACTCATCATTTCCTAGAGACAAGGGATATAATAGATCATATTTTGTTTTGCCCATCATCTGCCATTCTTACACAGCTTCAGCATCTGACACACTACAGAGTGCAGAGATTGTAAATCTGGAGAGCAATGCTCAATGACAGGGATGTTTCTCTTCCAGTTCCTGTGTAAAATATTTGGCCAAGCTCCGTACCCTTAAAAATGCCTGTACACGTTCAGTAGCAGAGTCTTCCACCCAAACTCCCCCAGACTGCATCAGGAATGGATAGACTTCTCTACTCGTTGCTTTCTACAGGCCAAGAATTTCTCCACTAAGGAAGCAAAAATATTCCAGTCTTGGTTGCTAAAGCTTGCAATTATTCCGATTACCCAAACTAAGAGCAAGATGCTGCATGTCCAGGGCTCCAAAATTTCTGCTGCCTGTGCCCAGACATGAAAACAAGATCCAAACAATGAAGGCTGAGGGCCAGCTGGACTGATCAGCAAAAGACAATAGCAGATGAGGGTAGGTTTGTGAAACTATACAAACAAATAGTAACAATAAAAAAGGAGCCTGTGCCAAAAAGTGGTTAGAGAGTCAGTATCTGTGACTAATGGGGTATTTGTTCAGCTATGGAACACCCAACTAACACCAAATCCCACAACCCTGCAGCAAACCAAGGAAATTGCAAATCTTGTCTCATTTGCACATGCTACAAAGCTAGCAAATAATAACAGGAAGCATATTCTTCAAGGAGAAAAACTGAAATGCACACTGTTTTCCTTTCCTTTGCCTCCTTGCCCGAGACAAATCTGAAAGCAGCACATCACTGAAATAACAATCACTGCAGTGGACTTACTGGTTGGATTTGGAACTGCAGAAACAATGTCCTTGGTTTCGGGAGCAAGGGCACCGTAATTGGCGTGGTGGTGGTGATGCCGATGGTGGTGGTGGTGCCTTGCAGCCATTTTTGTGGTGTATGGAGTTCCACCATTCTCCTCAATGTTGAATGGATGCAGATCGCTGTTGTTCAACGGATAGCTACAAAATAAATCCAGTTCAAATTAGAGCAGTAAACAGTAGCACCAATTGTACTTTTGGAGAGACAGAGTGAAAACTTTCTTGGGAAAAATTGCACAGCATTTTTGTAAATAAAGTATTTTTTCATCCCAAATCTTTACGGTTTTCTATCTCCACAAGATTTTCCTGATGAGAAAAAAGGATGCCTCTGCTTGTTTGTATGACTTTAAGATCAGAACTATTTTTGATTTTACACAGTACATAATCTCTGCTAGAATCTTTCCTGGGAAAGGAAAGTCATCAAGCAGAAAACAGTAACTCTTTTAAAGTGAAATTGTCCGAAGACCAGACCAAGGAACAGTCTCAGAGTAAAACTACATTCATGAGAATGTTCAGGTCTCTAAATTTATGATGCAAAATAGCTATATAAAAAAAATTCTGACTTAGGGAAAAAATTGAGAAATAAAACAATTTACAGATAACAACATACAAAATAGCACTTGGTCAAAAAGGAATTGGACCAGTGCTGATATAACTAGTTTGGGTCTTGGCGGGGGGTTTTGCATGTGTTTAGTTAGGAGATTAACTATCATCAATCTGCAATAGCTGGCAAACAGGGACACATTGACATTTTAAGTCATCATCTCTAACTGAAAGATGACAAATTACAGTGCTGCTTTTCTTCATTAGCCTTAACTGATACTGTTTCAGTTTATTGTTTGAAATTACGATGAATTTCTAGAAGTGATATTTTCTCTCCATTCCAGCAACCAAAAAAGATTGAGATAATTCTACATAGATATTGCAAACGATTTGAATGTGCTTTCCTCAGAGGAGTGCTTAAAATTTTTATAAAGTTTTAACTTATTCTATAGTAGTGCATTAGACAGTAGTTGCAGTAAATCAATCCATTTCAACAAAAGATGAATCCCTGCCTATTTGAAATATGGTAAAGAAATTATATCTTCAGCTGCATGGGTTTTCAGTTTGCTTTTATTAATAACAGCAGCCAAAAAACCTGACAACTTGAAATTAAGGCAAACCGAATAATTATAGGAACAATGAATAAATTATACCTAAGATACTTGCTACATATGTTTTCTGCAGATTACTTAGTGATTCAGAGCAAAATTAACCAGTCATCTGGTAAATAAACACATCTGTATAATTTCCAAAGTTCTACTGAAACACGCAGTTTGGTACATCATTAATAACCACTGTCTTCTTAGTAACAACTTCAGACAACATAAGGTTTCTGACTGGGTACTAATTGAATAATACTTTTATGCTGGTTACTTTTTGAAAGCAGGAGGCAGGGAGGGGAATGTTGTGTATATTAATCTTGGCAGGTTCCCAGCATGAAGCAACCACTGCCAATAAAGGCACTTCTGATGGCTTTCTTGCCTTAAGGAAACAATAGAAATAGGTGTCTGATACACAGGGAACAGCTTTTGTGAGCTCAAATCATGCAGGACTGGTCTGTCTTTTCAAACTACACTATATCTTTACCGCTATAATCAAATCAAGCAAGTGCCTACAGGGGGAAAATGGTACAGGCTAATGAGATTGCACACTAATTGTAGCAGCTCTCCTGCACTTTCCCTTCAAGGGCCTTGGATTGGCGTGTCATTTTTTTGACTGAGAGGATAGGTGGTTTTGTTCACATGGTTAAAACCCTGCTGGGAAATGAGTTTAGGGATGGAGCCTCAGCACATCTTTTTTTTTCCATCTGATTCATTTTTTTTCAAGACACAAAGTCCTTCATGTAGGGAGTTTCATTTCACCCACTGGCAGGTTGGTTTAGCAGATTTTCAATTGGTCTTTTCAAAATTAATCACTCCAAATCCTTACACTGACTCGTCATACTGCTATAGTCCCAAGGTATCTTCCATTCTGAAATGAGAAGGAGCTGAGCACGAAACAAGCCAACTGAATTGACCTCCGGCACAAGGGCAAATGTGCACCAAATCCTCTAGATGTATTACTTGACTGTCCAGAGAGGAGAGTAACATGTAAAATGTAAAGTGCACGGAGAGCATTACATCAAAGAAGTAAAGAGCTAGCCCAGCAAAGCTGATGTTCAGCTATGCACTGAAATCCTTGAGCACAGCAGGTCACAAAGCTGCAGACAGGGTGTCACTACCCAGGCAGTGCTCTCCGATGTGAAATCCCACGTTCAAACTGCCGGCCATGTAAAAGCGTGGTCATCTGCACTCTTCCAGGGCTGACAGCAACTGACAGATGGCAAGGCAAGCTTATCTCAGGGTCAGCCAACTCTAGCATGTCCGATGCATATGAGGCTGGGTAGTGGTACAGATACCCTCATGACCAAGGAGTTACTGGACAATCAGAAACAACAGGCCTTGCAGCAGCCCCAGAGCCTACCAACTAAAAAAGCTGACAGTACCCAAACAAAAATATCATAAGTATTCTAAATCCCTTTTCTATATACTCATTTATATTTTAGGGGGATATTAGGTATCTTACTGTATTTTCTACAAGATGACATCATTATTATTATTATCTCATATCACATTTTTCACTTTTCTTCCACTGTCTTAAATATAGAGACTTAACACTTTTCCACTCAATGCATCCTTTTGTTGCTAACTTTGCTTTCTATGCGTTGCTTCTATCTGGCTTACCTGAATAGAAAACATGCTCATGTGTCTTTCCCAGTCTAGGGATGTAAATAAATCACTACTTTCAGTGAACCAACTTTTTAACCATATGCTAAAGTGTTCATAGTCCTGACCTCCAGGAATTGATACTTGCTCCCCAGACATTAACTTATGCTTTCAGACTATGGGCATTATGTGGACAGGTAGTAGTTTTCATCCTTTCTCTTGCACCTGCCTTCTGGCCATCCTAGTATGCCAATGTCACACCTTTGGTTTACTTTTTAGACATCAGTTGTCTGTCCTGCAGATTTCCTCTTTCTCTGCTGTTATTTACTTGTGTGGCTTTCTCAACAAGCTTCACCTGTTTCCTATACAGACAGCTCCTGTCCTTCAAGGAAAATGAGGCAGGGCCCTACGGGCAAGTGTGCAAAGGAAGCAAACTTTTCTTCTTTGTCCCTCAGTCAGGAAAAAGCACTCCTGAGGATTCAGTTTCTGCAAGCTGAACCTTCAAAAAGGCCACTCAGTGTTCACAAGAAGGTTAGTGCTGCCTTTAGCCTCAAATTCACATTAATTACTTCCTTCTGGCCAAAAAGGCAGCACATTGAGGAACAAGGCAAATAACACATATCTACTAACTTCCTTTTCTATTTCACAGTTTTCATATACATTACTAGTCCTCTGTCTCAGTTTTACTCTCCTGACACTTTACCCAAAAAGCTGTTTTCAGTTGACATTCTTAGATTTCATGTGCTGCAGTTACCTACTCTTTACCAAACTATATCTCTAGTATAGAATCCACACACACAACAATAGTGTTAAGAGGACATAGGAAAATAAGGAACAGAAAAGTTTTTGAAGGCCTTCAAAACCAAAGTATGTGGGCCTGTGTTACCTGAACTGAACCTCCAACACGTTCACTAGCAGAGATTCCATGACCCTCCTGTGCAATCAATTTCAGTGTCTCAGCATGTCTACACTTATTTCTTTGTTTATTCTGTCTCCTTTACTGCAATTTAAGCCACTATTTTATCTCCCATCCATCACAGACACAGTAAGAGGTTTATTTCTTACCACAGAAGCCTGTGTTTTTGAAAATGGCCCTTTACACCTCCCCTCATCCCCTCAGGATCTGTAGAGCTCTGAATTCCTCAGTTGCCCCTCACAGGTTGCACATTATATACAGCTCCATCCTTGTCCACCCGGCTGCCCCCTGCTCTGCTTCCAACATGTGGTGCTAAGAACTGGACACCCCATTCCAGCTGAGGCCTTGCATACATGTTTCAAAGAGGAAGGGTTGCTTCCCATGTCCTACAGGATCTACTCCCATTTATACACTGGAACATGACATTTTTTAATATAGTCTGGGATTGTTGACTCATGTTTAACATGTGATGTTCAAGAATATCAGGTCCCTTCCTAAAGTGACCAGGTTTCCAGCCCCACAGCCTCAGCTGCGACACATTACTCCTACCTAACAGCGCAAACATTCCTCCTGAGCTGTGCCCTAATCCTTCTGATGTGCTAAGATCAATACCTGATCAGGACTTTTCTCTCATCCATGACAGGCCCGGTATGCAAGGACTCCCATTTTGGTGTAACCCATGAGTGACAAGGGGTTTTTTAAAAAACATAATTGCCTTTCCATGCCATCCTCCCAGCTACCAGCCTCAGTCTCCTCTAGAACATAATTGTGTAGCCCTGCAGAAACATCTTGCACCTGTGTCCCAGAGCAGGCTTACTCCTGCACCCTGCCCATGCCCCTCTTTTCCCACTCTTCCTCTAGCCATCTTCCACCTGTCTGAAGTTACACTTGGAGAGCAAATGGTGGGGCTTTCTTCTCTCCTCTCCATGGGGAGGTTGGAGGGGAAATAGCAGAAAGCAGGCTCAAACTATCATGCCTTGTGGATGACTCTAAGAGTTCAGACCTTCCCTACCACAGCTGAACAGTGGTTTAAGAAAATCCCAGGCTTCTGAGTCTGGTTGTGACTGGTTGTGATAAATAACCTTCAACAATTCCCACACCCACCTCTATTTGCTTTGAACATTCCTCCTGCACAAACCACTGCAATTTTCCAGTATTTAAAAATCCTCAAACTTTCCACAAACATTTTCAGAACTGCTCTCAGTCCTCCCCCATCTGTAGCTCGGAGCAAGCCTGGTGGTGATTTGCACAGGTTTTGGCAGCAAAAATTCACACTGCCGGCGTTGTACTGAATGTGCTGGGAGATGTATCACCCATCGCCATAGCATTACAATGCCTTCTCCAACATCAAAATGGGCTTTAGATGTGCTCCCAAATGGCAGCCAGGGGAAGTGTTGCAGTGCCTGTTAACATATATGTGTATTAATGTGTATGTAATGAAAGCAGCCACTGCGTGTGAAATTTCAGCGTGGCAGCCAGGGGGAGGAAACTAACAACTATGCAAAGCCAAACATTCATTTTTGGGTTTATTATCTCCCTTTACTGGGAAGATGGAGGGTAGACTCTGGGTTAATTGCCTGCCCATGCTTCAAAAGCAGTTAAAAAATCCCAACCAAATAAACTACAATGAACTGTTAGCTAAACTTCCTTTAATCATGCTTAGAGTCTCACATACCACTTGTTTTGCTAAAGCATGGCAAGTGGCACAGAGAGAGAAGGAATTTTGCATTCTCTGAAAATGTCCCTGTGGAGAGGAAAGAAGAGGAAATGAGGGGATAGGAAGAAGGTGTGTGGATATCACTTAATAGCCAGGGCTATTGGACTGAAGCAAAAGACTTGACCCAGCATTACATGAGAAGGGAACACAGACCACAGCAGGATGACTGCAATAACAGGAGAGAGGGTGAACTTTCATTTTGCAGCCAAGGACTGGGACATATAAAAGCAATGACTATTCCTAAGTAAAGGAAAACTGGGATCACTAAAACCAAATCTATGTTGTTTTTTCTTCCTGCACTATGTAACCAAGATCTCTTTGCTGGCCAGAATTGGCTTCCTGAGCTGTGTGAAGTGTAACTAAAGCTAACATTGTGGTTACACTTCCTTGCTCTGCTCTGACACCAGAACATCACAGCTGGCCCATTTGCTTCCTTCAGGGAAGGCATGGAAAATTGTGTTGCAGATTTCTTTCCCTGATGCCAGGGATGATCCACAGTCCTCATTCAATCCTAGGGACACCTCAGAAAGCAGAGCAGGCAGCCAGCAGCCTGCTCCCAGACAACTTTGAAATTAAAGAGAAAATTATAATAGGGAAAAAATATATTAATAAATGGTGACAGAAGCCTGCTGTAGGACACAAGATGCTGAACTAAGTTTTGAAGCAAGACTAATCTGGAATTCTTCACCAGAATAAAGCCTGCAGCAAAGCATGTTCTAATAAAATACCAAGGAACAAATCTTGACTCGATAAAGACATTGTCCTCATAGATTTCACCTTATCTGCATAAAGATCATTAAAACAATACAGTCTTGCAAAACTGTCATGCAAAATATGCCCACTGGGGAACTAAGCGTGCTTTTCTTCATTTACAAAGGCTTTTAATTAACACTAACAATAGCTAATGATATTTAATCACCTATCAAAAAAAAAATTCATTGTCCCAGATGTCCTTGTAGATGAGAAAACTCTGAAAAGCAGACATAAAATTTTCTAAGACCAACAAGATCCTCCCTCAAGTCTGCTGCCTTCCCCTTTTAGACAGAGGCAAAGGCAAATTTCCTTGTCCTTAAGAAATAAAACTACTTGGGGTGGCTAATCCAAGCAAGCTAGCTCAGGTTAAAACAGGAGCAAAGCCAAGCAAGGAGCTGTGGCCTCTGAGGTAGCCTGCAGCTGATCTCAGATTGCTAGCCATGGTGCAAGCTTTTCCCACCACTTATCTCATGAAATAACTCAGGTCCTGTGAGCTAAGCACATCCCTGTCTCATCGCCACTGTGCTCAGTATCACACTGCTGCCAAAGGGTGCAGAGAGCAGGCACAGGCCTGAGGCTTAGCTAGGAGAGGAGAACACAAGAAATCACAGGATGCGACAGAAGTTGCTGGACATTAAGGTTAAGGCAGAATCAGCCAAAAAATGCTATAGAGCATGCCCAGAAGGATTGCTGGAATTCGCAGGTACTTATGGCAGGGATACATGAGCAATGGCCAAACATCACAGAGCTCTGAAGGAGGAGTATCAGGGTCTCTTGGGTGAGAAAAACCATGCAAGGCCAGCACTGGCTAAGAAACTCTATCAGTAACTCTGTGTAAGGTCCAAACTACCTTGGAAGCCTTGGGACATTTGAGTATGGACTTAGCAAAACCAGAAGCAATGCAAGGAAAAAGCACGGGTGCCTGCAAGGGGACAAGAGAAAGGAAAGAGGTGAATTCTTGTGCAGGATGAATTTAATTCAGGATGCACGGGAGAAAAGTGACCAGCCCGATGCAAGCAAGCTGCTGGTCAGTCAGCTTGGTTGGTCAAGCTCTGATCATCACAGTCCAGGGCATCTTCTCAACTGTAGTCCTATTTTCTGTTTGCATCGAGGATGGAGCTCTCTGTGCTGCCCCACATTTGGGAGCTGCTGTTTGTGTATGCAGGTGCTGCTCAAGGTACTGCCCTTCTCCTCCACTGCTCCTCAGCGAGGCTGGCTGAGTGGGTGCTCCGTGAGCATTTACATCTCTGGAAGGAATGCTCAGCATCTCATCCTGGGCAGTGAAGCCAAGAACTACAGCAGCCTTGCATCTGGCAGATTAGAAAGGTGTAATCCCTTTAGCCTTGAAGCCAATCCACTGGATTTATCTTTCCTTAACAATATGCTCCCATCTTACAAAATCTCCTTTCTGTCTCCATCCTTACTAAGCTGAAATTCCTTGGGAAAAAAACTTGTTTTAAAAGAAATTAACCAAACTGTTTAATTTTCATGCTTCTAAACTATTGCGATTCTGAACTGTGCTAATGCTTTACAAAAAATATGCTGTCTTGTGAATTTTCAGTAATTTGCCATAACTTTAAAGTCCATCATGAACACAACCGACTCCATTGCTACACAAATGACTTCTTTTTAGATTATAGATTTTTGCCCTTTTTAAAACACAAACACAGTATTAACAGGTAAAAGTAGTACAAAATCACTCAGCACAGCAAGACCTCTCTTAATTACATACTTGCAACCTCTGCACTATCTCTGGGCAGGTTCTCACTTCAATACTTGGGCAACTCATCCAACTTGCAGCAGGAAACTGTTCGTTTTACATTTAAAGCCATTTTCACAGTTGTTTTTTCTTTTAAATCAGAAATAGAGAATGAGACACAAACATTATATATAACCATTGAAACTGAAAATGAGTAATAACAAACAAAGGCCTCCTGGGCTTGAAATTTTGATACAGAAGCAGCATCCAATTTTACATTCAAGTTCCTTGAAGTTTGCTTCAAATCAGCCTTACTACTGATTCAGAAAGCCCCAGGTACTGAAGACACAGGTGCTGAAATCACAAAGCTCCCTTGCTGCTTTCATTCCTCTTCACCATTCTCAGAGTTTCTAGCAGAATCCATTGCTTTTCATTTTCTAGTTCCTTTCTTTTGCACATAACACTGTAAAACTCTGCTTCTCCTAAACCCTCTACTTGAGCTTTTTGTTTGCCTGACCCATTTTTTTCCTGAGCTCTTCCTTCCTGTTTGACTCCTATATTCCTACTGATGAGAAAGACTCAGCTGGAAGGCACCATGATGCTGGCTCTGCTGCTTGCCAGCAAGGCCTTAATATTCAGGGCCTTGGCCCCTAGAGATGAAAGGAAACAGCCACTCTGACATCTGTTTAGGTACTGAGTCCATTACTGTGCAATTACACAATTTACAGAGCACTGGAGATTCACTAATGATTTGTATTTCTACTTCTCTAAGGAAGACAAAATTGCAGAAATTGGTAATGGTAGGTAAGCTACTGTCATTAGAACTCCAGCACAGAGTGTTATGGGTTTAGGGAGGAAAAAGTAACTTATAAATAATTAGCTGCTTATCCGGAGTTTAATTGCATTAGATCAGTACTTCCTACTTCTAATTAGGTGTGGCTAATTCTTTCATTTTTGTTGTGACTCAGAAAGTAGATGATGTTTCTCATTGCCTCAGTTAAAAAAAAGAAATAGTGTTTTTTATAATCCATCAGCATAAGACATTGGTAAGCCAGCAACTAGAGGTTTTCCAAACTGTTCTTGTATGAAACATCTGTTCTTGCGTAAACCAAAACATCATTTGTGTGATGCAGATTTTGCTGTTTGATAGTTTTAAAGATAAAGGTCATACTACTACTGCTATGAAAGGAAAATGAAGAGGAAAGGGAAGAGGAAAAGAAAGAGAAAGATGAAAATGGAAAAAAAAAATCAAGCACACTACAAAGATAGTATGTTCATGGTGGAAATATAATTGTGGTGGCAGTTTGAAAACAGAACCCTAGGGGCACTTCCACTGGTTCCCATAGCCACAGCTCAACATTTATCTTAATTTTAAATTGGCAGATTCCTCAGTTCTGAGAGGGCGTGATGATTAAGGCAGTCATCATAAATGCTTCTTCTGCTAGTGACAAACTAGATTGCTTCTGAACAGATACAGGCAACAGATCATAGAAGATGAGGTGCCACCAAACCCAAAGGAATATCCCACAGCCATTAGAAAGCTGCTATGCAAAATAACACAAAACAAAGAAGTAACATTGGGTCAGGCTGTGGAACTACTATCTCCACTAATCTATGTGCCAAATCTGCCAAGATTCTAACTGAAGGGGAAAAAAAATCATCTTTAGAAAAGCTGGATGGAAAAGAAAGGTTTTTGGTTTTTTAAAAATCTCTTCTTCTTGTTAAAAACTGAAAGTATATTACATGCATAAATTAAAAGCAATATGCAAGTTGTACCTTCCATAGCAAGATACTCATATCTGCAGAGGGAGGCCTGACTCGTGAACTTCACAATTAAATTCAGATTAACACTTGTGAAATCAGCTCTGTGAAAGTAAGTTGTTTTGCTTTAAAGCACAGTCATGAAGCAGTCATTAGTAAGTGCTTGAGAACAGCATTTACTCTGTAGCTTTATTACTGGAAATGATTCATACCAATGGAAGAACTCCAACTGTATTATCTTTTGGGGTTTTTTTGAGGTTATTTGTTTGTTGTGGTTTCTTTTGGTGATGCAGTGGCAACAAGAGCAACAGCACATACACTGAGAAAGGGAAACTCTTTGGCCAGTCACTTCAAGGTACAAGAGTAGGTAGAAAGCAAGGCAAGCCAAACACCACCTTCATGATCACCACACACTACTTTGCCATGTACTGCAGGAGATAGACAGAAAAGTGTGGCCCACCTCTCTACATGTTTTTTTCTGATCTGATTTGACTAGGACTGTTTTTTTCCAAAAGCTGCATCCTTCTATGTGCCTGCTGGGAAGGAGAACTGATTTTCCTGCAGGCTCTTTCATACTAAAATTTGGGAGCAGCATAAGATCATTGTGATTTTCTAAGCATATGCAGTTTGGCTGTAACATAGGAAAAAAAGTATTTATTCTGAAACAGTTCAAAATCTCCATCCTCACAATTCAGCAAAAGTTTGGTTAAGGTGCATATTGTTAGTTCAAGCTGGCTCTCAAGGTTCACATGAAATTTCTGTCTTAACAAAAGAAGCCAGGGTCCTGGTGGATCAGTGCCCTTTCGAAGCATAACACACAGAGTCTGAGGTCAATTTAAAAAATTACATTTCCTAATTTATGTCCATTAATACTGGTCTGTAGCAGCTCTGGCACCAGCAGTCTCTTTAGCTACCATTAGCAATGCTGCAATGACAGCATTTGCCCTACAAGTCTGTTCTCCTTGGTTCTCTGTTGCAGAGTAATAGGAAAACCTTTAATTGCCAACACTCTTTCCAGAGAACTGGAGTGTCAGGT
This sequence comes from Molothrus aeneus, assembly GCF_037042795.1. Taxonomy (NCBI): domain Eukaryota; kingdom Metazoa; phylum Chordata; class Aves; order Passeriformes; family Icteridae; genus Molothrus; species Molothrus aeneus. Next base: position 87,416,256 of record NC_089646.1, read on the forward strand.
TAGATGGATGTCCATCAAAACTTCTCTCCTTTGAAATAGGTAGAAGCCTGCCTGCTTGATACACAAACTGAAAATATTTCTCCTCTCAAAAGAGATGACTGCAGTGCTGAACTGTCTGCTCTCTCTGACAGAGCCCCATCTCGCCAACTCTGATGCCTGAGAAGTTGGTGATATACTCGGTTTCATTTTTCCCCTGCTGCCTTTGATGTTCCCCAGATCATTCCTTGCCTGCACCTAAAGTTCCATTTTCAAAATTACTTGCATGCTCTGCCACTCTTTCTCTTGCAAGCTGAAAAGACATCTGCTGCAGTGCTCATTCAGAGGAAGAGAAAATGACATTTTACATCACCAGGCCATAATATATGCCTTGTTGCCATCCACAATGTGAGAAAACAATCCTCCTCTTGGTCAGTTTGCCCATGGGTTCAATGATAACAGGGTCCAGAAGGACTTAATTCTTTCCTTTAAGTATGCAAACCCCTGACTGCCAGCTTTAGAAATGCATTATAAAACCTGATCCCTTTGTTCACTTTGCCTGTGACTCACATCAACTAGAGAAAAATAGCTGAAAATGAAAGTTTGATGAAAAAGCCCACACTAAAACAATATATTCAAAGTGACAACAGTTTCAGTATTGTATTTCAGGTATCATATTTCAGTATTCAATATTAGTCATTAGCTTGCATGCCAGGGCCCGGCTGGGGCTGAAAAGCGATATATTTCAGCTTGTGTTACAGATGTGGTGTCACAGAGTCACCAGCTTTTCAATTCCCCCAGTAGTTCCTGCAGGAGAGGACATGGGATTATGGTTATTACAAGGCCAATCCCTCTGCAAATCCAAATACACTGAGTGTAGAGCCAGGCCTGAGCCCTGCTAGGGAAGAACTGGTTTCCAGCTTTATTAAGCACAGGAGGAAGGTGTGCAGAGAGATGATCAAAAGATACCCTCAGCCAGGTTGTATCAATTAATTCTCCAGCACACGGAAGAAGCAATTCCATGTTGGACTTCAGATCAGTGCAATTTCTGCAAGACCTATTGCTATACTCAGACTTCCCCTCCATCCCCACCCAAGTTGATCCAAGGATAGTGTTTATGACCTGTAATCAAACTAGAGAAGCTTCTAAGTGCATGCTGGATTCATAAAAAGATTTCAGACAACAAACACACTTCAGAACAGGGTGGAGAAAGTTTGCACATGCAATTCAATGGGTACCCCTGAGAACACGTTTCATTTGGATTAAGGTGTTACCTCCTTTTAGCAATCTTCAAGGCTTTTTTTAAAAAAAAGAACAAACAAACTTCCCTGTGTATATTTAGAACACATTTAAAATGCGTTGACTTAGAATGACTGTGTAACATGCTTTTTGGTAAAAACTGTGCAGCATTTCCTCATGAGGAAATCCTAGGTAAAGTAATTCAGTCATTCAGTGTATAAACACTCACATACCAGGCCATCAAGGTCCTATATTGAGTTTGTGCCTATAAACTACCAGAGGATTCCTGAAGCAGCACAAAATTAAGATGTAGTATTGATTTTTTTGGACAGAACTTTCCCAATATTTTAAATAAAAATTGCTGTTGCGTTTAACAACAGACTTAACCAAACATTTTCCAAACTTTTCTTCTGTCTCCCCTCTCTACATGTAATCTGGTTTCAGCTGCAGTATTTTGTGCTGCTTCAAACAAAAAATTGTAATCTTAGTATCACAAGACCTCTATGACTTGTTAAAAACAAACTGCTGTGAGTTACAACTGTGCTAATTTTAGGAAAAAAACACCAATGTGCTTTTTAATATTTAAAGCAACTCTCTTCTACTACCCTGCTCAGACAGATACCACCCATAACTACCTTTGTTTGGGTGGTAGAAGCTGCACAGGTGAGAGCAGTACTGGGCTCAGAGAGGAATCAGGCAGATATGCTCCCTCTTCCCAACTGCATCCTAGCCCATTTGCTACAGGAAGCCAACTATGGCTAGAGGAAGGAAGGACAGACACACTGATCTCTTCTTACCTAGCTGATGGCTCCGGCACTTGGCTGGCTCAGGTTTCTGCAGGCAGCAGGGAGGGTGAGGGATGAACAAGTGAAAAGGGAGTGCAGAATGTGTGGGCTCCTTCTCCAGAGGAGCAGAATGACAAGTGCTTCCCTCGAGGCGACACACACAAACTGCAGAGCACACAAGGCCCTCAGGTTGTTCTTCCCCAATGTGCCTGAGGCTTTTTAACACTTACAGGACCAGCTGGGCCTTGAGCTCTTTCCTTGCAGTCTGTCAGGGAATGGATGCCTTGCTCAGTGCACCTTCAGCAACAAACCAAACCACACACACAGCAACACAGGATGAGGTGGAACACTGGCAACAAAGCACATGGAAGCTGACAAGGTTATATGACAAGAATGACACTGTATTATGAATGTAGGTGTGTAAAGAATAAAGCACCATTGCCTCACGCTTTAATGTGAGTATTCAAAAAATCCTCCTCCAGAATGCTTTCAGAGCAGCAGCTAAACTAGACTTTTGTTCCAGTGGCTCCAACAAAGTTTCTTTTTCTTCCTTTCTTAAATAAAATGCTGCTGAATTAGAGGAAGACTAGTCTGGGGAAACCAAAGTCAGCCTCTGTGATTACACACCTTGGGCTTACTCCGGCATTTTCACATCTCAGTGCACAATTGCTTTATTGTCTTGCTCTCTCTACCGATTGTACTGGAAACATTGATCCACCACAGCATTAGTAACTACAGGGGAAATCAGGTACAAGCATATCTACCCACCCTCCCCCAAAATCTTTCAAAAATAAATAATGCATCATAACCAGATCAACAAGATTGACATGTTTTTATTTGTACTTAGCACATACAGGAAAGATCAAAACAAATAATAAAAGATAGCATTTGTAAACAAATGTATTTCACAAAAAGTTATAAACTACCAAATTTCCTCTGAAAAAATTTGTTATAGCCATTTATAAATGTGTATTTATCAAAATCAAGTTTAAAACTACTTCATTTTGAAAACATCCCAAATGAAAATTCATTCATTCCAACAACTTCAGAGAGACCACAGATGTAAGGCCTAGCTAAAACAAATGCATGAGTGAAGATGGCACTGTGATTTTTGGTTTAAAGATAACAAAAAAGTCTGCAAGTGATCAAAATACCAGCCAGTTCAATTCAAAGTCCTAGGTCTGCAAAATATACATTCAACTTCACAAATGTCTAACTTTAAAAAAATAGATCTATTCCACTGGAATGTCCTCATTTTTTAATGTACTGATTGTATTTTTGAGCCCACTCAGAGAAAAGTTATCATCAGGTAGTTTCATGTAATTAAAAGTTCACTTCCATAATCACATTAAAAATAAGATGACAGCAGCACCCTTTTAGCAAGGACTCATTTTTAACATTCTTGCCTTTATAGCAGCAGGTATGGTTTTGGGGAATGCTATCAATATAAGAAGTAAAAAAAAAACCCAAAAAAACAAAAAAACCAACATAGTCTGTGAAATTTATTACAGTGTTCTTTCCCTATACTTGTTTTCAAAGTTAGGTAAGCACCTCTATTTTCTTCTGCAGAACACAAAAACTAGAAACAAGTAACATCCAAACCTATGACTGCCTCAGTAGGCTCCCTTTGTTGGTGGCCCGCAAGCCAATTTGATTGCCAGAATGAATTATTTCCTTCCTCCAATCTCCTATTTGCATGCCACTAAAAAAATCTCAGTCTATTCATTTGACTCAAAAGACACAAGGTAATAAAAGTAACTAAGGCACAAATGTCTGATCTTCAACACCAGGCAGAGGGTCACAGATTTGAAACTAGGGTAGAATGAAAACCCCCAGAAATATTTCTGGTCTCAGGGCACTGAAAATTCTTACCAGAATTCAAAAGAAGTTTTTCAAGATTTTTTTTTTTTTTAACAAAGATATGGAAAACACTTTTCCCAAGAATGTCCACAAACACTTAACAAGGATGGATGTACATACAAAGACACACACTTTATGCACAATACACTTTGAACATACTGCAGACAGACAAGGACCATGGAATGCAATGATGTCTAAGGTGGCAGGTGAAATGAAGATGGCTCTTTTTCAGAGAGTCGTCATGAGTTTATCTTGGTACACCATGCTTTGGACTCCTCCTAAATTCTTCTGGTTCTGTTCCTGGATATACCGTAAATTGCTGTCCTCTCCACTTGTGGGGGGTTTCCAATAGGGCCTGTCATCATGATAGGGTGGCCTGTACCATTTGCACAGTTATTGGTTAGTGAGGAATGGAAGTCAACTTAGGAGTGCTACACAGAAACATGAGCTCATCCTGCAAGTGCTAGGCATGCACACGGAGCTACAGCATGGCAAGGAAATGGGGACAGACCTATAGGTCTGATGCTGAAGCTGCTGAAGCAACTGGGAATCTTCTAGCTGATTTCAAAAGGCTTTCAACCAGAGCTCAATCATTAAAAACCCTCTCTGTTTGCAATGTTACAGACAAGCATAGTGCATCAATGCTCTGGAATTCCAAAGGAGGGGTGGGGAAGGAGAGGAGGCTACAGGAAAACTAAATTTGTACAACAAACAAGTAAAATAAAACATATCATGCAAAACGCTGAGCTCATGACAGTACATCCTTAAAGTGCAAAGGGTTAAGAAAGGCAATCCTATTATGAATAAAAATAGCTCTGCAGTTGTTGCCATTCCTTTGGCACGGGTGCAGTTAATTAACGCTAAAGCAGCCTGTAATTTATAGAGTTGCATTTTCTTAAGAACACCCCCAAGTCTACAGTTAGTACGGGTAATTCTCTGAGACTTGCGAAAGTACTACAAGGAAAATATCTTTTTCCTTATTTATTCATTACTTATTGCTGCTTAGAGATACTAACTTCAACCATTCCTACAGTGTTCCCTGAATCATTGCAGCGGAGTGGGGAATAAATAAAACAACGATTTTGAACACTATGTAGGAAACCACAACATTTAACATTACCTTATTACCAAATTGAAGCTGCAATTATTATATATACGGAAGAAATTCTTTTCTGTGAGGGTGGTGAGGCACTGAAACAGGTTGCACAGAGAAGCTGTGGATGCTCCATTCCTGGAAGTGTTCAAAGCCAGGTTGGATGGGGCTTTGGGCCACCTGGTCTAGTGGAAGGTGTCCCTGGCCATGGCAGGGGGTTGGAACCAGATGATCTTTAAGGTCACTTCCAACCCAAGACATTCTATGATTCTGGTAAGATTTTTTTATAGTAGCAGAAACACAGGCAAGGTTTAGATTTTACCTTTTTTTTTTTTTAGGTATCTTCTAAAGTTATATAATGACAGCTGTAAATTGGATTTTTTTTTCAGAAGGTTAAATATTAAGCTAGCTGCAAACAATTTCACTGAAAGAATCTGCAAATAATTTCAGTGAAAGAATTTTACTAAGAAAACTGAGACACAATTCCACATACTATTTCAAAAATTATTCAACAAAAGCTCCATATATAACATGTATTACACAGTTAAATTCATTTCAGCACATGCCTATTCCACACTCTCATGCACAGCAGAAAGAATTTATGCATCTGTAGTTGTGATCTCAAGACTGCATTCAAATGGAATAAGCTTTTTCAAATCAAGCTGGTCAAGATTTTAAATTATCCAATTATTTCACTTCGACTCCAAGTTAGAATAACTTGAAACTTCCACTTTAACCACACATTTAAATGCTTCTACCTGAATGGGACCAAAATTCTGAGCACCTTTTCAACCAAGCTTCTATGACTGAGCTTTTAAGTATGGGTTGTTTTTTTTCTAGGCTTACAAGCCTTGCTATAAAAAAGCCATTGTTCATATTTCACTGACCTTAGTCTTTGCCCAGGCAGTGGAGGGGCTGATGGGGGAGGTTGTCTACACACTCTACAATACATTATTGTGCTTATTTCAATATCACTCTGCTCCAGGGTGAACTATTTGGCTTTAAAATGTCACGGACTGGTATCGTAAGCGATAAAATCTTTAGAAAAATTTCAGCAAAACCTCAAATGATTTATAAAATCATTAGGCTCTCTTGGCAGCCACTCTTTCATAATGTGAAATTACACATTTTAAAGAGCTCATAATAAACTGGATAAAGAAACCCTAAAACCAGGAAGACTCCTGAGCTTGAAATACAGGCAAAGTTCATTACACAACTTCAAGTCTCCTGTTTCTAACACAAATTTAATATCTGTTTTACTGCTGTGCACTAGGAATTTTGAGATGACAATGCCTGTCTGCTTCTCTGCCTATTATTTCTAATCATGTACTTGCCCTTTTCCTGGATTCTCAGACTCAAACTCACACCAAATTGTCGTTTCATCCATTTTAAACTTGGCCTCATCCCCAGAGCCTGCCCACACTAAAACCAAAGTCTACCTATTGTGATGTAAGAATATAAATGTTAGATAAGGAGAAACAAAAATTAGGGTATTGGTATTTTTCACTGAAGACAGTAATTATTTGTCTAAAAACCTGAGTCATCTAAAAAGGTTACTTTTCATTAGGATAAAGAAGTGGCTGGTTTTTATAATGTGTACCCGTATAGATACATATCCACCAGCAGGAGCATGCCTTCACCGTGCATTCCACCAAGTGGGTTTTAATTGGACTGAATTTCTTCCAAAATTTCTTTTCACTCAAAGTTTCTCATCACTAGCTACAAAGAAAAAAGTATGCGAGAAGATAGGACAACAGCACATGCAGGAATGCTTTTGTGAAATGGTTCTCAAAAACTCAGTGCTATAATTTTACTCATTATCTCTAATGTTCTTGATAAATTGCTCCATGTACTTGCCATTTTTTCATATACATCTTTACAAAAGATGAAAACAGTGCTCCACTGCAAGAATATAATTATTATTAACTTAACTTTACACTAAAATGAGTTTCTCCTCTGTCTTAGGAAATTAAATACAAACAAATACCGATTGATTTGCAATTAAGCTACAGAGAAGCTCCCTATCCAACATATTCCCTACAGGAGATCACTAACATTCTCTTTTGAATTTTGAATTAGAAATAAACTAGAAAAATAAATTCATATTCCAAAGCAAAGCTTTGAAGTTATTTAATACTGTCTCTATATCCCATACTTCTAACTTTTGCTTTTCATGTGCAGAGGACTGCCCAACAGGGCCACCAAAGCTTCATATCAAGTAACATAAAGAAAGAAGTAATCATCTTTTCTTCACAAAGGGAAGACTGCTTACCTTACATTCACAGGTGTGTGTGGATGCCAGTGTGGCTGAGCAGGATGTATATTAGGATGATACTGGGGCTGCAAATGGAAACATTGAACCTGGTTAATGAAATCATATTAAAGCTCCCTATTAACTTTTAACTTTTATTTTCGTGGTGAACCCTATAAACTCTAGTGCTTCTGACCTTCTCCCATGTCATTGAGCACATAGTGAAGCCTCTTGGTGCCGAGCCTGCTCATTAGGACACTCTCATGGGACAATGCAAAGAAAATTGCTCTCCTGTTTGACAGGCAACCTGGCACATACAGTGCTTCTCATAGAAAGCCCATCAAAAAATGTCAACTTTGATCAAAGGTGGAGAGTAAGAAAGGTTATAAAAGCAGGCTTCAGGAGCTCTCCTGTCTTTGGTGACAGGACTTCCTTCTTATATCCACAAGATCTTGAAGAGAAACAGTAAAACAGAATCACTGGTGAGAGTTTTAATAAAAAGTCTTAAGACTAAGTTCTCATGCACATACAGAGTTTGGAAGCTTGCTTTTTCTCTCTATCTACTGACTGTCAGCAGCACAGATGAAAACCAGGTAATGTTTTCCCTGGAGTGTATAAAAAAAACCCCAACAAGCATTTGACCAGCAGGGAACTCTGTAAGTGTTGTGATGAGGGAGGTAATTGCAACTTGGAAATTGTCACGATCACCTGCTGTGAGAGGCTGTTTAGACAAAAGCTTGCTCGCAGAGCAGTCTCCTGGGGCCCATCACATTCACAGTCCCAAAGGCTTTAACTTGCACAGAAAGAAAAGGAAGGGAAAGAAGATGGCAAATGGAGTGTACTCAGCTTGCAGAGCATCCAAGAACACAGGGGAAAAAAGAGAAAACTCCTTAACCCCAATATGGTGCTGTTTATTTCTGACGCATCATAACATCTCACTCCAGAGTAAGGAAAGGGGAGCAAAACAGCTGTACAAACTATAAAGAGCAAAAATATTTACCATAAAATATGGAAATGACCACATTTTCCTCTGTAACTGGTATGCTCTTACCTGGTAGTTATGGAGTTCCGGAGTATTTTTAGCACTAAGAGAGAAAAAAATTTGCTTTTATGTAATCAATACATCTACATCACAATGTTTTTTAGTTCAGGGAAGTACTACAGAGAAGTAAAATTCATATTCTTAAGGACATCATTATTTTATTCAAGATATACACCATAGCAGTTAACATGGGAAAGAGTGGTGTAAAACTTGTTTTTTAAATCTAAGGCACAGAAACAAGAACAAATTATGCTTGATAACGTAGCATAAGAGTAGTTAGCAAAAAGGAAGTATGTTTTACTTTGGTCTGATTTCATATATAAAAATAATAAAAGAAATAGATTAAACAATAGAAGCAGACAGACCCTAAGAAGAATTTGGTGATGCATAATGAGACATGCCAAAGCAATTCACCCCACACCAGAGAATCTGTTTCTACAGCAGAAATCCTAAAGCAGACATTGTCTTCAGAATCCTTTTAGCCTGAAAACAGCAACTGAGAGGTAGAAAAAAGTTGGGCAGTCACTTACCACAGTTGTGCTGCTTTCACAGGATTGTTTGCTTAAAAAGAAATAAACACAAAACCTTAAAACAAGTGAAATATCAGCTATTTTGCAGTTCTTGTTTGCTAAAGTGAATCCTTATACAGACATATTTGCACACAAGTGTCTGAATTTCAAGTGCAGCCCTGTGCTTTCCAGTAATCCTGTGCAACATCATGAAGTATGAGGCAGACACAAATCTCCCTCTGGTCCTGCCAGAGTGAAAGCTCTTTAGAGATGACAGCAGACAAGCATATTCTTCCCAAATGCCACAACAGGACTTTTGGCAAAGTATGTTCTGCACAACCAGAACAATTTTTCCTCATCTTAATGGAGTACCATGCCAATACCATCAAGTCCACTGGAAATCAGAAACTACCCCTTGCAGAAATTTCACTATCTCACAGAAACCAGAGTATTCACAAAGCTGGCAATGGCCTGTGTCTTACTGCAGGGAATAATGGTAGCCAAAATAGGCCATCAGCTGGGAATCCTGGGAGGCACAGAGTAATCTTGGAGAATAAGTTCTTGGCCTCTGCTTTGGACAGGCTGGAAAGAATGGTGAAGGTGGCAGCTGAGTAACTGGGGGGTATCATCTCTTTTCCATGACTGTGTGTGTTTCAAGAGAACTGAAAAACTTCTCAGAGAGAAAGTGAACATCCAACTGACTGCTGAATGCAGGAAGTCAATGACACACTGCAGAAGTCTCAAAAGTGACAGAGCTAGGGGAGAATCCAACCCTTGTGGGTTGCATTTAGACACAGGGCTTAATGGCCAAAAGATGCATGAAAAGACAACCTACAGAGAGTTTTTGCATTAACTTAACAAACATGCTGTTGAGCTTTCTAGAAGACAATCACTTGGGTGTGAAAGAAGTTCTGATTGGCTGCAATGGACAGAGAACATAATTAAGCATAAGCCACACTTTCTCTCTTCTGCCTCTCTCTCACAGACATAAGTACAGAAGCACTGAGACTCAAGGCAAAACCTGCAGGTCTGTCAGATCCTGTTATGGCAAGAATTAAATTTAAAGAATTCTTGCATTTCAGTTAAACTCCTTCCATGTACTAAGGAAGGAATCAGGGGAAAGAGTTACAGCCTCTAGAAAGCATGCACGCTTCTCACCCTTTCTCCCCCCACTGTAAATGAGACAAAAATATCCCCATAATACCACAAGGGCTGCTCATGGAACTGTGGTTTATATTCTGGAAATGCAAACGAGTGCAAAGACATTCTAAGGGAATGTCATCTCACCCTACTGTGTACAGCAGCCTTGCTCCATACAGCAACTATACCTGCAGGCTCAAGTAATACAGAATTTGGAGAGAGTTATCCTGCAGTGCTCCTTCCTAGGAGAAACAAAAACCTCAAGCTTTTTCTACATGGAACAAAAAGCTCAAGTTTTTAAAGACAAATTACAAAACCACAAGGGAAATTAATTCCTTGTCATTCCATTTAAATTCAGCACATCTCAATTCCCCGGGCATGCTAGTAAATGTCAGAGTATGGACAGGTGAATAACATGTCATTACAGTCAGAAAAGCCACAACAACTGCAAAATGAGACTGCCCAATAACCCTAAAATTGTCTGGCTAGATAAGCAAGTCAGTGAGGCTTTTGGACACTGCTCCACCTCACATGACACAAGCAATTCTTCAAAAAAACATTACACGCTTTGCCTTAGTGGGTTTGTTGTAGTGCGTTTTTATATTTCGTAATACTCTAAAGTAGTTTTGTTTTGTATTCCCATATTTTTCCCAAATGGTTTATCCCAGACTGTACCCCCCTCCCTTTACCTGTGTTATCCCTTTCCCAGGATGAGATCATCCCCAAACCCCACCCTGGCTCTCTGTCAATCACTCAGCATCCCATCCCCTCCATCCAGAAGTTTCAGTCCAAGTCGTCGAGTGATCAGCCAGAGGTCAGGGGTCAGGCCCCCAAGTCTTGCCCCATATGCTGTCCTATATGTCCATCCCCCAGTAACCATCTCTTAGAGTTACTTATTGGTTGGTAAAATGTTATCTACTTTTGGTTTCCACCTCCCTTTAAATGCGACCTTGGCACATCTCCCGGGGCTCTCGGCAGGAGGCCCCCTGAGGTGCAGGAGCTCCTTTGGGATCCTAATAAAACCTTGGATTAACCCCTGCTCAGAGTCGGCCCTTTCTCTTCTACCGATGTCTCTGGTGTCTCTTGTGCTGCACAGGCGACCAGCCCAGGTGCCCTCAGCACCCTCGGGGCACAGAGAGTGTCTCCCTGCCAGCCCAGGTGCCCTCAGCACCCTCGGGGCACACACAGAGAGTGTCTGCCCCCAGCCCAGGTGCCCTCAGCACCCTCGGGGCACACACAGAGAGTGTCTCCCTCCCAGCCCAGGTGCCCTCAGCACCCTCGGGGCACACACAGACAGTGTCTCCCTGCTGTCGGCCGTGTTGGGGCTGCTCCCCCCGGTGTCTGCCGACTCGGGACTGGCCCAGGGTTCCTGAGAGGCTCGCAGAGAGACTGAGACATGGGTTTTCTGCAACTTTTCTTTCCTCCTCAATAGAGCAACAAAAGAAACCATAGGGACCTCCTCCACAGATGGGGGTGGAAGAATTAATTGTAGATAGAGATTAAAAACAGAAGAGGGAAACAACGAACTCTGGCAAAAATCCTCCATGCATCTTCTGAGTTTTCAGGTGATCTGACGTACTCTTCTTTTTATAATGTGGTACAGATGTAATGATTGTAATGTGTCATTTATAGGATTTAATGGGACACCTGCATGACCAGCTCAGTGCACAGATATCTAGAAACACTTACCCTTGTAAGTGGAATGCCTCCTAGAGGGGTATCTCTTGCTGGGCCTTCTTTCAAACGTGCTAGTTCTGCGTAACCTCGTCCCGTGTGTCGCTTGATATTCTGTCCTCCCACTTAAAACACAGAAACAAACAAAGTAAACTGCTGCCTTCTGCTGGAATCTATACCTGCTCCTTTGTACAAAGATAAATATATTGCTGTTACTTCACTAGATACCTGAATCTGAAGCGTGATCCCAGCCTTATGAAGTCGGATCTACTAGATTTACTATTTGCTGGGGCTCGCAATCTGAAGAAAGCGTGGTGCTCCACCGCACATTTCCACAAATGTTTGCACGTTTTGGCACTGTCTAACCGGAAAACAAATGTGTGCTCTTGCTCTCTGCCCTAAATGCAGAAACAAAAGCTTTGGAAGTTGGCATGCATGATATTAGTTATTGTCCTTGGTAGGAGAAACACAGCCTGGGCCAACAGTGTGCTGAGCCTCCCTTGTGTTCTTACCAGCCTGAGCACACACCACACTTTGTTGGATCAGGCTCAAGTAAGGGAAAGAAGTTACCTGTTCATCATCTTCTACAACCACGAGCGTTAGTTTGCTCTTTTTAAAGTCCATTTTTGTGATTTTAGGCCTAAAGACAAAAATCAAAAAGAACAGAATTAAAATAATATTAAAATAATTTTATTTCTACAACTATTTCACATTTGAGAGTGGTACTTCTAACCAGGCCAATCCACCTTGAGATTTAACCTTCAGATTTTAAACTTTGTAGATTCAATTATAAATTACAAAATACAGTCAAGATCCCATTGTGCAAAGGAGAAAGATTTCAGCATTTTAACAAAAAGGAATATAACACAAAAGCAGATTACCAAAAGAATAAGCCTATTTTGTTGGCTCCTTCAAAGATCAATATGCCTGTTGGTGTCAGTCCAAGAGCATACTCACAACCATCTCTTCCCTGCAAACAAGTACAGAATAAATAATCAATCTGCCATGAGCTGTGTACATTTTAATACAGTAGTATTGCAAAATCCATAGGTCTTAAACTAAACAATAAAGTTGCCATATTTTTTTAACATTGCAGAGCAGAAGAATGTGCAGCTGTACTGGGTGCAGAGTGGTATATTTTGGCAACGGGAGGCTGCAGGGTATCCTATGTGGGAGGAGGCCGTGTGCTGCTCAAAGAGGCTCTGAGATCCATGGCGATGGACCCACACCAACAATGCATCCACGGCAGCCCACACCGCACCTCACCTGTTCAAGTTCCTGACAGAGGAAGGAGACACAACAGGAAGGAACTGAGGGACACAGGAAAAGGCATAGGAAAGGGATGCGGTGGGAGCACAGAGAAGCACCCTTGGGAGGAGTGCTGCAGGTGGGAATGACCTGGGAGGGACCACGGCCCATGGGACAACCCAGACCATAACAAGGACAGTCCTCAGGGACTGACCCACACCAGGGCAGGGACCTCACACTGATAAAATAAAACATCACATGGATCTTACCTTAACTACATGCATATCTACACCATACATTTCTAGCCATTTAGCTTTGTTCAAGTAGCACAACTCAGCCTGCGCCGGGCTCTTTCCCCTATGAACATAAAATTCATACTTCATGGTAAAAAATTTGTATCCACTTTAAATGCTTTCAGATTCATTCCCCTAACCCTTTTCTTTGTGTCCTCAATCTTAATGACACTAAATTTTAGCTTATGTTTTTACCATCTTCCCTCCAAATGAAAATAAAACAGAGGACTGAAAATGCAAAAAGGTCTAAAATTGCCAATAAGGATGAAAGTTCCGGTAACAAAGCATCACCGAAATGTACCATATTTATTAACAAAAGACAGGAAAATGAGTCTGCTACCACTCTGAACACAAAATTGGTTTGAATGAAAGAAGGAGAGAAAGAGAGAGAAAAAGATTTATTTCTAACATAAACAGGAAAAAGACCCGTCTCCTTAAATTATTACAAAATGATCTAAAGAAAAACCATTAAACCTAAACTACTGCCTGCCATTTCTAGGGAATGAGAGGGCTCAAAGCCTTTTTACAATACTTCTGCACTGACAAACATAACCCCCACTTCTGTTGAAAGCCTGTTGAAAGGATTTGACTTTGGAAGAGAAGAAAACCTGTTGCTAGAGACCCCACTCCCACAAAGGTACTCTACCTGCACTCTTTCCATTTCTGAAAAATGTCAAATTCCATTGCTTCAGTCTGGTTTGGTGCAAACCTGAATTCAGACACGAGCTCTGGTGTGTGCTCAGGGTGCTCACACTCTCCCAACTCAGCTGAAATCAATCAATTGAGAAATTAAAAATATAAAGATCTTGGGATGACCAGAAATATTCAATTCCATTATCCCTACAAAGACAAGGATAGTTTGCATGTTCCTAAGCATGTTGCAGAATGCTTTAAATTAACATCCCATCCCCCCACTCCTGGCCCCAGTAAATTCAAGCCAGATTTCACAGCAGAAGTCAGATAAATGCATTTGCAGGAGCAGAGTAAGGTTGTGGTACAGAATTCTGACATTCAGGAATGTTATGACTGAACCAGCTCAACTAAAGCTGCTTCTCTGGATTTTAAAGCACTTATAGGAAATAAAATTTCTATTAAAAACAATCATTAATGCATCTTCTGTTTTAGAAGAGGTGACTTTGAAACTTCCTCTCATTGCATACTTTTCACTCCCTAACACTTCCCATTCTATTGCATGCTTTATTTGTACCGGTTCAGGACAAATTCAGGAGTTATGTGTCTATTCATGCCAAAACATGAAGGTAATACCTTGTCTCATTAAACCAGTGATAAAGCTGTGTGGTTTTTTAAATCACAGTGGTGGTGTAATATTCAGATTAATAATTTTAAGGAAACAAATGCTGAAACATTGACATAATTAAGGTGTCACTTTCTACTTATATGCTTAGGCTCTGGTGTTTTCTTTTCTAGGAGCAGAAGACTTTCCCACTCCACTGAGCTCAGCAGGAGATGCAAGTGCTGAGCATTTCAGTGACTGGCACTCTTAACTGCCTTGTGTCTGTGACAGCTTTGCTCCTGGAGCCTCTCAGCTGTACTCAGAGGCTGCAGCGTGGCTTCCTCAGGACTGTGTGGCAAGCACCAGTGGAAAATACACTCTTCAGCAATACCATGTGTCACCTGACACATGATGTGATTCCCAACCAGGCCTGTCAGTCAGTGCTTCTTAACTGTTTACTACTCCTACTACTACTACCAAAATAAAAACAAAAATGGAAAAGCATAGAGGGAAACTAAATCCCTTGAAGAAAACAGTTTTATTCCTTCAGGGAGCTTTTACACTTAACAGCTGCAAAAATTTCAGTCACAGCCAGACATCAAAAATACTTAACAGGATCCATCAGTAGATAGGAAGTTACATTCAAAATCCAATCTGTTGGCTGATAACACCTACTAGGTGGTTTTGAGAACCTGAGCTTTGCTGAAACATTTAGCAGTCCTGAGGATATTAAAGAGATTGAGTTCATTGGTCTTCATCTTTAATTACTGTCTCACACACATTTTTTTCTCTCAACAGTTATCTTCCATAGTGAGTTACAGTATTCTTATCTCTGTTAAAGAAAAGGATGTACAGATATCTCAGCTCCCTGGCTGTTTCATGAAAGCTGGAAGCCTATTTAACACAGATATTATACTGGTAGTAATTAAACTGTCCAGTCTCCAATACAGAAGAGGGAGCCACAGCAAACACATTAGCAAGGAGGACTTCAAAGGGAGAGAAAAAGGTAAGGATCTGAAGTTTGATGTGTTGCCAACCATCTAGGAAAAACATGGGAGATTTCTCTACTGTTTAACTGAGAGAGGAGGTGGGGAGCAAAGGCTGACTGTGCTGTAAGGAGGATGTATAGGGATGAGAAGAATCATGAGTTTGTAGGACAGAAGACACACAGAGAGGCTCAGCAGCACTCATATTTTGAAATGCAAGGACACAGCAGAAGACCCATCTCTTAATTTTTGTCTTCATTACATGCTTTGGCATGCCTCTTCTTGGTCCTTTTTTGAGGGGGGCAGTGAAAGGTGGGGCAGGTGTATAACACAAGCATATACATTATCTGTGTTCTTCAAAAAATAACCTGTGGGACATTTTCAAAAGGATATTTCCTAGAAAGTTTTTGAAAACTCCAAAAATATATTGATTTTTAAATATATAGCTGATTCTTCTTTACAGAGGGAAAAAAAGTCTGCAGTATTCCATGAGGATGTCTTATGATTAGAACTGAAAGTCTGTCATGTGAGAAAATGTTTTCCTTTTTAATTTAATTAGCAGCTTCAAAAGTATATCTGGTAAAATACTAAGACCATACAACACTAATGATGCAGTTAAAAACTAAGTGTAACAGTGAGAACTCAAGTTTGATGACAATATTTCCACAGATAAACCCTAAGTGAAGAATAATATTACCTATCTGCTTCGTATGTTACCCCATACTACAAACCAATGTTACTTGCTACAGATTTTCCTTCAAGGGACTGGCAACAAATCAACAAGTTATGCTTGAAAGATGATTTACAAAAAAAACCCCATAAAAACAAACCCTTGGAAATTGCTATTGGAAACCAAGAATTACTTGAACAGAAAACTCCCTTGATAAAAAAGAGACATATGAAATTTAAAGCTTATCTGTGAAAAGACTTTTCTTTCAGAGGGCTCAGACTACCAATGCCTAAATAGCAATTCGTAGCTTTTTCCTCACTCTTAGGAAAAGCACACTAAGGAGCAAGACTGCATTTTACAAAGAAAATGTAACCCACTGAGGAGGGAATAATCTAAATTTCTTTATACTTTTCTGCTTAATTATGTTTCCAATGTCAATAAAATGTAGCAAACTTGACATCAAAAATACTTATTATTATGTATGCCAGCACAGAGAATGAATGAGTTGCAATAATGAAATAATTTTGGACAAGCTTATTGCAATGATATCAAAATAGTGGAAAACTGAAAAAAAAAAAAAAAGACAGCAAAAGAGTATAAAACAATGTTCCCACAGACAGCAAGGGTATTAGCTTTGGTAGATAGCTGGACAAATCATAAACATGATGGACATAAACATGATGTATTGCATTTACACAGTAATCACAGGTGTCAGCTGCTACCCAAAATTTTGAGGCATTAACCTATTATTGTTTGCTTGGACCAGATGTGAGGCTACTGGAGTTTTTATCTGTGGAAACATAAGCAACAAATCAAATTTGGGCTCCACATTTCCTTCACCTCAAAAAGACAAAAGGAGTCTGCCTGCAGCAGCTGTCTGCACATCTGACAATCACAGTTGTGCCAACTGCTGCAGTAAAACAATCCACTGCCTTAAGATTTACACCTGTTGCTGCTTGGAACTGAATTCCCAGTTTTGCCTGTCAAGTTCATCCAGAACCACTGAGTTACTTCCACTGCTGTATTAAACTAAGCAACTCTGCCCAAGCTCTCTGTGTGCCATGGCCCAACCACCAGTGAAACAGGAAGAGAATTTTTCATTTCAATTAATGTTGCTGCTGATTTGCTTAGAATGGTCCAGCTCACTGCACTTTCT
Organism: Molothrus aeneus; assembly: GCF_037042795.1. NCBI lineage: Eukaryota > Metazoa > Chordata > Aves > Passeriformes > Icteridae > Molothrus > Molothrus aeneus. The sequence continues at coordinate 87,433,412 of NC_089646.1, forward strand.
TTTAGAAAAAAATGAACGTGATTTAAGCTTCATTACAAAAATTTCCTCCCCATCTGCAAAACAAATTGCTTGAAATGGAACAAATATTTGTATTAACATGCTTGCAGCAACAAAAAACCACACTGTCCTACAATAACATAATGAAACCCAGTATACTGGAATTGCTTTTACATAGTGAAATCCTTGCTCCTGCCACTAAGAAGTGATCTTAGTTCTTACCCTCCCATGTAATTCTCTCCTCTCCTGTACCTGCCACTTCCTCCCTCCTGCCCTGTAACCATCTCTTGAGTCACCCACTGTGGAGGCTTCTTCTCCCAGGCACAGTTCAGGCAGCAGGAAGCCCAAATTCACAGGCACCCACCTCCCACAAACTGTGTGAAGGGCCAGCTGGCTCTTCAGCCTCAAGTGGTAACACTTGAGCATGCACCACAGATTCTCCCTCAGCAGGGAGCTATTTTGGGTTCTTCTTCCCTGATCAGCCCTGGGTTTCCATGAAACTTTTGTCCAGCCATGCTTTAAAGTCTCCCTCCCCATACCAGGTGTGCTGATATTGGCTAATGTAGACCAGAAGGTATGAATGGAGGCAAGTCAAGAAAGTGATCTCCCTAAAATTCTCCTCCTTGGGTAAAACAATGGCATTTCTATATGATCAGTAAGAATGCATTAGTAACAAAAGAAAAGAAACCAGTAAATGAGTTTTTCAATAAATAGGACAAACCACTTTCAAAAGATTGCATACCTTGAAGACACAGAGCTGCTAGTTCAACAGCAGTTTCGTACGGGCATTTCAGTCTAAAAAACAAAACAAAAACCAGAACTATAAAAATCACATCTCTTGGCAGTGAATTCCTCTTGCAATTAAACTAAAAAGAAGCCTGATACAAAAACTGGAAACATTAAACTTCCACAAACTACTCATGCTATGAAACATCTACAATTAATTGTTACTTGTATATCATTATTTCCTAAGTTGGTACATTCTGATTATCATTAAATATGATACACTTCACTATAAATCAAGATTGAACTAACAGAGAAAACACTAAATCAACTAAGGAACCATTTTTGCTTTAACACTGTATTTTAGAATATACGACTTTGAGGTTTTTTATTTCTGTAATTAAAAAAAAAAATAGTGCAAGCGTGAATGAATTTTGGTCACAGTAAGAGTATAAAAACACAAAGCATTTTTTCAGAGTTGACCTGAACAAAAAGTGTTGCACTTCAACTTTCTCATCCTCTATTTCACCCACCATACTGAAATTATGTGGCAAGCCCATGTTACATTTTCAAGTCATAACACCCAGGACAGTCTTCACTCTCTTTAAACACTTCCATCACCTCATCAATCGATCAAAATCTTTACCCATTCTGTTTGTCAGTAATATAGTCATGATACACACAAAGTCCTATATGTCTGTATTCTAAAGAAAAAAAAAATGCACTAGGAGATTAACTATTATACATTCTTTAAATTACAGCTGCAAGTGTAAAAAGGTACTTACTTCCCTGAAAGAATGTCTTGCCGGAGCTGTAATACAAACAGGTACCTGACAAATAAAAAATTCAGAAAGTCAAAAGTAATTACAGTGGCATCCTTCTAGTTCCACTGGCTGGAAGAATATTCCAATTCATTGAGTAGTAACAGCAATTTGAGTAACTTGCTCTTTACAAAAAAAGGGCCTTTGGGATCACACAGATACACCCTGCAAGCTTCAAAGTTCCCACGGCTTCCACTAAAATCAAAGAGAAGATTTTTTTGTCCACTGGTTGTGTTCAAGACATTGCCCAAAGTCTTGCTAAATGTTTAGGATGTGCTCTATCTGAGCATACACCACAGCAACCTAAATGTTACTAACACTGCAGTGTTCTCCTAAACTTGGGTCTCACCTAATTCAGGCAGGAATCGAACTACAGTATCTAGAAACAAACCACAGATAAAGGCATGTGGGCTTCAGGGCTGCCTTCTCAAACACAAATACAGAACATGGAAAAAGTCCAAATTGGGCAAAAGGAAAGTTTCATACCAAAATGTCACTTTAAAATAGCAGAGTTCTGAATAAAAGAATTCTGTAGACCTCACACATTTATTTAATATGCCAAGTAGGAATTTACAGCCTTCACACTGTTGTAGTATTTTAAGCTGCTGCTTTGCTAATCTTCAGTTGTAGGCATGCTTCACTGACACCACTCAGAGCTGGGCTCTGAGGCATGCACAAGTGCCCTGGGTCATGCAAGGGGTGTGTAGAGGACAGGAAGGCAGAGGCAGGCTCTTCACTGCTCTGGACACTGTGGGGTGAGGCTTGCAAAGATGAGTGACTCAAGAGAAGAAAGCATGAAGCACTCCTGAGATCCCAGTAAACGCAAACACAGACCTCTCTTGTCTTTACAAAGAATGATAGAAAGACAAAGTGGGGTTTTTTCATCACAGAGAATGTGGAGTGAATGTGGTGAAGGACAAACAGTTGAAACCAGAAAGGGAAAACAGAAATGAAAAGGAAGATTGAAATTTCTCATGATAACACTAGAGCAGAATCAGATTTATCCATGTTAGCTCTTTGATACATCTCGGATTCACATACTTGGCTAATACCTGACTGCCAATCAAATCTGGGTATTTGCATGTGTAGATTAAGGGTAGACAAGTATACATCCAGTTCTTATTGATAGTCTGGATCATGCACAATCCCATGAACTCTTCTCAACTTGCAAGAAGACTCTGGGCAGTTCACCTATCAGTTTTAGGGGGCTTGTGCAGTGCTGCAGCCCTATTCTGATGGGTATGGCTTATCCTTCTTCCTTATCTGTGCACAGGCTGGCAAACACTGGCATCTCAATTGTTGCTACTCCCAATCAGCAAGATAACTTAGAAAATTCTCCACAACACAAAGTACAGACATGTTCCTCTGTTGTTCTTCTAACTAAACTAACTAATCAAGACTCACAGAAGTGAAAGAAGATGTCTTCCAAAATGCACTGTATTTCAACTGTGTTTTTAAACAAAAAAAAGACAGAGCAGTTTTAATGCTTACCAATATTGTGTTAATTATGAGAATATGATGTTTTTAGCTTCACTAGAACTTGAAGTCTAATAGAAAGCAGATCTCCAGAAGGAATTTTGAACACCCCCTACCTGAAAAGTTCACAGTTACTGTTAAGGATGATTGCTACACGGAAAATATGATCCAACTAGCATAAAGACTCTTAAAAAAACCTCCAATAATTGAAAGAATTAAAAATTTAAGAACTATGAAATTCTTAAATTCAAAATTACTTTCCCCAACCAAAAAAAAAAAAAAAAAGGCAAAAAAAAGGCGCCCCAATTTTTCTTACACAGTTTCACAGTGGTCTTCTGTCAAGCTTAATTAAAAGAAATTGTTCACAACACTGAATATTTAGCTGACTAAAGTGTTTTTCTAATTAAAATAGTCTTCTGAAATGTCACCTTTCAGCAATAATTAGATCACAAGGCATCAGAGGTTAATACTTTCAGACAAAATGTCTTACTTGATCACAGCAATGATCCCATAGCTCAGAAACCCAATCTCACAGTGACTAGGATCATATGCTTCAGAGCACATAAGAAAGAAATCTTGTGGTAGACAGTAATGCCATAATTTGACCACAGGGGAAATGTAATACTTGTCAGACATGCACCCTGATGTATGAAGACTTACATCAATTTCCAGAAAACATATTATTCCTACTAATTTAACTCCATTTTCTCATTAGAGATGTCCATAAATCATCCAGATTTTTGGCTTGTCTTAATAATTTATACTTAGCTACATAAGTGGCAGGGATTTCTATAAGTTAATCATACATTCTATAGGAATATGCCCTTTTATTGAATTATCACTGTTGGACTAAATTGATAACCGATATTGAAGACCCTGTGTCTCTATCATGAGGTGTTGACAATTAGCCCTTTAATCTTGTCTCAGGCAGTCAAAAAACCCATGGTGGGCACATCAGACAGCAGGGAGACAGTAATCATCTGCCTGCAGGCACAAGTTTAGTGTAAACATCACATGCACACGAACTACAACAATCAACCATCTTTAAACACCTTAGGCTGATTAGGAGTACACTGATTATTGCCAAGCAAATTAGAAGACGCAGAAAGTGCCCTACGGTGAGAGGCAGAACAAAAGAAAAGATTAAGTAACATTAAGACAGATGAATACTATACAGGGAAGACACAAAGTAAGCAGATACAAAAGATAAGTAAACCCCAGCTGGTCCTTTCCCAGCTTTCAGAATATCCTCTAAACCAAGGTGCTATGGATCCAGCAAGGTACAGGTCCACAGAGAGAGCCCAGCAGATTGAAAATAGAGATTTCCAGATATTTGTAGAGTGACTTTATACAATGCAGGCTTTTTCTTCAGAGTACCACAGGGAAGCAGAAGTGATTCAATCAACTCTCACCCCAGAGCTCAAGCTGGCTATTCCCACAATTCTCTACCCTTGGTACCACTATTAAATCACGCCCAAGTCTCAGGGCAGGAGGAACAAAGCAGGGCACTGGCATTTTAGCAGGACATGATGGAAACCCCTCTCAGAGGATGGCAGCTATCAAAAGCAGGTGTCTCCCAGCTGCAGCTTTCCCCACCCAACTCTGCCCTTCTTTGCCAACTTCAAAGCACCAGAACGCAGCATCTCCAACACACAAACACGCTTGGAGAGGCCCATGGATGCTTTCTGCCAGCAAATAAAAAACAAGATGTTTCTCTGACTGTAGGAAAACACCTAAGGAGGCAGACAAAATGAGCACCCTAAATAAGAAAGCTCAAATCACCTGCTTGCAGTACCCCCACGTGCCTGAGGTGTCTCAAATCCCCCATCGGCCAGGCGCAGTTCCTACCTTGTGAACTCTTCGTGAAGGTTGTTGGGTTCTGACGAGTAGTACTTAATGCGAAAATGCAGCGTGTACGGAGGTCCAACTGCACATGCAGAGATTTTTGGGGGAAAAAAGGTTTATACTCATTGTAGTCCTGCTGAGGCAGAACAGTCGCCACACCACCCCACAACCCAAGAGACCCAAAATTAATTACAGTTTTCAGATTCATCAAAGAAAATATTTCATGTTTTTTTTAATTTAAAAATGCATGCAGTAAACAAAAAATAGAGATGATTACCATAATTTTTGATACTCATTAATTCAAGTTTATCAAGGCAATAGTCCATTTGTCAAACACATTTTTGTCCAAAGAGGGGTGCCTCACAGCATTTGTGAATGACAGCAATTTCCAGGATCACTCCCTGTTGCTGGGCCCAGGGGGAAATGGAAGGAAGAGGCAAGGAGGGGGTGATGCTCCTTCTTACCAGGCACAAACACTACTCCAAAAAAAAACCCTACCCAAAAGATCAGCTTTCAACTGAAACACATTAATTTGAAAAGGTAAGATAAATAGACTGAAAAGTTCTGGAGAAGACTCTAGAAGGCACCCCTGAATACAGGAAGCTAAAAAAAATTCCATGAGGTTGCAAGAATTGTGTTTCCTGAAATCAGAAGGTGAATGCTACATTGGACGTCCCATGTAACACAGACAACAGGAAGTTATCCAGCTACCATGAAACTCTGACCAATGCATCCTTATCTGCCTAACCCTCATCTTCCGACCAGCTGCCTGCTGATGTATTAACTGATGGAAAAATTACTTCTCCTCGCTTTTCTAAGGTCTTCTGTAACACCACATCAACAAGCAAACACGTGCCTATTAATGATCCTTCCAGTAAGTTATATGCAGCTAATTAGAGCTTTGATTCTGTCTCCCTTACAGCTCCTTTAAGTCAGGTTATAGCACCCTGAGCTCACAGCTCGGCACCACTGCTGAGGTCTGCAAAGGTGAGATAATGACTTGGAAAAGACAGCGGTGAGCAACATCCATCATGAAGGAGGAACTCTTCACAAAGCATCTGCTGAATTCAAGGTAAAGGAAAGTAACCTGTTGTGAGACAGACCTTTACAACACCCAACAAATTGCTTCCCTCTTCAGCATTCCTCAGAGCCATGATTTGCTGAATTCTTTTTAAAACAGGCTCTTCATACATTAAAAACAGACAAAAAAAAATGCAACTAAATTGGCTGAAGGTCTTACAGAATTCACTGATTTTCCAGGACAAGGCTATTAGAGAAAGTGCAGCTGCAAATCAGCTAGTCACCTAAGGTAAAGCAGTCTGTTATGTGATGAACAGGGGAGAGAAAACTAAACAGCAAAAACCTTACCCATAGCAGCTATTTCCACCATGGATTCTAGCAGGCTGACACCCACACACCATGGAGTGACAGCAAACAACCCTAAAGGCCTCTGAAGAACTCCACTGTTTACAAAAATCATCTAGATACTTGGGTACTCATCAAAAAAAAAACCAACAAAAGGCAAAGCACCACTCAAGCAATCAACACCTGTCTGTGTGAGGTCCTCCAAGGTGGGTCAACAATTTTCTTGAAAAACACATTTTAATCTCAGAGAAGCATGGCCCATGACTGTTGCCAACTGCAGTATTGTAACAAAACATGTTAATGCCAATGTTGTACTGTACCCAAGCCTGCAACCAGATTATCAAAAATCCTGGAGCTACTTCCCCTCCTTAGACAATTTTCACAGAAAATACAGTCCACCAACCCCTCCATCCAAAACTACCTTTGATGAAACAGCAGCTATTTCAAAACTACATTTGACAAAACAGCAGGTATTTCTGCTAGTTAAACTCCTAAAATAATAATCTGGAAAAAATTTAAAAATTAATCATTACACAATGAATTATTTTCCATTCACTCTCTGAAAGAAATTGCAAGATATCTGTTCTGGATCAGAAGCAGTAACAGGAACTGTGTCCAGGCAACCCAATTTCACAGATCAGACTGAAATTACCTGGCAACCTACTCTGCCTTAGACAAACAGCACAGGTTTAACAAGGCCTTCTGAAGGCCTGGCTACTGCTTAATAAGTGCTCTTGCCTTTAGACACAATACAGTCAGCCAATTACCCATTAAATTAAAACTATTTTCTAAGGAATGTTTATTCCATTAAAGGCCATATTTAAACATTCTCTATCATGTTCTAATACACTATATTCAAATTCTTTAGGAAGTAACAAAATAAACAGGCAGAGACACAGTACTTACTTTTTATTTGCTTCTTAATGAATTTTGAATGGTCCAACCAGTGCTAAAAAAAGAAAATCCACACTTAGAAGCAGTTCCATTTCAAGATTTTGTTGACTCCATAAACTAATTACAATAAAATTTAACAGATAAAAATCTCTTATAAGGAAATAGTGCCATATTTATTTTCTAAAGTTCTCATATTGGTGAAAGTATTTATTGGCATGTTTAATAACTTCCCTTCTTCCACATGGGAAAGCTTGATTTTTAAATTCATTAGTACTGCCAGGGAAGCCACTCTTCCAGAGAAGAAACTTCAAAATGCAAGGCCACAAAGCAGTGGTGTGTAAGGAAAGCACCCTTTTGCCCCAAACCCCTGAGTTTCAGCCTCCTTTAAACCTCTGTTTGATGGAGACCCTCCAGAGCCTGTACTATCCTGCCTTCCACTGCCCCATAGCCAAGTTTTTTCATGGTAAGGATGGAGACTTAACCCCATTAAAAGCATTTGGGAAACACTGATGTATATCCCACCCCTTCCTTTTTAAACTAAGGCAGAAGATCTGGAATAGTTCAACAATGATGACAAAAACATCTGATTCCCAGCCAAATGTACGCACTCTCTTGTCAGTAGAAGTTGCATCTACAGAAAGGCAGCAAGAAACACAATCTGGTGTAAATTTAGCTTAAATCTTTGACAGTCTCTGCTCAATGTCCTACAGAAGGCTGCAGTCTTGTTTGAAGCAACTCCATGTAAATGCTTCTGTCACACAAAGTGGTAAGGGAGTTTTGGATTTCTTTGAAATAAGTGGTTTTCTATCTTTAAATATATTTTAAAATTATGAACTAGGTACTATGAAACAAAATCTTAGGAGAAAACCCTCTTCCTTCTTTCTTATTAAAGCATTAATGTTTTCAGAAAAAGGATAATCTCTCAATGACTACTTATTGTTACACCACCACCATGCTCTGTGGCTGAATAGATGTCCAGAATTATTTGTTGTCAAGTCAGTAAATAAATACCAGTATTACTATGTTCTAAACCAATGTAAAAATCTATCACAGATGTATAGATGTGTACAGATCAAAAGTCTGACAGCTTACGACCCTTAAGGTAAATAAATCTCACAAGAGGGAGAAAGAGAAATGGAACAATGATTCTGAAGGTGATTTTATTTGCAGGAGACTTGCAAGACTCCCTTAGATGAGGCTGCCAAGAAATCAATTCTTATAATCCTAATCTGGTAGAAATCTCTACCAGAATGGAAATAAAACATTACAGCAGCTCATACAAATACAATCCTTAGAGTTGCAAGTAATTTATTTTGTCTCTATTTTGCTCTCTAGTGAAAAATTACAGCCTTGTGAAATCTCAAATTTTTGATAAGGAAAGAAATATCAACATTGAAACTTTGCTTTTTTTTAACTGAAATTATATAAGATAGTTACTTTCATAGCTCCAGGGCAGATAAATTTTTCATTCTTCAAACACCTAGCTGTGAAAATGTCTTTCTATTTAATATTTATTTTGGCTAAAGAAAAGTCCCTCAAAGACAAATATAATTAATGCATTAAAAGAAAAGTTTTTCATGTAGAAAAACATCTATAATACATGCTGAAAACTCCTGTTAGTACCATGTTCTGGAACAAGCACTGCACAACCTGAACTATAATAATTCCCAGTTAAAAAACAGCTGATAGTCCCTTTTCTTGGCATGTGGTCTTTAAGGTACATTAAAGCTCAAATAAGGGTAACTTTCAAACTGATTATTTGCAAGTGCAAATACTTCAAGTAATGGCTTACAAAAATACCTAACAAGACTCCAGGAACTGCTTGTGCAGACCATTAAGTGAGACCACAGCTTAGACAGGAGCTATCATCACTCTCTGTACCTAAGCAGCCAGAGGCAGGCGGCTCCAGGAGATAAAGCACAGCAAGCATTAAAGTCACCTCTCTTCAGAAGCAACAGTGAGCTGCTGTTTCACCCCCATCCTGCACTGCACATCAAGTGTGTGATGTGCCTCCACGTGGACCATAAACACAAAGACAGATGCAGGGCATGGACTGACAGCATTATTGGCGCAGAGCTCCAAGGCCTGGAAGCTTTCATGCAGATTTATGAACCAACTCCAATTTCAGAGTCAGATATTTTGTGCAATTTCTGTGAAAATCAGGCTGAATTTTAACACTTCTTTGCCTCAGATAATGTCAGAGGGCTTCTTCACACTGTGTACCACACCAGCCTTCCAAATGTCCCTCTGAGCTGAAAAAAAAAATCAAAGCATTCTAGCTAAAGCCTAAAATAGGTTTGGGCTTGGCTACATACTGCTTGCTGACTCAATTAGAGGGAAGTGAAAGCAATGAATTCTGAAGTCTCACTAGGAAGCTGAATAAAACCAGAGGAGCCTTGCTCTTCCCTCAGCATCTAAGACTGTATCTCTGCCTATCTTGTGCTCTGGCTAAATGACCATACCATAATTTCAGGATCTGGACTCACCAAAGAAACTTAACTATGGATCTCACAGTGCAGGACCAGGACTGACCAGACTCATTTCAACCATACCCCACCATAATCCCCATATCCTGTTCAGACTTGGAAGTATCAGTGCAGAACATGGAGGAGGAAAGGGATTAATTGCTTTAGGACTGTGTTATGATAGGAAGACAGTGTCTAAGCTATTTTACCCATAGTAAGGGAAGAAAAATCCAAACCTGATCAAACTGCAGGTAATCAGAATTCTATGACTATGCTAGAACAGAACAAGTAGTTCAGCTGGAAGGGACCTACAATGACCCTTCAGGTTAAGCGCATTGTCCCAACATCTCTTAAGACTGACAGGCTTGGGACATCAATTACCTCTCTAGGAAGTCTGTTCCAGTGTTTGACAACCCTCTTGGTAAAGAAATGCTTCCCAATGTCCAGTCTGAACCTCCCATGATCCAGCTTTGAACCATTCCCATGCATCCTTTCTAGGGATACCAGGGAGGAGAGCTCAGCACCCCCTCTCCACTTCTCATCATCAGGTCCAGAGACCACTGTGGTCCCTCCTTTAGTTTTGTCAGGTAAACTGGAAGGTCAAATGCTAGATTAACTCCCATTTATTCCTCTTTAATCTCAGCAAAATTTCATTGCTCTATGAAATGAAAAATGCTTTCTATGGTATTAACTGACATAACACGGTAGCCATTGACTGGGATTCATGTCTTGGAAACAAACACCAGTGAATTCCACATGAAAGAAGCACCATTTAAAAAATATAATTTCTCAAAATACTGGAAGCATGTATGTATCTCATCATGGTCTCCTGCTGATCACTCACTTCATCGAAGTGAAGAGGAAAAAATAAGTAGCTCAGCATTTCCTAATGGTAGTAGCCAGTATTTTCTCAAAATAGATATACAGCATGGGAAGGATATATTTGTGTCAAGATACAGCAGATAAACTACAGCTGCTAAAGCAGTCAGCTTATAAGGACCATATGAGTGCCAAATGAAGACCGAAAGGAGGATTTCCATAGCCTGACACAATCCCACAATCACACACCTGAGCTTGTGAATTCCACCACCTCTCTACTTGCTTCCTAAAAGAATGAAAATTCCTTGTCTTGATTTATACAGCCCTCAAAGGTGACCTGAAAAGGAAAAAAAATTGCATTTGACCCTTTTTGACTGGCTTTCTTTGCTAGTTTAAAATGCATGAAGAACATCTTGAATAGACTGTTCTCCCTTATGTTTATTTATATATTTAACTATCAGTAAGAGGAAGCCCATTTTTACTGATAGTTTTATTTGTCCTCTGAAAAATATTGGTTGAAAGCTTTCTCAAGTCATGCCTGGAGGTACAAAGGGAGAATCATGCTCAGTGATCAAGTTCAGAAAAGAAGGTGTGCTAAACAAAAGCTGGCACCTTTAAAACCAAAAGTCAATTATCTCTTCAGTTGTCTTCTTGCTTTCTGGTTTCCTAGGCACCTGAATCCCACCAAGTTGCTTGACATTACTCACACAACCTTCTAAAGCAGAGAAGTTAAAAATGTATGTATCACATGGAGGAAGGAAACACCAAAAAATCAAGCCAATAAAAATTCTTCCCACCAAACCACAGTTTGGGGATTTCTCTACATTTACAGATTGAAAAGGGAGCAAAGGAGCAAAAGTCCTCTTTTCTTTTGCAGGTCACCTTTCAACATTATTGTGATAGTAACAGAATACCAAATGAGAACTGGGGTTATGTAGAAACTCAGTGAGTACACAAACATACACTTAGAAACAGGATAATCTCCCAAGAGTTCACAATGTAAAACAATGAGGTATTGTTCCCGTGTTTCTCTAATCCTCCTACAAAGTTATGCTCCTCTTGAAAAGGAAGGCTCGCCTGACTGCTGACTTCAGCTGCTCACTGAAAGGCTGTAGAGAAGATGATTGACACCTCTCAGAGGTATTCCATGGCAGGAGGATGAGTAGCACCAGACTCAGGAGAAATCCCAGCTAGACCGGAAGACTGTCACCATGAGGCTGTTCAGACAAAGCGCAGGTGCACAGAGGGACTGTGGAGCCACTGTCCTTGAGGGTATTCAACCTGACTGAACAAAGCCCCAAGAAACCAGATACAACTGAAGCTGCTATGAGGAGTTTGGACAGAGACAACCCTTTCAACAGACAAGACCTGCAGGCATTTTTCAGGATGCTGCTCTACAATCTCACCTACTCAACTTGAAAGAAAAAAAGAAAAAAGGGAATGCACTTCTACTCAAATACCATTCACATTATAAAGCCGAGCTGGGATTAAAGAGGTGAAAAATTTGCATTTAGAAATGAGATGAGACCAGATGAGACCAACTTTTCACAAAATAGTGGCAGGATCTTAGAGGGGTTTTAGTCCCAGCTGGCCAGTTTTGATTTAGACCCCCTTTGAACACTGCTGTCAGTATCTTGTTGAACAGGGCCCTGGCACAGTGGAACAGAACCACATCAACACCGCTGGAGGTGCTCCAGGTGCAAAGTTTTATCAGTTTTCTAAGTTGTCCCTGGCCTGAACAAGGCAGACCAGTTGCCCTCCAGCAGCCCCCTTCAGCTGACACCACTGTGCAGCTCCCATGCCAAGCTCTCTCTTGCCCTGAGAAGAAGGGCTGCCACCTTCCACAAGTCACACAGAGTGGGACAGAGTCAGCAATGAAGGGTGCAAGCAGAGCTGTCCAGCAGCAGGGAGGCAGATGGAGCTGTGATAAAGCTCCAGATTGTGATCTTGGGAAATACAAGGCCACAGATGCTAATTTCAGAGCCATGAGGGCACTGGTAGGCCTTAATGGACCTTTACCAGCCCTGAGACCTCCACATATTGTGTGGCATTCATGGAAGCCTGGCCTGTCCCAGTCTCAGTCAGTACAGAGCCATCTCAGGAGCATCCTGATAAATGATGTGGTTTAACTGCAGACCAGACAAACTAACCAAGAATAATAGAGAGATGTAAGGACATCCTTCAAGACCATTAGCCTATCCTAATTCATATCCATGTGATAACCAAATAGTATTTTGCTTTACAGATTTGACAGAATTAAAAGACAGAATTATATTAAAAAAATATAAAAAACTTTCCTGGTCTAGTATATTTCTCATTAGATTTACTTTACAGACAATGAAAGCCAATACCACTCCAGATCAATTCTAGCAATTTACTTTTAATTTTGATGCCTATGTCCAAACATTCAAAAATAAACTGAAGGGATTTGAACAAACAAACCTGACTATATCAGTGGAAGACAACTGAGAAATCACTTCAGCTCATGTTCCAAGCACACACAAAGACAAAAGAAACCAGCAGAGACTGTTTGCTGTCCCAGAGAGAATTCTTTACACTCAGGAGAGAGGTGCAGAAGCATCACTGCCAGACAGCACAACAACCACCTGCCCTGTACGGCTGCTTCTCAAGTCTGTGTCAGAAAAACGTCCTCCCAAAACAGCAGGTGCTACTGGAAGACTAAAGACTGGAATGTGTTAGTGTTTTGCAGTCTTTCACCAAGTGTTCGTTCACAAACCACAATACAGACTTGGACAGCAACAGATGGGAAGTGTTCCACATTCATCAGGTGTTCTGCATCGCTGTGGAGTCAGCCACACTGCCTGTGTCCAGTGACTGAACCGGCATTCCTATCATTGCCACGATTAGAAACTGAAGCATCAAGTGCTTCAGGATATTCTACAGCTTTTGGGACCCTCCATCTGCGACTAGTATTTTTTGCTCTTGGCTACAATCCACAGACACATGTCCTGCAACCACCACAGTCTCAACGTGCTCATCATCCAGAGGAACGAGAGATTTGGGGAGGGGAAACTGAGTCACAGAGGAATGTCACAGCTTATTCATGGGGAAAATAGCACGTTTCTAACAGTAGCAGAAAAGGAAACACTTAGCATTATCAAAATTTTTACCAGTATCCCTTCTTTCCCACATCCAGTATATTGAAAAAAAGGCTTGTCCCTATTTTCTTCTGCTTCATGAACACTTGTTTAAGTATTAAGAAGTACAAAAGGAAAAAGACTCCCAGATATCACACTATGAGGCTAATTGACTGGTTTGAACTGCTCATTTTTCCCCATCCCTCACATCTTAAGAAGTCATAACAGTAATATCAAAAGCAGCAGCTGAAAAACTCGATCAATGAGCCCTTAAAAGAAAATTCAGATAGATACAGCAGAGGCAGTCATAATGAACCAAGGCCCTACAAGTCCCTGACCCAATACCTGAAACATCCAGGAATCTAGTTCTTGATGTGTAGAGGAAACAAAGGTACTGACATTATTTGTTGTCCAGCTTGCTTCCTTCCTGCCCCTCAGCACTACTGAAATCCTTTGTCATGAGTCCTACACGGTCCTGGCTCTCTCAGAAAAACCTGGCCAGAAGGCAGCCTTTCATAGAGGTGAGAATCTCAGTGTCAGAATCAGTGCATCCTGACACACTGCTGCTGGTCAGGACCACTCTGGGCAACACAGCTTTGGGAAATTTTTTTCTTTCTTGTTTTTTTTTACTTGGAGCAATTGCTTTCATGCAAGCCTATTTCACTTCTACACAACCTTCTCCATGTCCTCCTTCCATTGTCTTCTCACCTCTTGCATCAACACCCAATTTAGAAACTGGTCAATATTGAGAAGTTCAGCTGCAAACATGGTTTACCAGGACAATTCACTGCAGGTTGGTCCTGGTACTCATTTTCCCAGGGAATACTGGTCCCTACCATAGCCATGGGCAGCACCTGCAGGAGGCACAGGGTGTCCTCACTCATCATTCTTGCTGTACACACAGTAAATCCAGTGCTTCCCAACGTGCCAGATACACTGCTGCAATCACACATCCTCCAAAGGGTTCAACTGGCTGCAGGGCACAGCTGGGAAAGGCTGTTCCATACAGACCTTCTTTAATCTAAGGGGTCTTTGTGACATTAGAGATCAGACATAAAGGACTTAAATGACTTAGAGGATCACTGAAAGAGACACATGTGAGAAAAAGGGCAATTTAATTCTTTTGCTTCCATCCATTCCCAGGGATGACAGTAGCTCATTTGCACAAACTAAAAAAATAGAGATTTCAAAGACTTATCTTAAAAATCCTTCCCTTTCAATTACTCTGCAATTGTTCTTGTGAACAGAAACAAAATTATAATGGAAGCAAGCAAATTCCAAGCTAACAAACATGGGCAATCCTTCAGTTATACATTCTTGTAAAACACAGGAGGGTCTGGGAGGGTATCCATGTTTTGCCATCAAAGGACAGAAAATTGGAACAAAGAATGCAACTGTAGAAATGGGGATATCTAAATCTTGAGAGACCCTATAGAGTTCACAAGGAGCTGTTAACCACAGAAAGCCTTTTTTTTTATTAAGATGATTTGGAATAAGAGAAAGAAAGGACACTCCTGGATTGAAAATGAATAAATATCAGCTACCAATATTCAAAAACCCAAATCAACCATTGTAAACCTTGCATGCAACCAGGTCCTACAAAGATCAGTGAAATACTTCCTCGTGGCAACCGAACTTCCATAGTATGGTCTCCCAAGATTTTACTATTGCTATTTCCAACCTCAGCTGAAGTTTTCAAGGCCTTCTGCTTTGCTAGAAAACACAGGCTGTAGTAAAAGTAACTGAAAACCCAATAAGCTTTGCATTTTCTCTAAACCACTGCAGAGACCTCCAACATCAGAGTGATACCCTTCAGTCACCCCAAGCACTCCATCTCTGTTGAAGTTCTGTAACAGCTAGAACAGGAAACTGTTTCCTTGTCTTAGAATATTTCTACTTCAAGAGTTCATAGCAAGTAACTCAAAATACAACAGTACACTAAGATTTGTTTTAGAATAAACTATTACATGATTATCTACATAGTTCTAATCCTTCTGGATATCTTCAAAGAGCACAAGATACAAACTAATGCAGAGTTCACTGAAGTATTTTCTGCATTACTGCTGACATCTTGCTTTTTACAGCTTTATGCTGGGGGTTTGTATTAAAAATAAGCTGTTCAAACAATTAAAGTTTTTTTCTCTCTCAAAGCAGATAAATTCTAATCATCATTTTGTTTTCTAAATCACAGCTATCAACACTGCTTGTCCCAAGTCTTTGGCAAAGTTACAGGACTGAAGGAAACAGTGAACTCAAGAGCTGCTGGCCTTGGAGCACACAGAAGCAATCTCCACTATTCAAAGACTATTTTGTGCTCTCTTACTTGTAATGGTGGCTTAAAGATGTTTAGCCCTTAACAATACATACTAAAGACAAAGGCTTAGAGCCTCAAAGGGGTTTACACAATTTTAATCTCCCAGTCCCCCACTTGGCATTGTGTGTCTGGGCTGGCACTAAGCAGAAGCCCATGGAAGCTAGGCATTAATTGCTGTGCAAACAAAAAGAGCAGGTCACAGGTTCAAAACAGATGAAGGAAGGCTCTTAAAGCCTGGAACCTTTTGGCACAGGGTGCTGGGCAAGATAAAAGCTTGTGCTTGAAGTTCTCTAAGCTCTACTCTCTGCCCAGCTTGAGCCAGACCAAGAAACACAAGAGACAAGTAAGAGCTTTTGGCCTTGCACTTCAGGGAAGGTAAAAAACTTTTCCCTCAACACCCCTCCCAATTCAGGAAACCACAACCCTACCACCAAAGCCCTGCAACCAGAGTTGGCTTTTTTCAGACCCCCCCAGCAGCTGTTCACAGCCCTCATCCCTCTTGCAGCTGTAGATGCATCATGTACTTCCCTCCTTAACACAGCAAAGAAATAGCAAACAAACAAAGCTGAAACACTTGCATGTACAGGCACATTTTGCCCTCAACACCACTGAGAGAGCTACATACAGAAGACATAGCTACTCACATCTGCAGCTTTCTTACCAGCCAAAAGAGCCCTTCAGTTTTGCAAACATACAAGAAAATGGGTCTTCCCAGTTTCCTCAGCCCAGCTTTTGGCTGATCTGCCCTCATTCTTGCTGAGAAAGGATATTTCACTCTCCCTTTCAGCTTCACTTCTTTCAAAACATGGAGCTCCTTGCTAGGTAACTATTCCTAGCTATCAAATTCCCAGTTGGATGATTTGACAATCAGTGACAATATAACATGTTTTTCCCATTATAAGCAGGCTCTGCTCTATTAGCTGTGTCCTTATAATCAGATTCATCATAAAAGTAGACACAATTTATGCATTTAGAAATTTTATCCGGAGTACATACACACACAACCACCTAAAAATCCCAAACCCATTATGGACATACTTCATTCAAAACACCAGTTTTCAATGATATTAATCTAAATTAATTTAGACATCAAGATAACGTTTAAATAGATTAATACTGCTTCTCCCCAAACCCACAGATTCTCTTCTTCCAGTATCAAGTCATTACAGTACCTGGATAGGATTCCTGTTTGTTGTTTACAGTGACTGGTGAAACACAGATGATAATGCAGCTGCTTAAAACCTGATCCATCCTTTGACCCAAGCTCGTTAGAGAATAAAGCTGAGAATTCTGGGATGATAAACTTAGAACCTACCCTTCCCAGGATGTCAATATTGTAGCTACATTTTCCCATTATTTTATTATGTTATCCCAGAGAAGACATCTTCTGCTGCTTCATAGAAAAAACCACTTACGAACTGACCAGAGAGCACTAAAAGAAACACTTATTTTCCAAATATGCAAATTTTCTATCTACAGTGCAGGCTTTTGTCAAACTTCCTGCTCACACGGAGTAAGCAGACAAAGGAAAAGATTATCTGTCAATACAGTGTAATCACAATGCTGTAGTCTTTTAACCCTATCCTATTAATATATCTATTCAGATCTGTAAATACTTTTTTTAGATAAATTTTAACCTGTAGATAATGGAGGGCCTTATATAAGGAAGAGAAGGAGAACTTTTAGCTAAAAGGTTTTGCTCTAGCAAATGAACCTAAACCCTCAAAGCAAGACAATGTGTGCACAGAACAGCAGAGAGAGAAAATTTACAAGAAATCCTTGCTTGCAAAACATTTTGAATACCTTGAGTCTACTAACCATCAAGCACATTTTTCTTTACCAAAATTCATTGTTGTTTTAACTTGTGTGCAATCAATTCACACACGTCACACAAGATGACTCAGGACTCATTCAGAGGATGTAGCTTTATGTACAAGAACCAAACATGGCATCACTTGTTTCAGCCCCCAGTGCTGACATCTCTCCATGGAACTGCACCAGCAATAAAGTAACAGGCAACAGAAACTACCACAAAACATAAAAACCAACTTAAGTTATACTCACTGTAATTTGGGAAGCATCCATGAATTGCAGGCCAAAGTAATCCGTTTCTACAAGGTCCAAATGATACACAATCTGGTCAAATAACTCCTGTCCCTTTGCATGTTTCTGTAACAGAAAAGAAAACACTTTTTAAAAAACTAGCCAGTGTGGGTTTGTTTTGGTGTGTTTCTTTTCAAGTTCAAACATGTGAGAAGAGATACACGGAGGAAAATAATATCAAAAGAGCAATTCTATTTATTCTGAATAATTGCATTGACATATCTTTTATTTTCCTCAGGAAGCAGAGAGTGACATGCCATTCTTGTCTGCAACTATTCCAACAGCATCAGATTTCACTCTCAAAGCAAGCTTTCAAAGTTCATCATAATTAAAAAACATACAAGAGAAAGGGAAGGGTTATGCCCTACTTAGTATCCTAAGTCACAGAGCCATCATTTTGTACCCCAGGAAGTCAGATTCTCCAGGAAAACCTTGATTAACATACACTGCCTGAAATCTGCTGGCTACCAACAGCAACTACAGTCATGCAGTGCCACACCACCACTGAAGCTGCAAAATAAATTCTGGACAGCCTGAACACTTGAAGAGCACTGTGAAGAAAATTAATGGGATTTGATAATATTTCATTTATGTTGCCAATTGCCATAATATTTACAGCCTTTAAATGAAGAAACAAGGGTCAAAAAAGCTGTAAATCTTACTTGGCATGCCATCTGAAACAGGCAGGCATGGAAATAAAAGTTAACAACTAAAACCCCAACTATGGCCTAAAGGTAAGGGTAGAAAACTTAGCAGATCTTAAAGGTAGGCTGCATTGGCCTGGGTACTTGTTTTGAGGTTAAGGCAAGAATTTAGATACTCAGTCTTCAGCACTAGAAAACCAAAGTTTGAACATGACAGGTGGGCTGAAGAAAAAGGCAACAACAAACCAATTTTTCATGCAAATCCTGTTGAGTTACTTCGGGAAGAAAGTTTTCAAGTTCTTGAGCAAAATCATCCCTTGGCCATAAATACATGAGACAATCATAAATCTGAGCAAGAGACTGAAGCTACAGCTGTACTTCATACAAGGAAGTACTGACCAGGATCCACTTTTGTAACTGCTGTCCCTCTTACAACTTTAAGGATTTTTTTTTAATTTTTTAAAACTAATATATTAGGAATTCCAATTTACCCCAAAATGTAGCAAAATTCACAGTGAAGCATTCAGTTCCTTTAGTTTGGTCTTCTGCACAAAGGCACCATCAATTATAACATGCAGAAGTCCTGTTCAGGGTTCTAGGCTGTCTAAAATAAGTTTTCTTCAGCAACAAGCAAGATCACGAGTTACACCTCTGTTTTTCCAAGAAAGTCAAGCAAGCTCAAGTATAGGAAGCAAATTTTATTTAAGTTGTATTTTTTAGGGTTCTTTAACTAACAAAACAAAAGAACACGAATTGTATCAAATTTCAAGAACAGAATTAAAGCTCCATAAAAGCTTAACACCAACATTAAACTGTCATTGTAAAATACTGTTCCATTATTTTGAGGAGGGCAAGAGGCAGATAATAGACATTAGTAACCAAAGTTCAACATTCCATTAAAGGCAGATGAGACTACAATGGCCTCTTAAAACAGTACATTGCTAAGAAGTGATCATCTTTACTTGTACTGTAATTGTTACAAACTGAATAAAAAGTATCTAGAACATATTTTCTCATATGGAGTAAAACCAGCACTTGCTAAAGGAAGCCAAGCCAAATCTCAACAAAATTTAAACAGATCTTGCTTAAGTGAGGGAGAAGAAAACCCTCAAAAGCAATAAAGAGAAACGGCAGAACATGAAAAATTCAGAAGTAGGAAAAATGCACTTGATGCCCTACTCTGCCCATGGTTGCTTGCTTTATGGCATTAACTACCAGTATATGTTTATCTTCCACTGCCACACACCCAATAGAAACCAGAGAGAGCACACTCCACCTTCTGTACCCAAGCAGTAGTTAATGTTTAACATGTGTTACATGCAGAATAGCTCTGCACTGCACAGCTAGGCCATAAAATGCAGTACTACATACACAGCTTACAGGAGATTGTAACATTTAACTTGTCACTAAATGAGCTTTCCCAGCAACTTGTACCCCTTAAATGATAAAGCTGCTGCAGCTAGCAAATTGCTGACCCAAAACTCTCTTTGAGATGTTGCACTACAGGGGGAGATAAAAGCGACTGACTCCTTTCCTCTACTAACAGTAAAGGATTACCTGTTCTTTATTCTGCCTCATCACTGACTGACAATCCAGCAGGTCAGATTGTGGACTGATAAATTAATGTGCACTGAATGAAATGGGTGGAATAGTCAAAATGGAAGACTTTTTCCTTAGGCATTACATATGCATGATAGTAGTCTCGAAAGCAAAAAAATTTGATTTTCATAATCCTTTTCTTCTCCCCTCTTCTAGACAAAACAGTAGCTAAAAGACATGTTTCCCCTTTCAAAATCTGGTACCACATAAAGACAATTAAATTATTGTGTACAGTAAAATTTTCATAGTAGATATAATAATCTGGAATTTAATAAATCACACTCTCTCTATGGACCTTTGACTTGTGCTTATTTTCTGAAGATACAGCTAAAAACCCCCAACCATAAACTAAAAATATTTTGCAGTCATACCTTGCTAGACAGATGGTTCAGAAGTATCAGATGTAAATGGCCTGCATAACTTATATCTCACAAAATTAAGTACATGGCAACAAACAGTATGCATATACTAGTAAACAGAGTTGCTATTTTGTTGGTATGGAAGTTACTATAATTGGGAACAGTGATGTAAGAAAACTTGCAAAACCTTGTGTTGACTTGGGTGTTTTTGTTTGTTTCTGTTGGGTTTTTTGTTTTGTTGGTTTTTTTTTGTCTTTGCTTTCTGTTTTGGTAGGGTTTTCTTTTTGGTTTGGGAGTTTTTGTTTGGGTTTTTTTTTGTTTTGTTTTGAAACATCAATTAAAGCACCGCCAGTTTCCGGTGGAGTGTTCCTTGGAACTCAGGAGAACTTGTGTGAGCACCATGAAACCTCTCAGGCAAGCACTGGGAGGGTGGGCATGAAATGTTCAGCTTACAAACAAAACTACAGCTGCAACCTGAGGCATAACTGAATTAGCATGAGGCAGGCACTTGATGAAACACAAAAACTCAATTACACGTGCAGACTGGGAACCTACCTGATAATGAGCAATCACTGAGAGAAAGGAGAAAAAAAAAGTTTCTCATATCAGTCGCCCCTGTTCCACCTAACAGTTATGAGAGTTTTGTCCACTGTTTCATTAAAGCCATTCTCAAATAAAACCCCATATCATCTTCCTTGGGATCATCAATCACACTCAGAGAGAATTCTTATGTTAAATCAGGACTCGCTGAAAATCCTACGAGGACTCCAATTGGGATGGGTATAAAGCACCTTGCACAACAACAGTGACAGCTGCATGGCCCACATTTCAAGTAGGCTACATTTTCTGCTGCCAGAGAGTTCCCAGTCTCAGGGAATCTATGGAAATTCCTGTCAGCCAAAACATGACAAAACAAAGATTAACTTCTCTAATTAGAAACTCTTCCAGACTTGACATGGAAATAGGCAAGAGATTTTAATGTGCTTCTGGTAGACATGAAGGAAAGAGAACACTGATCAGCCAGGGACATTTTACACCAACTGGCCCTGTCTAAACAAGCTGATTAGTGTTGATCTTAGCTATTCCAGAACTCTTTGAAAGGTTTTTGCCAAAGGGCATGAAAAGTGGACATACATGCCAGAAAAGTCCCATTTTAGAGCAGATACAGTGCAAGGATGCTACTGATCACTCTCAGAGCACATACAAGCAGAGCTGGAGAGCTTCTGCCCACATTTTCCCCAAAGCCAAGTGCAGTTACTTGAACCCAAGTGGAGAGGCTGAAATTCTTGAGTCATATTAGAGAGCTCAGACTACAGGGCTACAAACAAACAACTAATAGATTTCAGAAACAGTTGAAGCACTGCTTGGGAAAACAACCTGTCAAATAGGCCAAGAGGTACATGAAATAGTCTGCCAGCTGACAAAATGACAACCGAAATTAAGGAAAATAAGCTATCACCAAGAGAAAAGTCAAAGCCAATTAGCTTTCCAACCAAAGCCAATGCATCTCAAACTGAATAGTGAGTAGGAACAACAATGGGTAGGTAGGGCAGGCTTAGTTTCTGTTTTGAAAGAAAGCACAAGATTATGGATTCTGCAATATGTTAAATACTTTTTCAGAGTGGGCTGCTGTGGTCTGGGGGTCAGTCACTCCAGGTCTGAGCTTCTAGTAAATTCTAAAAGGCACCTTTGTAGCTAGCAAGTCTCACCTCCACAGGCCTGATACTGCCCTGCTCTGATGGCACCAGCATTTCCTCTCCTTGGCACCTCCTGAAAACAACAGTAGCTCAATATGCTCTGCTCCGTCCTCTTACACCTGTTAGTGTTAACCTGAACTGCTATTAACTCCATTTTCAAACCTAAAGC
This sequence comes from Molothrus aeneus, assembly GCF_037042795.1. Taxonomy (NCBI): domain Eukaryota; kingdom Metazoa; phylum Chordata; class Aves; order Passeriformes; family Icteridae; genus Molothrus; species Molothrus aeneus. The sequence goes on from NC_089646.1 coordinate 87,455,800, forward strand.
TCATTTTCAAACTCAAGGCTTTAGCTGTTGGCCATACTGCTTAGCAGTGAGAATTTGCTTTGACTTTTAGCAGTCACTGGCAGTGCTGTCTCCAAGTGTCTCAGACAGGCTAAATGTGCATAAAAGCCATCTGTGCTCCTAATTAGCCTTGACTCCTGGTGCTCAGTTATCATCTGTCCTTTAACTTGCTTTCTTCTAGATAGTCAAGCCCTCAGTTGCTCAAACACACCCAACCTGTACTGAAAGCCAGCAGTAGTTCCATAATTTTAAACACAAAAATGCAACTGTTCTACATTCTTATAAATCCAGGGTATCCAACAGCTTCAGCCAAGTACATGTTGGAGGCCATGGCTGGGCTTGCAAAAGCTGCACTGAAAACCACGTGATCCATCCCAGTAGTGCTGCTGCAGGCAGTATTGTCAGAGTCAGCCACTTGTGCTCAAATTCCATTGTGCAAGCTGCCATCCAGAGAGGACACACTACAAACCAGCCATGACCTGGGTGCCTGTCCTACCCTCCTCTGGTGGCCTAATGGTGGCCTTTCACATTTGGAAGAGTGGGGAAAGAGTTGCATTTTTTGTGCTTGAAATCATGCAAATACTACTTCATTTTCCTAAAATCAGCGCTAACTGAAGAAAAGCAAGTTATTTACTAGCACAACATACTTCTATGAGGCTGGCTAACTTGCTCAAGCTGCAATGAAGATGTCAGGTTATTTTCTTACCAGTCAGCCATTGACTTAAATGTTCAGTTCTGGCTACAAGCTCACTTGAAAATGTGACACTGTTCAAATAACCATTAAGCCTGTCATGGCAATAACACCAGTACTGCTTCAGAGCCTGCTACTGCATGCAAATGATGTTTAAATGTAGTACAGACTACAGAAACAAGCAGCTTTGCTGAACGTGCCCAGAAGAAAATGCAAGTGATGACACGTGAACTTTTTATCTGAAGGAGAACAAAATTCATTTTAGTTCCTTTGAGAAATTAGCTGAAAACAAGAGTCAAAATCCCCTTAACTTCCCCCTGCATAAAACACTAAAACCAGCAAAAAATGCCAAATGCATACACACACCATCAAGCTCTCATCCCTTCATCAGCAGACAAAAACATCCCATTAATGGTATTTACTTATTATAACCTTGAAAGAACATTTTGCTCCCAGTCATTTCTGTCAGGGCCCCAAGCTAAAAATTTGCTATTTCCTGAGCAGAAGCAGCTTAGAAGCAAAGTTAAAGAACCCCTTGAAAAATGACAAAAACACCAAAGCAAAAAGAACCCCAAATTCCCAGAAATAATAAACCAAACCAACAAACCAAGCTGCTTCCTTCAAATTACTCTCTAAGCCTATGATAAAAGTCTCAAAAGCTAGCACTGTCACAAGTCACATCCCATCAAGGGGATGGAGGGAACCTCAGATAAGCACACAACCACTTCAGAATATTCTCTCTGTGGGCAGATCGGCCAACAGCGCAAGCCAGCTGGGTTCCTGCAACCAAGATGCCAATGAGAATTTGCAGACAGTCATTAAGAAAAAAAAAATCCCCTAACAGTGGGTATAGTAAATCCCACTATTGCTGCACAGCAGCATTTCTTAACAGCAGCCACACTTTCATCTCTCCACCAGCTGCTGACAAGAAGAATCAGCATTCACTGGAGGAGAAGCCTGAACAAGGACAAATAAATAGACCACCACATTTCATACGTACCAAGTCCCTACATAAACCCAAATGGCACTGGGCTTCTAGTCAGATCACAGTACATTTACCATGCTAGTGTGACACTGGAAAAGTCTCTTGCACTGGCTTATGCTTTCTTCCTGTTATGTAAGAGCAGTCACTTGTCAATTAAAAAAAAAAATATTAAAAATGGCCCAACAAAAAAAAGTAACAATAAAAACAAATAAAGCAAACGAAACCAAGAAACCCAAACTACTAAGAACTAAGGGTGGGGAAGGATAATATGCTATTTTCAAGCTTTGCAATAGGAGGAAGGAAAAGATTTTTCATTATTCATAAAGTACAAACTCATTAGGATGAATCAAAGATTGAATTGGCAGCACAGCATTATAGAGAATATACAGACAAGAGAGCAGAGAGAGAATTACTTCAGATGCAAACAATCTCCAAGGAATCCAAAGCCATGCCAGGAATCACTCACTGGAGAGATTCCTACATACAGTAACACAAACATAAAGCAGATCCAGGAAAGTCAGGTGAGATTTGAAGGGAGAGTATAGGGTTTCCTTTGCCACTTCACACATCCCTGCTTCCAGTCACTTCCTTCCCCACCTCTCAATCACATTCTGTCTCTTCCTCAACTAGACAAGTGAACCAAACTTATAAAATGATCTGAACAATGCTAACTTTTTCTGAAAGCTGGTTGTGCACAGTTGTTTTTGGAATAGGCACTTTCACTAGCTGAATGTTACAGTACGGCCCTTCAAAAACTGATTATAGTAGCATATCCAGAGGCTCAGAAGCCTGTTTTGCTGCTGAAAAAAGGAGCAAGAAACTACCATGTCTCAAGACCTACATTACCTGGAAGGGATGATTTCACCACTTGCTTGGTTTTTTTACAGAGAAGATGAATGGGGCTGCCCCAGGCTGGACACAGCTGGTTTCAGTCATCTCAGCAGACCCACCGACCACTGGAGGGGGAGGGTACAGAAGTCAGGAGTGAAGGACTGGATTTGAGGTAGGGAAAAGAGTCAGCTTTATCTTGACCCACGAGCCTTTTAATTTCCATTGTTTCTCTGTATTTTCTGCCCCCATCCTGCAGACTGAATGAGGGGCTGGGGAGGAGCCTGGCTGATGGCTAAGGCTAACCCACTGCAGTGGGCAAACCCTTATGCAGGCCAATTTCACATTTCCATCACTCATCTAAAGGGCATGCTGCCTTTGAAAAGCCTTTAATCTTTCCAAAAGTCACATGAAGGACAGGCAGGTACTGCCATGGTGGGTGCCCTATACGTGCAATTACTACTGTCAACATTATTACCAGCAGTGACATTTTTATTTTATTAGACTCAGAGGAGGGTGAGGCTCTGCTCATTGTCCCTATCACCTACATGTACTACTGGCAACACAGACCTCTTCCCAAGAGAAAAGCACTGTCAGCACTTCTAAATGGGATCCTCAGGCAGCAGATAAAAGCAACCATCAGCCACAGAACGAAGCAGTAAAAAAAAAAATCCTTACTTGCAACTTTATGTTCTGGAAGTCAGTCTGGACTCCTGTTATTTCAGGAACAGACAGGTTACCCCATTACATTTATACATTCAGAGGCACAATTTTAAAAAGGGTTACTTGTATGTAAAGAAGATTCTTTTTCACCCCTAGAATGCCAGCTCCCCCTCCTGACCCACTTGAAATATTACATGCCCCTCCAACACAAAGTGGTGGAAACGCGAAGTAGCTAGGAAAAGGAGAACAAAAACCTATGCTGAGACTCCTTAACGTACATGATTTCACTGAAAATAAAATTTACAGTTCTGCATTCCCAGAGGAAGAGGTATTATTTGATAAAGCTAAGCTATGGGCATTGAAGTGGAAGCCACCTCTTTGAGGTGATACCACCAAACACAACTCAACACTATGCTTTAGGCTGCCCTTGCCCATTGCCCTCCTGCACAAATCACAGTGGGATAGAGGTGCCATTTTTCTGGAGATCTAGAGAAAATTCTAGGTCATAAATTTAAACTGTACTTGAGAAATAACATGGAACACTGGCATAAGATGACATTAAAAAGAACAAGGAGAAATAGGCAAGTGCTATCAGAAGAGCTCCCAGGAGAGTTTAGCAAGGACTCTGTACTTTCTTATGCTAATGCAGTACCAAAGTTTCAAATGACATCTTTGCTTTCTTATACACCTGCATTTGAATGATCCAGGAGTAGAAATAGTTTTAAACAGATGCAATTGTACAAACAGAATTTTCCATATAGACACATCCTTCATTCACATGTATGGGTGCCTGACTCAACTACTTCCAATTTTTTAACTTGTTTTTAAATAGGACACATTTATGACTGTCTACAATAAAGCAGTTTACCTACAAGGCTCTAATGGCAACCTGGCTTCAGCATAAATGTAGCTCAGACCAGCAGTAATGGCCAGTCAGACACACAAGCAACACAAGTAGTTGTACTTGACATAAATTAAGGCTGCAGGGCTCCCACTCTTCCAGGCAGACAAGTCACAGGTTCTGTTCCTGACTCCCACCCAAGAGGTTTTTCAGGGCAGCTGAATGCCTTGTAAAGAACTGGCTACAGGGGGAAGTTACATCAGTTAAACATCACTCCTAATTCAAGCTAGCAGTGCTTTCAAACCCCCTCCCCACACAAACAACCACACAGCAGAGCCTGGCGTGGGCCTGGTGTGCCAAAAGCTCCTTCCTGACACTGGTATCCAGGCAAGGAGGAGGCCATGAAGCTGTGCTGAGGCTGGAAGGCAAAACCTAGGACAGCTGCTCTAGGAACTGGTATCTTACATAATGCCTTCAAGAGTGTCACTTCTGGGTGCATAGAACAGAATCCTCACCACCAAGTGCTGACCCGTAAACGCAAAAAGCAGATTCCTTTAGTACTATCACATCATGTATGCTGCATGAATTTACTTTTATGTCTGGATAAAACAAAAAGTTCCTTAAAACCACTCCTCTCCTCCAGCATAAACTGGCACACTGTTAATGCTCATATAATTCATAGTCAATTATTTCTATGTCTTTTTTAAAACTTAAATAACATCTACTATTTGTGGCACTTTTCATAGCACAGAATTAATTCCACATGCATGCTAGCATTAGAATTAATTACCTATATTAATTACCCTACAATGTGCTAAACCTTCCATATAAATCATATTTATTATTAATCACCCTGACAGTTACAGCCAGTAAAAGAACTTAAAAGATGTGAAACAGAAGCAGTGACCAAAAAGGGAGTCTGGAACTTGAGGATGAAGCTCTAATATGGCTTCTTTTCCTGAGAAGCTCTATGGATTTAAAAATGCAGAGAAACTCTTTCTGAAGTTCTTTATTCAGACAGCCAACTGACTTCAGTACTGTTCACTCTTTGCTCTTTCATACACTAAGTCATAGTCTTCTCCAAAGAATCAACCCCAATTATTTGCTTCTCTCTGAAGAGACCCAAAAATCTAGAGATTCAGAAAAATCAGTAAACTCTCCTAAACTGCAGGCTTATAATCAGCAGATTTAAAAAAGAGAGGAAGACCGGGGAAGTTTGCCAGTAAAAGTATTTCATTTAGTGGACAGCCAAGAAGACAATCATTTTTAAACACAAGCATAGTTAGACAAGTATATGCAATTAAAGACAATCACTACAAATTACATTTACTTTCAAGAAAGACAATATACAAGATGAAAAGCCATGTGGTTCTTGTTCAAAAAAAATCATTAGAACCACTATAAAAAAGAATAAACAGCAGTTCAAGTTAATAGAAAACACCTCTCTCAGACCATGCTACTGCTCAGTTAAAACCAATGGCAGAGGGCTAGGTTGATTATAACAAACTTTAGCACTCTAATCTTCTCAATGCTGCCAAGGAATTACATGACTTATAAATATTCAGATCTGAAGGACAAGTGAACACCTTACTGTCCTGAAATAGGCATGGCAGCACAATGTTCTGTTTATCCTCATTCTAAAAGATGACCAAGGACTCATGTCTGGGGTTTTTTACTGAATAAACTTAGAAGTTCTGAGTGTTAATATGAGAAGCAGAAATACTGAGTTTTAGCCAAAAATGATTTGTTGGTATTTCATGCCAACGAACAGATCATCCAATCGAGTTAGGTAAGAGGCGAAGATAAAAGCTCTCATTATAAACAGAACCTCTGACCCCAGAGTCAGTATGCACAAAAGAACAGTATTCATCAGAATCTGGAAAAGTGATGTTTTTGAAGAAGTGAGAAAAGAAGAACCACTAATCTGCACAAGTGTCAGGCTTCCTTCCTGTCAGGTTCCCTGCATGCTGCAGTTTTTGCTGCCTACTTGGGGGGAGTGTTGTGTGCCAGCATTTCCTCTGGATGTAGTTTAAATGACAGCCTTCAGAAATTTTAAGGCAAAAATACAGATGGAAACACATGATCAAAGGTCCATGTACATACATTCCAGAGAGTATAGACAGACTTGCAATAGCCAGAATGCTGCCCCACATATGGTTTGATTTGAAAATCCATTTGGAGAAGCTGCAGCTTTTAGTGGTTTGCAGGAAGGTTTGAGTTTTGTCCTTTGCTTTCAGGTTGGCTACCCTGCCTGCTCCATGCCATGAAATGAATTCTGGACATTTGCACGGCAAGGGGAAATAAAACAGGAGCAAAAAACTTTCATGGAAATTAAATCCAAGCAGCATAAAGGAGTAAAAAAATATAGTATCGGCTTTTCATCTGGCTTATTATACATGTGTATTAATAACATCTCAATAGGAGCTTGCATTTTTAATTCAGACCACCACACAAATGAAGGGAAACTTTGCTATTGCTGTAGTGTCTGCCAAGGATTCAGCAGAACTCATTAAACTGGTGACACTCCCAGCGCACTGTGACAGGCTAATGGGGCATTCCTTGTGGCTGCTTCTTTTCACCTGGGCATTTTACCTCAACACAAGTTTTGCTCTGCTTGACAACTTTTGCAAATTTTTTTCTCTTAGAGTCTGACTCTCAAGATAGATCAGACCTGACACTCCAAATTGGCCAGTCACAAATGGCTGAACTACTACCACCTCAGTTCTTTAAAAGAGCAACTTAATTTTTAAGTGAAGCTTCTTAATTTTTTTTTTACTTCAGGGAAAAAAAAGTCACTAAGGCCTTATAGTTTGAATACATCAAAGTCCATATCCAAAAGTCACTGCAACACAAAGCCACTTCACAGAATAGGTTTTAGTTGGAGGGATAATGAACTACTTAAAAATGAAGCCACTCTTCGATGGCTCCAGCAAAGACTGTACCACTAGTTCTTTGCAGACAGTAACAAAAACCTTCGTTCACAAAGCCAACAAAATTGGTAGCAGTCCCTTTGTCTCAGAAGAATTTTATTTCACAATGAAAGTGAACGCGAGAGCAGAGAACTCCCACAAATTTGCAATACTTCAATTAAATATCCAACAGAACTTAAACTATCAGCATTAATACTAAACACTCTGACAGTCTGAAAAAGTCACTAAGTCACTGGAGGATCATATTTTGCTGCCCTAATTCTGTTTTCTACCACTAATCAAGAATCATAGCATACCAAGTTGGAAGGGACCTCAAGGGTCATCTGATCCAACCTTCCTTAGCAAAAGCACATTCTAGCCAAGATGGCCCAGTACCCTGTTCGGGTCAATCTTAAAAGTGTCCAGTGCTGCAGAATCCATCACCATCCTGGAGACATTATTAATATGAACAATGTTTCTCATTACCAGACTTACAGACTTGGACAGAGTCAAGAGCAAACTCAGGTTCTTCTGTTGGAGCAAAGTTCTGCATGCCAAACTCTGGCTGTAGGGACAACTTCACTCCCTGACAGCTTTTAGATGACACCAGCAACTCAGATGACTTCAAAGTCATATATATGTAACCAGCAGAGCCTATAATTGCAACCAAATACAACACCACACTGCTAATGCAGGAAGAACAAGTGTCAACTCACTTGTTCAGCTGTGCTGATTGTGAAAGAGACAGGATGTCGTGAAGTTTATTCAGGCTGAGCAACAAAGCACATATGACTGTTGATACAGCCAGAGAGTCTGTAGACTAAGAGAGACTAGTCTTTCATCTCCCTGTATTGAAAATACCATATGTTGGGGGAAAACAAACAATTTAGATGAAGAGAGTGATAAGCTGCATGCTCACTCACCCATCACACACACTGAAGATCTAAAATTATGCTTTTTCATCATCTTGGATGAGACCAACAAAAGTTGTTTATTTTGATTGCTCTTGGTTTTCAGCATGGTCGCCCACAACATCCCCACATCCACACTGGGGCACTACAGTCTACATAGGTTGATTATTGATGTCTACATCACTGGTCTCAAAGGGAAGTGGGTAGTGGTTTGAACACTACCTAGAGACGTGCTGTAATGGGAATTCCCTTAGGCATCCATCCTGGAACCTATCCTCTTCAACACCTGCATCTACCATATGGAGGAAGAGATGGAATACATCACTTTTCAGAAGACATCAAGCTGGGGTGTGCAGGTGACCCATGTAAAGGCAATAGCCAGGGACACTGCAAAGTCAGAGATCAGGGAAGAGCTACAACAGTGTTACAAGGCTGGGTCTTACATCCTATCAGGTTGACAGAAGTACAAAAAGATCACTACTGTGATGGGCAAAACAAATTTAACTTGAAGAAGATTAACTTATCTTATTGCTAATTAATAACAGCAGGATAGTGAGACATAAAACCAGAACTAAACAAACTTTCCCCCCCCCACTTTCTTCCCAGGCTCAACTTCACTCCAGACTCTTCTACCTCCTCCCTCACTGAGTGGATATGGGGAAAATGGGTAGTGTCTCTTCACTGCTGCTTCCTCCTCCTCCATTGCTCCTTCCTTCCTTCCCCTGTTTCAGGATAGGATCCAACCCCATGGGATAGACTCCTTCACTGACTTCTCCAGAGTGCAATCTTCTCAGAGTCTACAGTTCTTCAGGACTGGCTCCAGCAGGGGATCATTCCACAGAGCAGAGTCTTTCAGGAACAGACTGCTCCAGCTGTGCTCCAGCATGGGCTCCTCTCTCCATAGGGGCATAGTCTCCTTTGGACATCCATCTGCTCCTGCTTTAGATCCTCCATGGGCTGAAGGTGGATCTCTGCTCCCCCGTGGGCCTCCATGGGCTGCAAGAGGGCCATGGAGCTGCCTCAACCTGCTCTTCACCACAGGCTGCAGGGAATTTGTGCTCTGGTGCCTGAAGCACCTCCTGTCCCTCCCCCTCCAGTGACCTTGGTGTCTGCAGGGCTGTTTCCTTCACAGTTTTCTCGCTCCTCTCACAGCTGCTGTGCAGGGCTTTTTTCCCCCCCTTCTTAAATATGTTATCACAGAGGTGCTCCAACATTGCTGATGGATGCAGATTTAGCCAGTGGCAGCTCCATCTTGAAACTTGCTGGAACTGGCTCCAACTGACATGAGCCCAGCTTCTGAATCTTCTCACAGAAACCATCCCTGCAGCCTCCCTGCTACCAAACCCTGCCACACAAATCCACACATGTATGTAAACATACATATGTTTATGCCCTTTTGCAGACTCTACTGTCTTTACCTTGGTATGCACGCTTCTCATACATCACATACAGATTACTGGGCCATCAGTAGGAAATTCAAAATAGCCAGGGCTTCAGGGTGAGGGTAGAGAGTTTTGCTGTACTAGCTCAAGGCAAGGTTATCTTAGATCTGCCATACTCATCGTTACTGAAAGGCAATACTCTCTCTACTGACAATATCACTGAACTCATGTCCTCAACAAGGCATAAAAACTCTTTCAGTCTCTGAGAACTAGGCTGTCTCCTTTGTTTGTCTCTCTCATCTTCCCTCCCCACTCCCAACTTTCAGAGGAGGAAATGATTCCACACTTGTTATTCAATAACTCTGGGCGTTGAATTAAAGGCAACCTTATAACACATGTAATATATTTACTGATACAAACACAGTCGACCAACAAAATACAGCTTATTTCGATGTGAGAGCACTCTCTCCTTTCTGCTCAGACATTCCACACAAAGGGAAGTGCCAAGACTCCATGGGCCACAGGGAGTCAGCAGGGAGTGCACACCTGCCTGCAAGCAACACCAAATGCTTTCCAGCTTCATTTTCACAACATCCAGGGGCTGTGAAATCTCATGTGTTGGAAACCATCCTTCTTTCGCCTGAGCTACTCTCTCACTCCCAGTGAATTCATTTTCCCCAGTGAATCATGAAGACGCAAAATTTACAAACTACAATATGACAAATATTTAACAGTTTGAAACATTTTTAAAGCCTTATGTTATTTTAAATGTAAACATAGGTTTAGATTTATTATTTCCCAATCCATGTGAGTCATAAATGTTCCCACTTCCCCCCTCCCCAATTTAAGCTTCCTGTAAAAGAAGAGACATAAGATTGACAGTTTGTCGGTAACAAGCCTTTTCTGACTTTGTGTGTAACTCATACTGAATTAATGCCATTTTGTTTACATGCAGCATTTAGAAGCAAAGCATTTTATCAAGTTATGTTCCAGTTGTCTTTAGTTTTCATCACTGTTAAATCTGCTGGTTGTTTTGAATTTTCAGGATAAACCATGATTAGGGTAAGTATTAAATTGTAAGATTTGTTTGAAGCACAAGGGTAAGGGCAGACATCAAACTCAAACAATTGTCTTTGTGATTTTCCTCTGAAGCACCCACTTAGTTAAGTATAACTGCGTGAAAAATGGAAGCCTAACTACTCAAAACAAGCATTTAAAAAAAGGTCCATTGGCATGATACATCTGGTTCCCAGGACACAAGATCAAACAACAATTTTCAGAAATATAAAGGTCTAACCAATTTGCTTTAAACCAACACAAGAAGTGCTTAAAAACCATCTTCCAGAGAGTCACCAGTTGTCTTCAAGACCCCAGGGTCTTGAAGGAATATGTTACAGCTGGTTTACCATCTGGATACAGGCAGATGCTTTCCTGGTCAGTTAGGTAACTTGAAACTCCACTTCCCTCATGAAGAGGTTGTGCCACAAGCAATTTGTTCTGGAGGAACTTCTGCACTTCAGTAAGCTCAGCACCCATTCAGAATAGGAAGTCTGCAAGGTAATCACAGCAGAACAACTCTGCTAGAACTACTACGGCTAAGTTTCTTATGGAGTTACATCTTAATACTAAAAACTAGGTTAAATACATATTTTCAACTGCAGAGTGAGACTGACTCAGCAAAGACTAAAAAGGGCTTAAAAGGCAAACCAAAGACATTGCTCAAAATAAAAAAACCCACCAAACAACTACAAGTAGTTCTGAACATATCCTATCAAGATGAATAAGAACTAAGTGTAATATGTACTTAGCAGGGCTTTTCACTCATAATATTTGCATCATCCTTAGACATGAGGATTTAAAAAAATTGTGAACATCTTCCTCCCTTTGAGAGATATCAGCAGGTATGCTGCACTATTTACAAAGCTTCACAAGGAAACCAGAACTGCCTTATTTACATATCAGAACAAGCTGGTGCACATGTAACACTACATAATGCAACAGACATCACATACCATACTTTTATCATGCACTAAAATCACATTTTAATTTTTCTCAACAGCTTTAGATGGCATCTGTATTTTTGTACTTCATAGTAGCCCAGCTATTGATCCTGTATTCTTTTTGCAGCATCTCTATGAACAGATGAAATATTATTTTGATGTTTTCAGACAGGGCAGGGGTTAGTGGAGTCAAGTAATATTTTCTTCATATAATATCACAATATTAATACAAAAGCAGTGGTTTTTTCTGTACTGAACATGGTAGGCAGATCAGTTAGCTGACAGAGAAAGCAAGCAATACCAGGAGTACACATCTAACATCTTGTACGCTACTGATCCAGAAACCAAAGGATGTAAGTCATTGAGTGGAGCAGAGGAGAAAGACTTGGAATGAAAAAAGTGAAGGCTGCAACTATGTGTAGCATGGAAGAGTCAAGAGAAGACAGCAATAAAATGAAAAAGAAAGTAACGAGAACCACAGAAGCAGATGTAAATTTTGAAACGTATGAGGTACAATTGAAAAATTCAACCTCGAGAAGAGACAATGTGGGAAAAGACAGGAGATCATCTGGTGGTCATCTACTACTACTAGCCCAGAACCCATAGAGATTACCAGCAGTAATACAACAACAAACACCTTTCTCTTCTAGATCGTATACATACTGAGCTTTACAAGACCAGTTTAAGGTCATAAATTTATCTTGCTGCATGATCCTGCAATGCCCAGCACAACCCTGCCTTAATTATGCCTGGCTGGGCACCATTAACAAGATCTAGATGCTCATCTTTAGGACTTGCACAGCTACAAGACTTGTAAGGAGACATTCTGTTTACTTTTTGCCCAACACAGCTATTTTAATTTCAAGCTACTTAAGAACTTCTTCAATCACAGAAACAAATGTAAATATTGAAACTGGAGGGCCCAGAGGGGGAAGTGGATGGCATTAGAAAACTTAAGCACAAAAGATATTTACAAACAATTTATCCAAAACCAACAAAATTATTGCATGTGTAAATAATTGTACTGGAGAACTGACTGCAATGCAAGAATCAAGGTACAGGAGGGAAAAGAGTTGGGCAATTAGCTGGCAGAAGGCCCTGCATCAACAGCCTAGGATTGCCCAAGCAACACACCATCCAGACAAACAGCTCCAGAAATTGTGCAACAAACTCCAAAGTGCCACTGCCTCAAATCAGGAGAAAAGAAGCACAGCTCTCACACAACCCACTTCCATGCTACAGCTTTCAAGCACAAACTCACGAGCAACTCACTCAGATATTATGCTTCTAGTTCACCACATCTGCCCACTACAGAAGAGCTAGACTTAAATATTATTATCAAATTACTGTCAGTTCCAGACAGCAGTATCAAGGATCAAGTGTAGAGGTATGGCATCCTACTTCTGAAAGGTAACAATTAAGCAGCAACTATGATGAAGGTACGTGGATAATCAGTGTTGTCCTAGTGAGAATGGAGGATTATTTCGCATTAAACATATTAAGCACAGACTTAGACTGTGCTGCTGCAGCAAGTCAATGTTTTTAGCCTCACAAAGTAAACTCAGCCTTTTGGCGTGAATACACCTAGTCTTTACTAACTCTTGAAGCCACAGACAGGAATTGCTAAACATATCTAAGAATTCTCAAGCTCTCTAGTGCTTTCTAGTTTCTTGCTTCCCGCTATGCTGAACTTGAATTGCCATCCATCAGTGACAGAGAGAGCCCTTGTGGAAGAGATGTTGATTTAGTGAAGTACAAGGAACTCAAGAGCAAACTGCTTCCGAGAAAATCCCAGCTCCCCAAAGCAGTCAAACGTCTGCATGGGTGCACATGTGAAGATACCCAGGAACACTTCAGATCCCACTTTCTCAGCCCCATTTCAGGCAAGAAGCTGATTGGAGGCAACAAATCCTACAAGGATACTAAGGGTTCCCCAAAAGCTCTATTAGAATTTCATTACTAGGAGAGAATGTCTCATCATTACCGCAAAGATAAAAACAAAAACCAACAAAACTTGCTTAGTAGAACTCTGCCTAGACTTCCACTCCCTCAATAGGAAGAAAAGCCAGACTATGATCTTGACGTCTGAAATATTACCACGTTTTCCTAGGACAAAGCCCAAGAGACTACTGCTGCCAGTGCTGAACAAAGCATTCTTGTTTAAAGGGACACAACTGTGGTTCTTTCTTTTCCCATCTCTTTCCCTATACACTGGAGGTACGTTCATTAACTGCAAAACTTGCTGCTTGGGCATGTTAAAGCATCTCCACTGAATTCAGAGAGACTTCACATCTATTTGTACACACCCCCAAGAAAAATAGAAGAAAAACAAATTGAGATAAAGTAAAACTATCAAAGGGCAGGAGGCTTCAACATACCCTTTGCCTTTCATATTTAAACACAATAAGGATAGATGGACAGATATCCATCCACCCAGCTCCTGAAAACTTTTATGGGGAGAGATCTCATGGCTTCTCTGGATAACCTGAGCTAGTGCTACACTACCTTCCCAGTGAAGTAAATTTTCACAATGTTCACTGTAAACCTCTCAAGCTGAAAACAGGTCTTTGGTCTTGTTACATCATCCATCACTACTGACACAAGCTTGGCTCCATCATCTTTGGAACTGCCCTTCAAATAGTTGCAGAGTATTATTAGCTTACTCTACACCAGACAAGGCTCACTTCCCTCAGCCTCCCCTTGCAGGTCATGCAGACCACCCTGGGAACCATCCACTGAAACATCTGCAGTTTCCTGACATTTACTTTTCTAGTCAGCCCAAAAGGAATGTTCTTAGCAGAGGATCCTCAGTGCCAAGGACCAAGCAACAATAATTTCTCATAATCTGCTGGCTATACTCCTAATGTAGCACAGCACCAGATTTATTGACAATGATGGCACACTACTGGTTAATATTTAACTTGCTTTCAACCATAATCCCAGGTTCTTTTGAGCAGAGCAGTCACTTAGCCCATCAGTTTCCAGCTGCACTGATTCATGGTATTGTTAAGCATCAGGTGCACCACTTTGCACTTCATGTTCTACTTCATGAAGCTTTTGATGGCCCAAGCCTTAAGTCTCTCAGGATCCCTCTGGATTTATGTTTGGCCATATGTCATGTCAGCCACTCCCACTAATTTAGTGTAATTTGCAAATATATGTCATCATCCAAATCACTACATATTGAAAAATATGGACCCCAGGAGCAACCATTGGCACACTGCACTCAGTCAGCTGCCAGCTGGATGCTGAGCTATTGATAATAGTCCAGCTGATTTTCAACCCATTAAGCAGCTTGTTCATCCAGCCCGTACTTCCTTAGACCTCTAAATGTGAATGCAGTTGGTGGCATTATTCAAACCCTTAGTAACCTCAGAAGGTGACACTTTTGCCATTCATACAGAGGGCTATTTTGCCACAGAAGGCAACAAGATTCAGTAAGCACACTGTTGTTAAATGCACACTATTAAGTAATAAATTCTTGACCATGCATTTACAAACTTAACCGATATGGAAACCAGCCATGATCCTTCCAGGGATGGAAATAAGGCTGACTAGCCTATTACTTTCAGAATTTTGCTGCAGTTTTTTTGCAGATGAACATATGATTAGCCTTTTCCTACAATTTTTCCCTTATCTACTAGTAATTATGTAGAAACCCTTCCAGTTAATCTTCATTAGCCTTCTGCTGGGCTTTGGCCTTTCATTTTTCATCCTTAAATACCTGAGTAATGCTTTCATACTCTTATTGCTGGTCCATTTTTCCACTTCTTATATGTTCTTTTTCATAAAGTTTTTGGTTTTGTTCATAAAGAAGTCTCTTGTTCAGTCAAGTGGGCTTTTCAGTTCAAAGTCCTGGCATACCTGGAAAGTGTTTTCTTGAGCTGTCCAACAGCTCAGATTTTCAAATTTCCTTTTCTAAGTCCTTTATCAAACACCTTCCCCAGAAATTCCAATTAATTCTCAGATAAGCAAGTCTGAGTCCAGTCCACAGGCCTAATTTTACTGCCCACCTTTCCAACTTTCTCCAAATCCTGAACTCAGTCATCTCATGATCACTCAAGATCCACCAGACTCTTTCATCTTTGTTGTATAATAGGGCAAACATAGCACTAGTCCCATCTTTTAGGAATTCATCAGCAAAACCTCTAGGAACCTCCACCATCATCTGCCAAAAGTTTGGAGGCCTTCTTAGCAGATGTCTGGATGGCTGAAAGCCTCTGTGATGACAAAGGGCAGGAGACCTTTAGATGTTTTCAGAAAGCATTAACCATAATATTATAAGGCACACAAAGCAGATGATGAAGAAAAACAGTAGCATGTATTTACCAAGGATAAATCTGCTTGTTGCTCACTTTGACTAAAGAACGTTCAGCATTATAACTGACAGCATCCTTGAATCCAGGTTGGTGTATTGATAGTTAACACATCTAGACTCTAGGTGGATGAAACACTGGCTGGATGATTTGGCTCAAAAGGCAGTAGTTATCAGTCCATATTATACCTAAAGTTACAAGTAGAGTTCCTCAACCAGAATGCATCCTCACTGAGATGTTGGCACACAGTGAGCTGAGGGGTCTAGTCACACTGAAGTGCAGGGCAGCCCTGTGGTGGTGCTCACAGGGGTCCCAGGATGAGGGAAGAGATGAGAATCTTGACTCCATGTTTCAGAAGGCTGATTTATTATTTTATGATACGTATTAGATTAAAAGAAAATTATATATTAAAACTATACTAAAAGAATAGAAGAAAGGATTTCATCAGAAGGCTAGCAAGGAATAGAAAAGAAATGGAATGATAATAAAGTCTTGTGACTGACCAGAGAGTCCGAGACAGCTGGATTGTGATTGGCCATTAATTAAAAACAACCACATGAAACCAATCAAAGATCCATCTGTTGCATTCCACAGCAGCAGATAATTATTGTTTTTCTTTTTCTCTGAGGCTTCTCAGGAGAAAAAATCCCGGCAAAAGGATTTTTCATAAAATATGTCCGTGACACAGCCCCTCAAAGTAACCCAGACAGGCTGGCAGAATGGTCCAACAGGAACATTTCCCATGAAATTCAAACATGGGCAAATGCAAAGTTCTGCACCTGGGACAGACTAACCCCCCGCAGTGGTACAGGCTGGGGTCTGACTAGCTGGGAGCAGCTCATCTGGAAAGGACCTGACACTCAGGCAAACCAGGAGCATGCCCTGGCCACAAGGAATGCAACAAACACACTGGACTGTAGCCACGGGAGCATTACAAGCAGACTGAGTGAACTCACTCTTCCTCTTCACTCAATGCTTCTTAGATCGCATCTGGGAGAAGGCAGCAGAAGTTACGAGAAAGCCACTGATAACTGGAAGGGGTTCTGCAAAGGGCAGCACCTTCCCCATGAAGAGTGGCTGAAGGAGCTGGGATTGTTTGGGCCAGAGGAAAGAAGGTTTGGAAAACACAAGAGCAATCTGAGAGCTATGCAGAAGTAGCTGCAAAGACAGAGCCAGGGTCTCTGCTGAGATGCATGGTAAGATAACACGACACAAATTGACACAGAAAAGGTTCCAATTAGATGTCCTAAAAACCTTTTACCTTAGGGTTGCTCAGAGAAGTTGTAGCACATTCATCACTGTTTTCAAGATGAGATGATATCCTCAGTCTGAATTAAAATAAAAAGTCTAAATTCAGTTTTGACTCTGCTTTGAGTAAGAGCTTGGAACAACCCATATGATTGCCAACTAAAAGCATCTAGAAAGGTCTCTAATAACAAGAATATCCTCTAGTCCTAAGCATTTTTCTGTTTAAGTTCCTATGAAGACACAAGCTTTGGACAGCAACTTTCTGTCTTTATATACCACATCATTTTTTCTTCCACTGGGGAATTCCAAATGGTTTTATAACTTTAGGCTTTTACAGTTCAGTCACTTACAAAGTATCATCTTATGACAATTCATTATGGCCTCTAAATGTAACATGACACCAAAGAAAAGAAACTGAATTCAAAGAGGGAAGGAAAACACCTCTCAACATTAAGATATTTCAAGATTTTTCTGTGAAAAAAATCAGAATTATTACCTATAGTCACAGACAGAAGAAGGCATCTGAAGGTAGTTTCAACATTTTAAAAGTACTTCTGTATTGAAAAGTACAGAAGCAACAGTTACTCTGTTGCAACAAAATACACAGGAGAACATAGACCACAGTATTTCTCCACCCTTAGGAGAGGGGGGAGCACTCTTTCAATTCCTGATCCTTTCTGACAAGAGTAGAAAGGCTGATAAAAATACTGCACTGACCAGCAGTCAAGAGAACAATGCTCAGAGATCTCTGTGGTAGATGGCATTTTCTGGTGGAAAGAAGAAACTGCCTTTTCTGCAGTAGGCTGGAATAACTGATTTCAAAGTAACAATGAACAACTCACAAGGTATCTCGATTTGCAGACACACCATGAAGCATCTGTTCTACTGTGTCTATACTTCTGTCCTGAAGGGGCCAAGGCAGGAAGCTTTCTGCTCTCTTACAAACTGAGGGATCTACATGCTATAGACAGGTATAACTACACCTCAGCAACACAAGCCTCAAATTGCCAGCTGGCTTTCTCCTCACAGAGGTGCAGATTGGTCTGGGACCCTGAACCTGCACAGCTCCACTGTCAAGCAGGCTGCAGTCAGAAAGAAGCTTTGCACTGCTGATGCCAACCAATTTTCCATGTGCCTTTTTTTCCCCCCAAAACTTCTACTTTTAAAATGGAAAAGTCATCTATTTATTTTCTTTTGTCAACATATAATACCATAAAAGCAAAGCTGCTTTCATAACCAATCATTATATGAGAAAAGTTACCACTGAAGTGGAAAAGAGCAATATCCAAAATAAATCCTCATAACAACACAGTGGTGCCTCAGTGAGATAAGTACAAAGGGAAAAACTCCCAAAATACAAAGCAGTCCACTCCAAGAAAGCAGTTTAAGTAAGCTCTTCCACAGTATTGGATTCTATCTCTACTAATTACTAACAAGCAAATTCACATTAAAAAAACAAATTAAAAAAAAACAAACAAAGAAAAAAATCCTTCTGATACACAATTCAGGTACCACATTCATTTAGAACAAAGGTCCTGGAGAAATATTTTTAATATTCATGTATTTTTCCTCAGTATACCTTAGAGAGTGGTTGATTTCTGTAGAAAATGGCATAGCTAATAGTATGAAGTCAAATGCTTTTACAACCTAGAACCCTATTTATATACTATTTCTTCAATCCTAGTACTTAAATAAAAAGCCAAATACTCTTGTGCTACTTTCTCCAGCTTGTGGCCTCTATCAGAATAAGAGAGGACTGCTCTTTTTCTACAGTTAAACTGGTTTTGCAAATTCTCATTATTTCAAGTTTCAATGTAAAATACTTGGCTTCTCGTCACAGGAGAAGTTCATATGAGATGTTGGTTTTTCCCTTTCCCTTGGACAAGGGCATTTCAAGTATTTTCATAGGACATATTACTTTCAAGGTTTCCACAGGGATGCAAGTCTCCCACTGAAGGGTCAAAGTACAGAAGATGTATCTGAGAAGAGGACTAAGACATATGTTATGGAATGGCAAACCTTCCCCGTTCTATTCCAGCAGAGCAATTAACCCGAAGATTGAAAGGAACACTACTGGTGAACTATCAGCCTATTTTAATGTGTTCTCAAAACATATTAAAATATGTTTTTCTAAATACACTACTAAGCAAGTTAGAGAAATGTAATCTAAAGTACAATTAGGTGGGGACTCATATCCTTGATCAATTGTACTCACAAGACAGCAGCTAAATAACCAGGAGATGGACATTTTAAGTTATTTCCTGGATGTTATTCTTTCCAACAGTTTTAACTGTTGTCTTGAATGACAAACATTGGCTTTTAAAATTTATAGATGTTATCAAGACATAGGTCAAATAACTTAGGTGAAAGTCTCCAAAACAAACAATTCTGTACCAAGATTTCTTTTTTAAAGATTAAACCCAGAAAAGCAAAGCAGCACTAATAAAGAAAGCATCAATCAAAAGAGGTTTCAACATTGAAAAAAAAAATCCATTAGACATAAGATACCATACAAAGAAGATAAAATCAAGAAAGCAGTAGAGCAGAGAGAATGGGGTGCTCACAATGGATTAAAAATTCCATGTAGTCAATACCAGACTGTTGCCCAAAGAAGCAGGTTCAATTTCCAGCAGGAGTGTTATCCTCCTAGGAGGGTTATCAGTGAAGTCTCTGGAAAGCAATTACAGTTCCTCAGTGCTAATAACAAATCTCAACTGGAATCCCATACTCAGTTTGGAGCACCGTGTTTACAACTGCTGACAGGAAAAGAGAAAGAACCAAAGAGAGAACTGCAAGGAAAATAGTTTTAGCAAACGTGGCTCATAGATAGAAAACAAAATAAGGCTGCTTGGATGCTTGTGTCAAAAATGCTACCATCTAAGAACACAGCCCAATCACAAGAGTCTCCATGTTCACTCCTTCAATACACCCAAGTACTTTATGAAGAGGACAGCAATTAGTGATGTTCTATATGAAACAGGAAAGTTTGAACTTGCAGCTGAGCTTATTTAGACTAGGGAAAGTTTTAATAGTTAGAACAGTAAAACAAAGGAGCAAGATGCCCAAGGATGGTGTGGGATGTGTGCAAATTGCCTTGGGCGATTTGCAAGAACTAGACTGACAAATACTCCGAAGAGACTTGATGCTGCCCCAGTATCCTGGGCAAATGAACAATATCACTTGCATTTCTGTGCTATAAAGTGACTTTGCAGTACTAGTACTAGGTCCATGATATCTTCAGAGTAAATCTGTTCTTTAACAACTGCCCATGTTAGAAATGGAAATCAGAATGGTTGAGGTTGGAATTCACCTCTGAATGTCTAGTCCAGCTACCCTGCTCAAACAGGGCCAACTATAGAACACTGTCCTGGACTGTGTCCAAACTGCTTCTCTGTCCATGGATGGAGACTCCATCACCTTTCTGAACAACCTATTCCAAGGCTGGGTCATTCTTACATAAAGAATGTAAAATATGTAAAAAAACTTTTTCTGATGTTTAGATGGAGCCTCCTGTGTTGCAGTTTGCATCCATTACATCTGGTCCTGCCACTGAAGAGAGCCTGTCTCCATCTCTGCACCCACATTCAGGTATTTAAACACAAGCTGCGTGTGCCATCCATGTGTCCCTGCCCAGCCCACGAGACTTCTCTTGTACAGCCTAAACAGTGCCAGCTCTCTCAGCCTTTCCTCCTACAAAATGTTCCAGTCACTTGATCACTTCAGCAGCCCCTCATTCAGCTCCGTTATCCCCGTGTCTCTCTCGTACCGGGGAGCTCCGAACCAGGCCCAGCACTCAGGTGTGGCATCCCCAGGGCAGAGCAGCAGGGGAGGATCAGCACCCTCGGCCTGTTGGTGATACTCCATCTAGTGCCACTTGCCTCCTTTGTGCCAAGGGCACACTGCTGGCTCAGGCTCCACTTGCTCCACCAGGACCCCCAGGGCCTTTTTGTGCACAGCTGCTTTCCAGCAGCTTTCCTCCAATCCAGCATCTGCTGATGCCTGGGTTTGCTCCTCCATTGGTGCAGCACTTGGCACTTGCCTTAGCTAAGGGACAGGAATGGAAAAGTAAGACTTTATAACCTTCCTTTCAAGACCGGTTCAAGCAACCGGTTTCCCAACTGTCTTATTTTATACTCTCTCTCTTCCCTATATTCTTCCATATTTTTCCATCTTCTACTAAATCTTTCCTCTGTTCCCTGCAACATTTCAACAACTATTCAGAGCTATAAACTCCTTACAGATCACATTTGCCTTGCTACTACTTACACTTCAAGATCTTGTCAAGCCTGTTCTTCAAGGTGCACACACCTTCAAGCTAAACGAAATATATTTAAATCAAGTCTGAAATTACTGCTTGATAAACAGCACTGCACATGTACCATGTCTCAGATGTGACTCATCTCTACCAGGGGCTAATATATATGCATGCCAGGATCAAACGGAACAAAACAAATGCCATCAAGATTAAGAAGAAACACACATACACAGAGGTTTGTATTTACAAAGCAGCCCAAAGGAGTGTGCACCCAACTAAAATGAAGTGAAGTTCAGGCACACAGCACCACCCTCCAAGGCACATAACCCTGAGCTATACTTCAGGTTCAAATAAAGAACAAATAAATTAAAAAATAAGACAACAACAATCAAGGCAGTAACCAACAGAAATAACTCAGTGCTGGGAGGCAGACTTCCCTAGATTTTGTTATTGCTTCAGTCCCTTGTTTTTGCAATTTATTAAACAGCTGTCTGTGAAGTTTAACATGTAAACAATGCAGAGAGGATGATATTGCTTTAAATTAAGCCTGCACAAAGTCCAAGTAATTTCATTGGAAACATAGCTCATAAAAAACTGAATTTGTTCCAAATAATATTGTTAATAAGAGTGTTCTTTACCTGGAGTCATTGTGCATTTCTGTCTGCCTCCAAGTACAGAAGCAAACTCTGCTACCAGTCAGCTGTTTCAACACCCAAAACTCAGATGGAGAGATGGTTTGTAATGATTCTTTCTGTGTAAGTTTCTCCTCTGTATTCCACTTTGCAACAAGCAAGCTATGACTGGTAGAAGCTTGCTTTATTCCAGGCTATTTAATGGCACTGAGGTCATATTTCCTCCAACATATGAGGAACACTCGTTGATAATACACATCAGATAATCCAGGAACGCAGGTTCAGATTTCACCTGAAGCACTGCTGCTTTATTGCAAGCAATTAGGCTGGTTTCTACATACTCAAAATGCTTCTACTGAAACTACAAAGTTCTCTGCTATCTGAGACTTTCACATCTTTACTGGCAGAAAAGTGTTCCATGCCTTCACAGTTTGTTTTTGGGAAAAACATATTTAATTGTTTTAAATGTCATTGTTCCTACAGGCTACATATCATTGCTCTTACAGCTCTAATTGTCTCATTAATCCTTTGTCAAATATGAAAGCAAAAAAACAAACTAAAAAAAAGAAAACAAAAAACTCGACCAAAAGAACCTGGGTTTTGTTTTATTTTTTTAAATGTTATCAGCTTTCAGGAAAATATTTACTATATTCAGAAAATCAACTGACATGTAAAGTTTCTGTGGAATAGGATTAATGGTCCTTTATTCTAAGGGTGTAACTCCTTAACATCTTGGAGGAGAAGTACAAGAATAAATTAATAAAATTTGAGTTTTCTTCCAAGTTCTGTAAAAACAATAAGCAATCCCTCTTGGCATGTATGTCATTTAATACTAGAAAAAGAGAACAATCAAAATAGATGTCACTAGTAAAAGCTGTAGCATAAATATCTTTTTCAAATTGCACACGCATACACAAGAACAAACAAAATTCCAGCCTCATTCATGTTTAAATTAAGATTCAGAATACCTAAAGGCTGCTTCCAAAACATCTGTTAATTCAGCCTTTTTTTTTGAGGGGAAGAAGGAGTAAGGCACAATCTCTCATTTATTTAAGCAGCTATTCCAAGAAAACTGATTATCTCTCCAAGAGAATGTTAATTCTACCTTTTCATTCAGCAAATGAACAACAAGACATACGTATCTGTAATACACAACAAGACTGAGGCATGCACTCACAAAAGGAAACAAAAACCATTTTTGGATGCTTTCAGCAAAATTTTATTTATATGGCAAGAGATTAAAAAGGCACAGAAGTGTCTGTACTCTCAGCTCCTTTAAGAAGATCACACTACAAGTGTGCAGCAAACATACAGGAGCTTTGTCAGAGTACAACAGAAGTAGAACACCACTAGAAATCTGTGCCTTAGCTTGAAAAACAGCAAAATCTTCCCTGAAGTGCACATGCAGGCTCTGAAACCCTATCTCACTATCACAGGCAAGCATGGTAAGTGGGCAAATTATAGAAGTTCTTGCCAAAGGTCTTTTGTGATGACCAGGCAGGGTTGTAAAGACATCTGCAATCGACATATCAATTTGTGTGGACAGTGCTGCTGATTTTCTTCCCTTCCTCTTCCTAGGGGATATTATTCATGGCATGTTATACAGGTACTGTAACTATAAATTTAACCAGAAAATAAAATTAGGTCTACAGGAGAATTAGCATAAAAATCATTATGTGCTTCTGTTACCTTTGGATGGCTAATTATTATACAATAGTAGATTACAATACAGCAAGAAAAGGCATATACCAGAGGTTAGAATTGTGAAATTTAGCTGCAATTTCTATGTTTATCACAAGGCAGGCAGGAGACAAGGGAATGAAACCCTCATTTTCATTTTACTGCCCAGAAATATTCCTCTGTTCTGAGCTCCTGCTCTGCCCTCTCTCGCTCTTGGGAGGGCCAGAATAGGGTCCCAGTTTGCACAAAGGTAAAAGCTCTCCAGCATTACTTCTCTTTAAAGCTCTTTTCAAACCTAAATGTTCTGTGATTCAGTAACTGGGTCTCTATAAAGAAAACATATCCCTGTGGATTCCAGATCTCCCAGGCAAGCAACTCAGATTTTTCAGAGTGTATCCAACTGGCACAGTGCAGGGAGACTGCTCACCTGTGGAGAGCCCAGAGCCTAGAACTTCCCAATAACCCCAGATGTGAGCAGTTTCTATAGAAAGCCAGCTTAGGCTCCGCTGTCCCACTTTCCTGGCTAAAGGCTCATCTCATCATCAAAGATGGGGGCTGAGGAGGAATGCAAGTCAAGTAAGACACACAGGGAGCCCAAACAACCACAGGTTGTGTAAGATCTGCTCCCTCATTCCCTCACATTCTGCTGGCTCTCATCCCACTTGTGGCAACAAAATACTAAATCCCTCAAAGTCTGCAAGATAAGAATCTGAGTCTTAGCTACCTTTAGCCACCTAAATAAGAACAAAAGAACTGGGCTCCTGCTGAACTATTTCAGGGAAAGGAACACTCAGGATGAAGCAGCAGTCCTACAGACATCCAATACACATACACTTTCTCAAACAGACAGAGGCTGCCAGGACTTCTTTTTGAAGTGGAAAAGAGCATCTCTGTTAGCTAGAAGTCTCCTTGCGCAAACAAAGTCCTCATTTTTTCCCCACCAGCAAAACTAATGGACCTAAAGATCTTCCAGGTGTAAAAGTGACTTTGGGAAAAGTGAGTAGAACTCATATTCTGGTTTCACTGAAAAAACCCAACATGCTAAACAAATGGAGTAGGAAAAGGAGGTAGGAGGACCACAGCAGCACCTTAGCTCAAGTTAACTAAAGCAGACAGAGCTGGGCTGACCTAGGTATTAAGCCTGAATTGTTCCCAGGGGTAAGCTTCAAGAATCAGCATCTGAGGACAGTACATTAGCAGAGCTCAAAAATGGCTTATGATACAGGCTACAGCCACTGAAAGGCAAAAGTGCTGAAGACACAGGAACTAGGGCTAACATAAAACACACCACTAGAATTTTTTTAAATAATGAAGTGTAAGAGATGAGCTCAGGTTAAAACCATCTACTTTTATCAATAATGCAGCCTTGCAAAAGGTTTCTGGTTGACGATGGACCAGCCCAATTTTCTTAAAAAAAACAGTTTCTTAAATGGAAGACAGCAAATCTGAGGGGTATCTAAATGATGTTGACTTGCTAGATTTGCACTGACCCTCTCCTTTCTCAAATCCCCACCCTGCAAACCATATTTAGAAAGAAGCAAACATAGAGAATACAGAGGAAAAAAAGGCAGTCTGAAGCTTGACACCTGTTTCAAAGCATGGTATTTTCCATATAGAAAAACAGATCTAAACCAAATCTGAACTGTGAAAGATGAATTCATCATAGCTGGCTACATGTCATCTGCCAAGAGTGTCTACCAGATCAGTGTTTGTTCTGGGCAGGGGAAAGGCCTATTGAGAGATCACTGTTTGCACTGCCTACTTGTCCCCTGACAAGGGTGGAGCACTGGAATAAGCAGGTCCCAGCTTGTTGGAACTACAATAAACTGAGAAATGCTCATCTTACTCTGGTTCTTTCCGAAAAACCTGCAGCTGTGCCTTTGTGAGTTTCAAGTACAGTGTTGTGGCATCCAATGGCTCTTTGGGACAAAAATCTAGAATGAAACAGGACCTGAAACACGGCTTCAAGGAGGGAAATGCAAGGATATACGGGCTATATATGTGATGCTACTGACAAAATGAATACAATCACAGTATGCCTGAAGTCCACATCACAAAAAAATGATTCCATGCAGGTAAAAACACCCAGCAGCAAATTACTACAATTCACTGACATGAGCAGTGGCATACTTTCAGCACAAGCCCCTATTTAAATAAGTACTAAGTTGGCATTTAGTACCAAGACTGATAGTATGTCACCATATCAGCTTGCTTAGAGCCCTTAATTAAGGGGACACACTACAACTTTTCCTTCAGTGTTTTTCTCCCCCCACCCCTGCCTCCCATCTCCTTCCATCACACCCATAGGGAAAATAAAATCATCCTGCAACAGTTAAGCATCCTTCCAGTGTCTCAGCAGTCTTACATTTTTCAGTATGAATGAACACTGGCCTTATACTCATTTCTAAGGCTCATTTACAATACAACTGGATCAGTTCTTTCCTAGTTCATTTGCTTTCAATAGGAGCTTCATTCTCAATTCAAATGACAAATCGCTCCAGCAACCACACAAACACATGGCTTCCACAAGCCTGGCATTTTTTAGGTTTAATGAAGCCTTTTAAATGACTGTTGTTTAAATTACTGTGTAGCAATATATACATGTTAATTATTTTGGAAGACCTGTGCAAAGTAGACAAGCATTCAACTTTAATACATAAATATTGTAGCCAAGGATGTTTTAGCTACTGAATAGAGTTCATACTGTTGATTCATTTCATCTTTCATGCATTTTTCTGGCAAAAAGCTTCTAATAACATGAACTAAAGAACATAATCCCTTAAACATCAGGAATAATAGCAACTCTGTTGACCTGAATCTGTTTCCTTAACTTCCTTTATCTGAAAATTGGCACTCATGCTAAATGGACAACATAAATAACAGCATTTAGTGATTGGTGTTTGCTGGATAAGCTCCTCTACTTTTCCATATTACTCTAGGAGAACTGCATTTTAAAAGTAATGATCTTTTTCAGATATTGCACCCTACTGAATACTTCTTGCTCATTTCGGGCTGCCAGATTTCTTAATTTCAGAAGAAAGATGGCACAGTCATCTCAGTTTCTCAACAAAATAACATCATAATCTGTATTTTATCTTTGCTAGACCTTAAAATTGCACGAAGGGCTTGTAAAACATTTATTACTATAAATAACACTTAGTGCAGGAGGGAGGACGCAAGAAAAATTAGATTTGGAGTATGTTACAGATGTGCCTACATTTGTTATTAGCAAAGTGCATGCACATTGTGTGTTTAATCAGGAAGCCAGAGTCCTTCTCCATTCTGTGACACTGGCAGACATGTGGAGGTGATGACTATCAACAAAGAGAGCTTGTGATCTGCAGCAGCTCAAGGTATGCACATGATGCAGTCGGCAACAAAGTCACATTCTCTTACTGCCTTTGCCCTTCCTCTCAGTTCTGCTGCTCTTTTATTCACGCAATCTTTTACATTAACACAAGATTCTCACCCTTCACACCACACCTTCCACAGCAGAGGCTTTACTCTCATTAATTTCCAGAAACCTTACGTTAACCCTGATTTGAAAAACTATGTCAGCATAAAAATTTTGAGGAAAAAAAATGCAACACTGGAAAATGCAGGCCTGACCTAGTTCAACCTAATTTATACAAAGAAAAGGTGCTTTGGCTCTCCACAATAGAAACTCTGTAATAACCAGAAATCATTTGACTACTACTAAAACATAGAAGATGATTATCCTAATGACAACAGACAAGTTTTCCCCTATTCTATCAAAGAATCATTTTCTTCAGGAATGCAAGTCTGATTTTATCCACAAACCTTTTCTCTATTCCTCCACTTCTCTCCTAAAACTAAACAATACATCCTCAATGCTGGAAGAACAAAGGCAACAGGTATTTTTTTTATTTTCTTGATAAACTTATTATATTTACCTTCCCAGGTTTGGATTTGCTTTTACACTGTGCCAAGTACTGTTGCCAGTTAAATTTATCTACTGATTTATAAGGTTTTATCACTTGCTAGATCTTCAGGTCCCAGAGCTGTACTTTGAGTTTCCTTTGCCCAAAGCAAGTGCACTGTGAACCAACATACAATTAAGATGGGAAGTCAGGCAACAATCATCAAAAATAAATGTGAAGAGCACAACAGATTCAGGAAGCAAAACCCAAAAATTGTTGAGTGTCATGAGTTTGGTTTGTCACCACAGCCCATCCCCAGATGATTCACAGTTACTCAAAACAAAGATCATTAGAGTCATAAAGCATACATAATGAAGTTTTCTTCAACAACCAGGTGCACTTTAGCATCATTACAGCAAAACCACAAAGTTACTGCATTGTATGAGCATAAGATCACTGAGGAATGCAACAGATTTTATTCAAATATACCAAGTGTTCATGTATTTAAAAAACCCAGCCCTTTCTCAACTCATCTCCTATTTGCACCTATTTCTATGCAAGTTAGCAAACATTTTCAATTTATTAAATGTGGGGGAAACCCCATACTTGACAATCTCAGGTTGATTTTTTTTTTCCTTAAAAATATGCAGCAAACTGAAGACATGTTATTTTTGTCAAAACTGTTATGTTAGCATGCAAATTCAGCATGTCAAAAAGAAGAATGATTATGTTGAGGTGCATGGTTTGTTACATTCTTTTTTCCTGTCATGAACAAATTATGATAAATTACACGGGCTTGCAATAGTTAATGCAATTTCTCCTTTAATACAAAAATATAAGAGTTCATCATTGTTTGGAAAAATGCACTTTGAATGGATTGCTATAAGCTCTTGAGTTTCTAACTTCAGTATTTTGCCAATAATCTTTTCATGTGTTAATGCTTAACATTCCATTTAACTAAACCCAAATATCACTAAGTTTATAAAAACCAGTTTAACCCATTTTTTGACTGTTATTTTTTATTGAGCTGCAAAACACGGTCTTATTCACTACAAGGCCTAAGCAGAACAACTCATCAAATCTTTTCCCACAGGTTAAAGAAATTCTGTCCACTGAAGGAGCAAACTCCAGAGCACCATAAAGGTCTCTACTACTTGACTGTCTGAGGAAACCTTCCTTTGCAAAGTCTCCATAAAAGCCAGTTTACAACATTACTTCTCACCTAATCAAAACAAATACAGTAGTCCTACTTTGCTTATTGTCCCAAATGACATTAGCAGTCTGAGGTTGGGAGCATCACTCTCCTGCCTTATTCTTATAAGATGTTTTCCAGATGATACCCACCAGGTCATCCTAAGAAATAAGATTTCTGGTTTACTTTTTGAAGGCAACAGATTCCTCAAAATCTAGATAAAGTTAAGACACACACAGTAAAGACCTCAACGCATTCTCATCAAGTACCAAAACCACACTTCATGTCGTAATAAGCAAGTTCTAGCCTCGAAACATTTCTATCAAAAGATGAAGTTCAAGACAAAACATCAAGAGAAAAGAGTAGGCTCCTGCAGATGTGAGAAGATAATTATCTCTTGACTAACTCATGACCCACAGCACTTATGGAAGTACACATGCTGTCCCCCAGGCCGGAGAACAATATGCTGTGAGCCTGGCACAACCGAACAGAGTATTTCAGATTCAGAGAATGAAACCAAGTGCACGGAAACAGCCTGAAAAGCACAATCATTGGGACAGACAGGTTGTTCCCATTCAAAGCATAGTAACACAGAACTTCAGCTGCAGCACCAGCCACACTCACGTGGTATATAATTTTTGATACATTGGTCAAGGCAGTTGAATCAGACAGGAAAGGATTATCATGGTAAAATAGATGACCTTGGTATCAGCAGCATGAAGTTTGGAGAAAGCTGCAATCATCATCAGGCAGATTATTAGTTATTTACATATCAAAAGAGTAGAACATCGACATCTTTTAAGTACCGTTCAAGAACATGTGGGGAAAAAAAAAACAAACTAGAGACAACACTAAGAAAACCATGAATCTAGCACTTAAGAGTGAAAACAATTTAACATAAGTCTGCCAATTTACAAGCTCTCACGTTTCATTGTGACTGGCAAAATTGTAAAGAAAGTGTATTACAACATTTTAGATGATGCACAACATAGGAGTACCGTATTTAAACTTAGCTGGTTTTGATTTGTTTTACACTGACAGTGAACTACTAATTTGTGTGTTTAGACAAGTCATAAACTCGTATCAGAAAAGAAAAGAAATCTAACAGGCAATGTGTTCAAAGTCTCAAGTTCTATTCTGATACATTTTTAACAGGCAAATTGGTTTTCTCTCCCTCTCAGAATCAGCAGACATGTTTAACAAAAGTCTCAAAGAAATCAGAAGTCTTAAGTTAATAAATTTGAAACTGCCTCCCCAACCTCCCTCTTCCACCCTGTTAATCTAAAGTACTCAGGGTGGGGGAACTTCAAAACAAATTTTATCCAACAATTTGAAAAGTTAATGACAAATATCTGTGATTTCAAGTGTGCAACAAGTCACAATTAATTATAATATCTGTAATCTGTCCATATTAGCTGCAGCACAGATAGATTTGTATTTCAGCAAATTATCAGCTTTGTCTATGCTTCATCACAGTTCTTAACCCAATTCTACACTGCCAGTTTCATGCAAAAAGAGGTGCTTTTAATTTAGGCTTATTGGGTGTTCCACAAGTAAAGCTCATATCTTCTACCCTACAAGGTTATCACAAGACAGTCACCTCAACTCAATAAAAAATGTCAGAGCAAAAAGAACTTTGTACTGTAACACTGCAATACCTTTAGTCAGCTCCCAGTATTTGTGTAAGGTGAAATTCTGCTTCTAGAACAAAGTCCAGATAAAGGGGCACTACAGCTAAGCTTGTTTCCTCGGTCTCACATAGTCAAGGGGCTTTGCATCTACAGAATGTGTCTTAAGTATCCACACTTTTATAATCTAATTTTTCCCTCCAGCAGTCTTTCAGATCCTCTTTTGGCCAGCACAGAACTCAAGCATTTACTCCCAAAATACAATGGCAATAGTTTGCAGGGGCTTTCCAGACAAAAACCTGTACAGAGGAATACAATGGGCGCAGAAAGACCAATCCAGAGCCATACCAAGAAGCCTGACAGGGCAACCTCACTGAAGCTGTTGAATTCACTGGTACTCTACCAAACCCACATGCACCCATGACTGCTAGAGATCACCATTCCCTGCACAACACCACACACACACACACCTTTATCTCAGCCATTGCAGCTCAGTGTCTCTCATGGTTTAAACTCACACAGCTGGTTATGCAGCAGACCCTTCTGTCAGTTCAGCCACAGAGCGAGACAGCTGAAGGCAGCAGCGTCTTAGGCAGCCTCCAGTAATCTGTTCTGCCCACTTTATCAGAGCCTCAAGTCTCCTGTCCAGATGGGGATAACAGACATTGTCACCTCACTACTCAGACAGTATAACACCTCCAAAGATGCTTTGGGAGTATCACAAGAGGAGCAGCAAATGCCTAATAATTTAAAAAAATCAGATATTAAATTGGAAATCTTCACCCATGAACACTAAAACCAACAATTTCCAGCTCTGGTTGGCATCATCCTTTAAGTTTCCCAGATCTAAGTTGATCTCCCTCACCCTGAAGCTGCAGCACAACAGCCCTGACTGTAAATGGATGCAGGCATGCATGTATACAAAGAAGCACCAGATGGCCTGGGAACTCTGTTTTCTTTAGAATTTTGAAAACAGGATTTATGCCACAAGCCATCAAAAGAACACAACTACTTAGTCATAAGAAAGAAAATCCTGAAGCAAAACTTTTTTTTGGTGGTTTTCCCCCTCAAAAAAAAAAAGCATGTTTATTCAAATGTTTAAAATAGTTGTCATTTTAGTAGAAACCTGTCGTTCTATTGTAACTCGTGTACTTGGAAGTAGAAGCATATTTTCCACTGGAACACTTTCAGCATGATTCAGAGCTATCCATTTGTTCTTTCAAGACAAATAATCTTCCACCTGCTTCTTAAAAAGCACTGATTGAGATCATTCTCTTAAACAACACTTCCTTCCATAAATGCAGTAATTTAATAGTAAACCTTAAAAGGTTAATTTGGAAAATGTAACATGAAGTCAAATTCATCCACAGTCTACTTTCTACTTTCATGGAGACTAAATTAAAAATAATTGAGGTATTAGAAATGGAAAGATAAAATTTAATTGACATTTATTCACAATCAAGAATTACTGAATTTGTAGAAGCAAGACCCATTTCTGGAATATCTACAAATGGAGATCTACAATTAAACTGAGACCACTTGAATTTTATGGATCCTTAATAGATTAGGAATCCAGGCCCTGCTTAATGCAGCAGTCATTTTTCCTGAACATAGTTTCCTTCCACCTCACCTGCAGCCAGTCTTAAAGGGATAAGGAATGCACTCCATCACAGGATATCCAGATCAAGGAACAACCCTAAGACCACCTTTTCAGTCCTGCTTCCATTTGAAACTCCACTGGTGAAGCATAGACAAAATGTGACTTCTTCTAAAATTTCTAGTGTCTTTCTAAATTCAGTATCAGCATTATTATTCTTATCAACTCTAGCTGAGAGTTAATTCTAGATTCTGAAAATAAAAACTAGAGACAGCGGGGTCCAGTCTGCAATCGATTAGATAACAGCAGCATAAATTATATCATATATAATGATCTCAAGAAAATTGTCTCATAAAACAAGTCTAACTTCTTCTCCCATAAAACTACGCTGTTATTTGACTACAGCAGTAAGAAACCATAGATGAATTTCTGCAAGATCTCTGACTTTGGACCTGATGAGTTCTTGCAAATCTAGCTTGAGCTATTTGCCACAATTTCTGTCACTGAACAACATGACTGCAGCAACCAAGCACTTATTTCTTCTCCACACTAACCTGTCTTACTTTGGTGGAACAGACCAGAAGCACTCACATGACCAAGCTATAAGAGCACCAAGCACATGAACCAATCCATTCCTAACGTGATTACGTAGAGCCTCACAGCCCAACTCAACAACACAGGCTGTTGCTGAACTTTCACTTTACAGAGCTTCTGTGCCCTCTGGCTACTGCTTGGACCTTCGCTTATGCCATACTTTCAACAAATTTCTGACATTCAATGCTGCAAATGTGCCTTCCCCCCCCCCCCTCAATGAAACATCCCTGGGTCTGATCCCTGACCTGGCTTTCAGCACACCCCACAAACAGCTGAAAGGGCAGGTGCTTGGGTCTGTCTAGAGCACCATGATGGGATGAGAAGCCAAGAACTGTTTCAAATTAAACTGACCACAAAACACCCATACTCTCAAAACACAGCTGATGAGTCTGACAGAAGCAAGCAGAAGCATTCCTAAAATAGATGTGTGTAGTTCACAAGAGGCAGATTTAAAAAAAAATTAATCACGCAGGGAAAGGAGGAAAGCAGCCAGCAAGAAGCACTGTCAGTGCAACCCTAAGTGTTCTGTTCACAGTCACTCACCAGTTTTCCCTGGGAGGGAACTAATCAAATTACTCCTGCTGAACAAAGCTGGCACAGTAGAAGGAGATGATGGGTCTTTTTGGTTGTACATACTGATTTGCAAATCCTGGGGTTGCAGAACTGCATCAACACACTGCAGCTGAATTCAGTGGAAGCACAAGTCACACAGAGAGGAACGTGAGTTTCACTCACACTCACTAGGTCAAAGAAAGTGCCCTGACTTTCAGCAGCACTGCAAGAACCCTGGTATAACTACAGAAAAACAATGGACTGTGACCTCTCAATGCAACATTACAGCCAAGAAAACAAACAAGGGAACATTAGGTAAGAAGCAATGCCATTTCATATAACATTCAGCAAACCACACTAACAACATTATAATAACACAACATTACTGTGCTCAGCTCAAATGTCTGCACAATAGTCACAAAGTCAGAAAAAAGCTATAAACAATATTTCTGAAAAGCCTGAAAAGCATCTGTAAATAAATTTTGTTTTTATCTATTTAGACATAGACAAGACTAAGAGGTGGCATGTGTATGAATTTCACATGTGTATGTGAATATTTTTTTGTATGTATGTGGAATATTTTTTTCCCATAGTTCCATGACTTTTTGTTCCCTGCCTGCTCAAGTACCAAGACAGGGAATAGAAGGGACCATAAAAATATTAGATACCATAAAAGATCAATTATTATACTGATAAGTCCAAATGCAACATGAATAAGTAACTGCTTCTCATTAAAGATTCTTGAAGACAGATAAAATAATGAGATCCAAGGAGAGCACCAATAGTAAAAAACTGACAGCCTTAAAACATCTTCTTGGAAGATGTTCTAGAGACTGATTAGGGAAGGGGAACAGATTAAGGGTTCACAATGACCTTTTCTGATCTGAAACAAACCTGCAGTTCAGATCCTATTTGTTTACAAGCCATCCATATGACTCTCTCCAATACAAGGAGTGATAGAAGAAATTATGTAGTCTAGGAGAATAGTCAGTTGACTTCCATTTAACATCATCCTAACAGCCTCAACAAAAGATGTTAAAAGGAGGAAAAAATGGGAATTGAGACAGCTGAAACACCTACTAACCACTAATGCGAAGTAAATTTTCTTACCAAATGCAGAAGCTTGGTCAGAAGTGGTGGTGAAGTAGACAGGGTTTTTTTGGGGTGAGCAAGGTGGAAATAAAAGCAGGTAACAATAATCAGAGACTTTCTGGATATATTTCATTCTGATAACTCTCTGTGAAAAATAATTATTTGTAAAAAAAAGAAGTTCTGTTAGTATGTCTAAGTTTGTATTCATTTAGTCAACCCTTAAGAACACTGTCTCCCTCCCTATTCCAGCTCAAAAGGAAAATGTGCATCATAAATCCTAGCTACCTCAAATATAAATCCCATTTCTTACTGCCACGAGGAACCAGCAGCCTCACAAAGGCTTTAAGAGATACCAAAGGCACTTTAAGGAACACCATAAATTCATTTAGATCTGAAACCAAAGCTGCAGGCTTGTCTACGGTGCCATTTCTGCATTTATAACCAATCCTTTAGCAGTAAAGCCACCCCAAGTTTATTAGTACTGTGGGTACAAGACAGAAAGAGAAGTATACTACAAAGCATATATTTTCATTGTAGAACCACAGAGTCATTAAGGTTGGAAAAGACCTCTGAGATCAAGTCCAAACACTAACCTAAGACCTGGAGATCAGGTCCACCACTAAAACACATATCTAAGCATCACATCTACATATTTTTGAACACTTCCTGGGATGGTGATTCCACCACTTCCCCATGCAGCCCATTACAATGTTTGACAACCCCTTCAGTGAAGGAATTTTTCCTAACATCAAACCTAAACATCTCCTGGCACAACTTGAGGCCATTTCCTCTTGTCCTGTGTCTTGTTACCTGGAAAAAGAGACTGACCCCCACCAGTCCACAGCCTCCTTTCAGGCAGCTATGGAGCAGTAAGGTCACCCCTGAATCTCCTAGAACATCAGCCTTACACCCAGCCTCCCACGCCCTGATCTGCCTCTCAGGGAGCTTCCACTACCATCTGTGCAGAGGCAGAGATTACCCAAGTTTGGCATTTCACAGAAGATATTTTCCAAGCAAAGCAGACAACAGTCTCGGAAGCAGAGGAATTGGTCACATTTTTGTCCCTCCAGAACTGCATTGAATTCATGTTTTGCTTTCAGAGACACTTTTTCAGCACCACGAACTGGAGCTGGATCACAGAGTCAGTCAAATATCTGCTGTTTCCAGTGAGCACTTTCACATCATGCACAAGACAACAGAAAGAAAAGAACTGCATCCTCCACCTCACCTGGATCAGCTCTGCAATGCAGACAGACCACTGCACCATTTAAGAAATCAGTACAAAAAATATATATGTAGTTCTCTAAGACTCAAAAGGAAAACTGGGAGAAAATCTTCCTTCCCATATACGGGATTTTGGAGTCTAATCCAAAACTTGTGCAAGGAATGCAGGCAGTGCTGCTCAGAGAGCTGCTGTCTGTAGGGAGAGCTCCTCAGGCCTGAGGCTTTTCATGGGATCTGTATTTGCTGGCTCCCACAAGTCATTTATGCTGCCCCAGTCTTGACAGCCTTGTTAATGAGGTTAGTGCATATGTATTTAAGAGAAATTCATATTCTTTAGATGTTTCCCTATCTCTCTCACAACATAACCAGTTGTTTGCCCTGTAGCTTGCAAGAAACAACTTTTCCAAACACCTTACTGAAGATTTTGGTATCATGTAAAAACTCTATCTGCCTTAAATTAAGAAGTAACTTTTGATTTCAGTAAGCAGTAAGGTGCCTTACAGAGTGCAAAAGAAACAAGGTTCATTTTGAGGGCTATCCTTCAAGCCAGCACTTGCACTGCAGGTTTCCCACTCTCAGCAGCTCCCAAAAGTCACAGCAAGCTCACACAGAGGTGTCACACAGAGGTTCTTCTCACTATTTTCTCTTCCTAGAAAGCTTCCAGCACGCAGCTTACTGAAACAGCTGGGAAAGTTCTCCCCTCCTGGCATTACACAAATGCTGAGAAACTGGCAGCTTTTACAGGGAAAAATCCGCTTTCTGAAACAGAATTTGGATGACAGTATTTTCTGTTTACGAAAGAACATATCTTTCTGCTTTGTTTGACATTTTTTCAAGATCCTGATCATACTGGAAATGCTGTCAGATGATCCGTTTTGCTCTGTCGAAGTGAGATGAAATTCTTCAAGAAGAAACCATTCTATCAGTAGCTAATACAATAACATGTATTAAATATGGTCCACTTTTCTGACCATAACAATGTTGTTAAAGCAAAACGTTTGCTGAAACAGATGAACTTTTTTTTTTACAAAACATGTTTTATGATCAAATCACAGACCAAAATACGCTGGGTGTTTAATGTGAAAATAAATCAAAATCCAAGCACATGAACTGTAAAATGAGAATATCTGCTGGCAAATTTCAATAGCAGCAAACAAAACCCACTTGTTTTTGTTTCACAGCACTGAATTTTTCTATTCCCACTCCCTTCTGAGAAATGCAGTCATCAACTTAGGCCTATTTTTTTGCTAATATACAGACAAATGCGCCAACTCCTCCCTCATTTTTTCCATCTTTAAAATAAACATCTTTATTTTCTAAAGCCAGAAATGACACATCAGAAAAGTTTTACTGTAGGATAAATTTTAATGCATATAATGCATCAACATGCTACACAGGGAAAAAACCCCACAATTATAAGTAATACCAACAAAAGAGGGGATGGCTCAGGGAATTCAAGGGAAAACATGAAGGCAGTGGGTAAATAACTGTTGTATTGCACTGAGGGCAAAAACTGACAAATAATCTCATCTTGTTTACCATTATAACTTTAAGGATACTGTATAAAATATTTGTTGTTAAGATAATTTCTTCATAGATTGACCTCTCAAAATATATTATACGCCCTTCATGAACTAAACCCCTCTAATTAGAAGAAAAATTCCTCTCCAAGTGCCTGTTGTTTGCAACAGTTTGAGTTTTGGTGCCCCAAAGGCTCACCGATTTTCACACCTAAAAACAGGGGGTTGATTTTATAAGTTTTGAAACAGCTCATTGAACAGAGAAAAGCCAAATGTGAAATATCATTGTATGAAAAGAAGGGAATGAAGGCAACAGAGCACACACACAGGCTGATAACAGCTTAAGCAATCAGCTTAGGAGAGAAAGGGAAAAGTGCTACAGTCAACATTTAATGGCTTCACTGGCCTCTGTAAAAGGAACCAGGGGTCTCTACTGTCTTAGTAAGCAAGTTCCCCCATTAAAAAGAAAACCCATCAAAATGAACATCTAATTAACTGGAAGAACAAAACTCCAATGTGCTGCTGAGAGCTGCAGGCAGAATTAGTAGCGCCAGAGAGCTGCTGGGCACACGGAGCCACCCTGCAGCTGGGCGCTCCCAGCCCCACTCACAGCGTGCCCTGGGCAGATGAGACCCCTGGGCTGACTCCAGACAGTGAGAGCAGGGCTGGAAATGCTCCTCCTCAGGGAAAGGGGATGCCAGCCATAGAGAAGAACATTTCCTGCCACCCTCTGTTCATTGCTGAACAGCAGGGAAAGAAACTAAATCAAACCCAGTAACATGAAACAGCAGGAAGAGGGAGGAAAAGAAATTAAGTCTTTTGCACAACAAAGTTATGTTGTTACACTATTAAACCAGCTCGTCCCTCCCCAGAGCTACAGCAGGATGTCTGAATTCACAGCAATTTCCATAGACATCCAAAGACCAAAAAATGAGAGAAAATTGGATACTGCTCACTGGACTTTACATTTGCAGGGTGCTGCCCTTCCTAGCAATACAACCTACTTTGAAGAATACCACCACTCTTCACTTATTTGCTTAATTCAAAGAGATAACAGACTCATCATTCATCATCTCTCAAAGCACAGCACTCATGGAAGGTTCATTATTCGGGAAGAATTTCTACTCAGTAAGTAGCTTGAATATAAAACCTCCACACTGAGGATCAGCATCTCTACTGAATAGTGATCTTTATTGCAACACAATGATTGCACTGAACACTGGTGTGTTCAGACCTGCTTACGAGAATGGAAGTTCTTGAGTTTGGTCTTTTTACATAAATGTAAGCACTTAATTTAAAACCATACCATTTTCATAGATCCAGGAACCACTAACAAGGTATGAAAGACATTTGTTTAAATGACAGAAAGCAGCCTTGACCAATTCTGGATGGAAACAAGGGAGAAGGAGGAAAAAATATCATAGGACTGCTTATTTTCTCAGAAAACTTGGAAAATACTCACTTGCACAGGTAAAGCAGGCAATGTTTGGACCTCATACCATCAAAAGAGATGTGATGCAGTCAGTCTGCTAATATTATTTATCAAAATCAAAGTGAGAATTTGTTCAGAACCTGGGATAATCTTAAAGCTTACCAAAGGCAACTGAAATTGTTCATCATCCAATATATAACCTACAAGACCCCACAGTGAAATGCACACAATAGGAAACTTTAAACTTAAAAATGGGAAGCAGTATCCTTGTTTAATGTCAGTTGAGAACAAAAAATAAACAGGTGTTTTCCCAGTCAAGACTGCTAAATTACAAAAATCCTCTCAATCCTCTACATTTTTTTAGATATATTATATCTATATAATAAATGTATATATCTATATAATGAATGTATATATTATATACATTTATTTTAGCTATATACATATACAAATGAAAATAATACATACAATCAATTACTAGTGCTACAAAAAACTACTGAGGAAAGCATTATTTTCAAACAGTCACAGAAGAATTAATCCTCAAATAAGTTATCCTTCAAAATAACGTTACAGTCTAGAATAATTAAATTACAGGTCACAATCCATAAATGGTAACACTGCTTTTCTAGCTGTATATTTGATACTGCTATGTTCATATGAAGTGAAGTTCTTCTAAAGAAAGTACCAACATTCTCCATGTATTTATGTAGAGATATTTGTAATATCTCACAAACATTAAACTGGCTCTTCTATTAGGATTTCCAGTCTCTTATACAAACTGTACCACACATATTAAGATAATGAAATACAGAATAAATTCAATGTGTTTAAAGAAAAAAAAGGGAAGGGAAAACAAAAAGACAACATTTGGTATTTGTTTGGATAAACTATCTGTGGTTCCATAACAACAAGGAAGGGAAACAATTTGAATCTGTACAGATCAAAACCAAACAGCCAACATAAATTAACTCTTAATATTTTTCATGCTTCATAGCAGGAGTCTGAGTCTGTAACTTCAACAAATATTTCAAAATAATCTCATCACAATATAGCTAATGGTCCAGGACACATTTAAATTGATGCATAGTAATAAATGGAAATAGTAAGTCAAATGAAGAGCAGATGGTCACTCTAAACACTTCATTACCCTTCAACCCTTTTATTTCTAATGCAGAAAAAATAAAAGAATAAAAGAACATTTACCATAGTCTACATTGGAAAACAAGTACTAAAAGCCCCCTGTTTTTCAAGTATTTAAAATACTAACCCAGAAACACTGTACATACTGCTAGCAGCTGTTGAGTTCATCCTTCTAGCAAAAAAGGAAACTATTTGTACTTATCCTTACCTTCTATTTACTTTGCAAAGAGCCTAAAAACTCAATGATGTGTATGTTCTCCCTCCTTCTCTCCACCTCCTGTCCACATCATTTGACTTTTCAGGTCCATTTTTGCTGTCCTATGTGAAACCATACATTTTTAATGTATGGATGTTTAACCTTTGAATTAATAACTTCAGCAGTAGCTACCAGTGTTTCCCTAATGTCAGCTGTACAGATGTTCACAACAAGCTGCCCTCAACCTGCACCTGAATTTGTGCCCTGGCAGAGGGGGCACAGAGGGGTGAGTCAAGCTGGCTGAATGAGCTGCAGAGCCAGCCACAGACTCAGGGCCACAGCAGGGAAATTGAACTTTCCCGGGGAAGTGACAGGACTGAGGAGCCTTTCAAATTCCTGACAAGTGCAGGAAAACACAGAAATTTTATAAACTAGTAAAAGAGGGAATAGGACAGAGAACTATGCTCAAGCCCCAAACCAGAAGGAAGCAGACCTCTAATGCTCTTTAAAGAGCACCTTCCAGAAGAGATCCCTCACAGCTTGTGTAGCTAGCTGCTCCTGGGAGGAAAATAAAACTACTTTTACAGACTGGGAAAACAGAGTCAAATAAAGGAAGACCCATGTAACTAAAATAAACCTGCTCTTCTAAGAAGAAAATTCATTAGGTATCATGCTAGTAATACAGATGATATCCACACAGAAAAAGTATAGATAATTGCTCAAGGAGAAGATTGCAAATGAAAAGGGAGGGCTGAAATGGTTGGGAATTTAACAAAATGAATTGCAAAATGGGCCTAGGCTTGAAGAAGGAGAGACACTAAACAAGGCCTCTCAGAGGAAGTTACATAAAAAAGGTATTTACAGAGGCATTGCAAACAGGAGCACAAGGAAGTACATGAAGACAAAGCATATGCAGAGAAGCAGGAGCAGAGAGAGCTGTCCCCTTTCGGTTTCAGAAAAGAAACAGATGAACAATAAATCCCATACTTTATCTATAGTTATACTGTTGCTCATACAGTCTCTTCAGCTTTTTTCTTCCTGTACCATCTTCTGCAATCCAAACAAAACTAGTCCTCTGCTTGCTCTTACACATGTACTGCACTTCCAAAGTCTCTCTGCTCCTATTTCTTACCTCATACGAACTTTTTACTTGCCCAGATGCTCTTTTTCTTCTTCAGGACTCTACTACCAGCCCAAAGCTACAGACTTGCCACCCAGCACTATAGGCTAGAAGAGAACCATTGGAACAAAGCCCCAGAACATATTAGACATACACTTGACAAAAAAGTTTCTGTATTGTCAAAGTGTTCTGTAAGTTTCCTTCTTATAGACCCTCTCCCTTCAAATCCATGGTGGTTTTCCAAGTTTCTCCAAGGTTTGCTATCAGACAGGTAAGCCCAGGGCAAACATCTGCTATGAAATGCACTTTTAGACTAATAAATGAGAGCCACACCGACTTTTCACATGGTTTTTCTCCTAAGCATAGCTGTCCTCTAGCCCACTGCTAAAAGGCTTCTGAACAAATGCATACAACAACTTTATTCTCCACCCACCTTTCCAAACCCATAAGCTCTGCATCAGAGAATTAGTACCAGGTGCTCTTGCTTTTGCATTACACTGCTCTCATCACTGGCTTTCTCCCCTGCCTGGTTGTCAACTCTTTGCAGCAGCACTCCTGTCATCCTGTCTATCTGTATTACACTGAAAAATTGTATTGGTTTTCATTAATAATTAATGGAACTCACAAGCAGAATCTCTCTTACATATGCCAAAACAAAATGCTGCTTTTTGTCTCCTTATTCTACAATGTACTCCCTTTCCTACTATCTTTCTTTTATCTGCTGTAGATTTATTGGGGATGTTTGGCAAGCACATCAAGGGCCAAAAATTCCCTCTTCTCTCTCAAGAGCCTAATCTCATACATTTCTGAAGCATGGCTGCAGTCATGTTTGTACACCCCATCTCATTTTTCTCTCTCTGGGGCTGTGCATGTTCCTGATTCTGTATGTGACTGTACTGTGAATGCCTTTCACACACCTCCAGCACACACTGCAGCAACGCATCAAGGCATATGGAATAGGGATAACATAATTAAAGGTTATTACCAGCAGACAACACATTGAGTTCCAGATACAGCTGCTTAATCAGAGCTGTAAGGTACTCAAAAGGCATTCCAACACGAACTGAAGAAGCAAAGACATCCAACCTCTTCATAAACCGATCAGGCTCTGTTGGTAGAAGGAAATTACTGGTGCTGGTGCTCACAGGAGCTCGTGAATATGAGAGGCCTTTCCCTTTCCAGTGTTGCAAATATGCTTTTAACATTTTCCAGCAGGTACTCTAATTCTATGTTGTTGAAAGGTAACTTCTGCATAAAGAAGGCATATTACCAATTTTATAAGTGATAAAAGCTTTAAAGAATTTATTAAAAAATCCTATTACTCATGTGATGTAATATATCTGTCAGAGGGGGGTGTATGTGTGTGTAACTGCTTAGTTAGGGAACTCCAGAGCACAACCTGAATCCAAGTATCTACATGCATAATAGAGCATGTCTCTAGAGATAATATTCACAAAACAGTGCTTGGAAGTCACATAAGATATGAAAGAAAGAAAAAATGAGTTGCA
The DNA here is from genome assembly GCF_037042795.1 of Molothrus aeneus. Taxonomy (NCBI): domain Eukaryota; kingdom Metazoa; phylum Chordata; class Aves; order Passeriformes; family Icteridae; genus Molothrus; species Molothrus aeneus. The sequence goes on from NC_089646.1 coordinate 87,497,835, forward strand.
CTTCTCTCCTGATATTTATAACTTTATCAAGTCAAATACACTAATCAATAAAACTGATATGGACTGCTCTAGAGTTAATTTAACATTTATATTTGATGTAAGCATAGAGGCCAGACAGCAATTTTTGCTATGTTCATGTTACCCCCATAAGAAAAGAATACAACACACAGCAGTTCAGAGATTAGAAAACAGTACTGAAGAACATTTACTATTCCTATCCTGAAGTGTTTCCATAGCAGCCAAAACAATTATTAAAACAGATACACCAAAAGGATGGCAAAGAAATAATAGAAAAGCCATTCATCTGAAAATAATTCACAGATCTGAAGAGTTATATTTGAGATTAATTTAATCCTTAAACATTACATACTTTCTAATACATCACACAAGTCTTTGTAACAGTCTTCACAGCAGCAGAGGAATTTATCAGAGCAAGAAGATTTTTAGAAAGAAGTATTTATAACAGACAACATGTTGACTGCTGTGGATTCACATCACAGAAAATGTAAGGTATCTCAGATCTGCTTTGCAGGATAAGGATTTTCATAGTGGAGGAAGCTTACCATTTGCTTCTTCTTTTATCCCACTTAAGACTACAGAAAGCCAAGAACGCTCTACACATTCTCCTCCCGCCCTCCCACAATTTATCAGAAAATACCATTTTCAACAGCATTAAGCAACATTAATTCCTGCTACTCTTGACAGTCACACTGAATAGCCATCTTTCATATCTGCCCTTTAAGCTTTCAAAAGATGCACCTAATTAAAAATCAAAGGCTCAGTTTTTAGAAATGTCAGCCATCATGCCTTAGAGTTAAGGAAAATTTGGCTTTTTGGCTTTGTCTGAAAGATATCTATGTATTAACTAGCAGGCACCATCACTGCTGCCTAAATGTCAATGCTCTCCCCTTGCATTCTTTCTGTAAGAACACAGCATCACCTACAACCAGTTCTTCTTTCATTAAAGTCACGAGTCCTCCAGAAAAACAGAGGCAGGATTGTTTTGGCAACAGCGAACAAGTGGCCTTCCATCTACCTACAACCAAGCTGCGAACTCTGAGCAGCTAACAGCCTCCAGTGTAAGTGAGAGTGGAACACAAAAGATAGTGAACAGGTTCCCAAAGGTAAAAAGAAATACACAGACAACAGGTTCCCAATGGTAAAAAGAAATACACAGGCAGCTATGTGTGAGGGAGGAAGGATGGTTTCTAATTGGAAGCGTTTTTTCTCCTTGCATCAGTTCTCATTGCTGGATTTCAGATGTGCAGACACGTGGTGTCAGGTCAAGAAGAAGTAATGACACCATTTATGTTCCCCTTCCCATGGGAAATCACCCCACAGCAACAGAACTGGTCAACTGCCACTCACTCCTGTATAACAGGACCAACCTTAATAGCATCTCACATTCAATACAGGGCCCTGAGGAGCTCGTGGGTTTAAAAAGCCATCCAGTGCATTATTCTGTTCAGAAAGAATACTTTTAAAGCACATGATTCTTGCCTTAAGAGTGAAAAGCCAGCATCATTAAGCAATCCTTGAAATTTCAAGAATGCAAGAAGCTGAGTATAGAAACCATTATCCAGGGGTATCTGCTCAGAATAATCTTATGTTGACATTTGTGTGGGGGCAGCTGGGTAAGAAACAAGTTTGTGAAAGCCAGAGAACACCTACAAATGAAAGAGTACACAGCACAGAGAAGGGCAGGCTAGCAGATGGGGTAGTCCAAGGGCAGAGCACATGCAATAAAAAGAATAAAGTGCAAATGCTCCAGTAGAAAGAGGGTGTGGAAGCACCAATGAAGAAGGAAGGTGACTCTAGTTCACTACTGCTATACAGCCTAGAGAAGAACGAGCTAAGGAAGAACTTGGAGATCAGGATAGATCTCTGCTTCTGTTACCACCATAAACTAAAAAGAGCTTACAAGACATGTACTTTCTGATACAGACACTATCACATAAATTATAACATTAACTACAAAGACAGTTATCGATTTACTGATGCAGGATTTATTTTTCCAACGACCCCCACCTATAAGAAAACACCGTGGCAGAACATGTTACATTTAACTTGGACAAAAGTTTCAGGGTTTCAGATTTATTGGAATATTAAAAAAAAACAAAACAAAACAATAACTAAAAGGAAAAGAACTTTGAACCTTTTTTCTGTGTGTATAGCTAATTTTCCTCCAGTCATGTCTTTTCTGTCATTCCTCCACACAAGCAAATAAACCCCATAGTCTTTGAAATCCAATAAACCTTTCAATTACTTCTAAACACAGTCTTAGAGATAGCCTAAAAAGTTGTAGTTGCAAGAGTACCGTGTTCTAATATCAACAAGTTCCTTTCTCAACTAGAAAGGCAAGAGGGGAGCAGTGTCAGCATGAAGAGCACATTTTATAGACGCCAGTATCTCCTGAAATAAGTGCTGGCAAACACAATCAGCAGCACAGTGAAATCCTCTGCAATCATCTATGTACTTGACTTCATGAGTAAGCTGCTCATTGGTGATGAAGCCTACACTCCCTCCTTTTGATAAAATTTGAGCTAAAATGAAAGAAAGCACCATATACTTTTTTTAAGAGATGCTACTCAATTCATTCAGCTCAACCATCCCATACCTCCGGCTTGTGAGTATTAAAGCACACTATGTTTCACGCCCTATTCCCATGAAATATAAACCTGCAAAGCCCAGAGAAACTTCACTGATCAACTTCTATAAACGGTGCAATGCCTCTTTCAGTTTTTCTAACTCTCCAGGTGGGTGTCACTTTCTGTTAAAGAAAGGAAAAAAAACATGAGGAAAAGATATGTAATTCAACAGAACAGTTTTTAATCCTCAAAACACTGACAGCTTTTACATGCTCCAAAGTCCTCCATCACTCTAGTGATTTGGGTGAAAAAAAATGCCAACTTCTTAGTTTCTCTTTGGACAGCTGAGCTACAACCACCACATGTGCAGCTCACATTCTGAGAGCACTGGCAAGTCTAAACTTCATTTGGAGGTCAGTTCAAGCAAGAATGCTCCACAGCTTCTTTACTGGGCCAAGCAGATATGTCCATGTTTTCAGCACTCAAGGACTAGGAGTGTCATTACCTCACTTTCTGATCCTACAAATCCTCAGACCGTCTTAAACGGGCTCTACAGCAAAATCTGACCTTTGACAAATCAGAGTATGACCTTAAACAAAATATTGACCAAGCTTATTGACATAGACCTCTATAAGTAAATGCTTAGCACACTGATAGTAATCATCAACTCTACATTATAAAAGATTTGTGCTGAGATGCTAGGAGTGCAGCAAGTTGAGAAGGAGATGTGAGGAAAGGAAATATATTAGCATTTCAAATATCTAGAAATGTGCAATGTAGTCTGTAGGCAAGGGAGGCCTGATAATGCTGCAGCGAGTATCTCTAGGTGGCTCCGTTCACATACTTCACTTGTAAGAGTCTTACTCAATCTCTTCTGTTTCTTTCAAGCAGAAACAATAGGGTTGCCAAATTCCATGTTTTAGTGAAATGATGCCAATATATACAGATGACAGCTAATATGAAAGGCACCTAACAAGAGTCTAAAGGTACTCTGAAAAAAACCCTCTCTTTTATATTGCTGGAGATTAAAGCAGTGCACAATTTCTCAAGCTGTTACACTCACTATTACTAAGTTCTCCCACCTGTTTTTGGAGACCAAGCTTAATGGCTGGTGACTATTTAGGTTGAAATGGAAAGAAGACTAAATGCTTTTCAAACATAGTAAACTTCCACATTATTTCATGGGAAACTTGGGTTTCAAGAGGGAGGGAAAAAGTGAGCAAAAAAAAAAAAAGGATGGGTGGTGAGTACTTAGCAGCTGCGAGGAATGGAAAAACCAAAACTGCAAATTACCGATACATACCGTGCAGCTGCGTTTAAGAGCGATAAAAGGACACACAACGGGCTTTGGGGATGCCGAAACACCGACAAACACGGCCCAACCTCAGCGAGCAGGCACAAACAACACACGCACAGCCCCGCAGGCCAGCACCGTCCCTTCCTCATTCCTCAGGCACAGCGGCGAGAGGGGAGAAAGTTCAGCCCCGGCCCCGCACCCGTGGGCCGGCTGGGGCTGCACCCCCGGAGCCGCCCGGGCTCGCCCTGACCCCGACCCCGCACCCGGGCGCCACGGGACGGGGAGAGCAGCGCCTCGGGCATCCCGAAGGGCCCTTCAGCCGGCCCCGGCAGCGGGGACGGCGGCAAACAAGAACTAAGGAGAAGAAGGAGGCGGCGACCCCCCGGAGACCCCCACCGCGGCCGCGCCTCGCTGTCCCCGCGGCGCCACAGGTGCTGGGGGCTGGAGGCTGCGAGCCCCAGCCAAAGGCACCGCTGCCCCGCAGAGGCTCCGTTCTCCCCCGGCCGGCACACCGGGATGTCCCCCTAGCCGGCGGTGCCGTCGGGCGGGCTCAGCGGGCAGCCCCCCGCAGCAGCCGGGAAAAGGCACAGGTAGCGCCCGCACCGCGGGAGGGAGGCAGGCAGCGCTGCAAGGGGCTGCTTTCGGCTGCGCAGGGGAGGAGGAGAGCGGCTGCCCACCTCCCCGCTGGCTCCGGGGAGAGGGAAGAAGGGCGCAGACGGCTCCAGCCGGCAGGACGGGGGCGGGCGGCGGTCATGGCGGGGAGGCGCGCCGCGCACCTGGCAGCAGGTGCATGCAGGCGGAGACGGCGGCGAGGGCGCCCGCGGAGGGAAGGACGAAACTAGCGAGGCTTTCCCGGAGAACGGCGCCTGTTGTGCGGCCGGGGGGGGGCACTCGCAGGTGCCCGTCGCCGGGGAGGGGGGACGATGCGGAGGAGGGGAAAGGGTAGCTGCAGGCGCCGTTTTGCAGGCGGCGGAGGTAAGCGCGCACTACTCACCGGCAGCTCCACGTTGACTTCGGTCCCGTCCAGGAGAAGGACGCGGCACTGCAGCACCGGCTTGCTGCCGCCGGCCGCCGGGATGTGGACGGGCGCTCCGGAGCTGTGCACGACCCCTCCGGGGAGCGGCGAGGACGGGAAGGCTCCCGAGCCGACGGCGGCGGCGGCCGCTCCTCGCAGCCCCCCGTCCCGCTCGTCCCCCTCGCCGCCGAGCCCACCTCGCCCGGCTCCGCGCCCGGCTCCTCGCCCGTAGCGCTGCATCGACCGCCGGCCAAAGGTCCTGCGCAGGAACCGCAGCATCCTGGGGGCGCCCTGCCCGGCCGCTCACACCCCCGAGCCCGCAGCTCCGCGCCCGGCCCCGCGGCGCCTCCCAGAGCAACGCAGCAGCGCCGCCCGCCGGGAGCCAGCCCGCGCCGGGCGCCGGCCGCGCCGCCCGCTCCGCCCTCTGCAGCGCCGCCCGGCAGCGGCGGGGCGGGGCGGGACGCGGCCCCTCCCGCCGCCGCGCACCGGGGCGTGCGGCGGGCAGGGGGAGCTGCTGAGGCGGCCACCTGCGGGGGAGGCCGGGGCGAGCGCCCCGCAGCTCGGCTGGGCAAGAGCCGAGCCGCGCTGCTCCTCTCTTCTCCTCCCCTCCAGAAGCAGCCCCGGCTCCGCGGGCGCTGGGGCGGTGTCTGCGCGATGGCAGCCCCTCGCCACCGCCCCCGGGCCGGGGAGGGGAGAGGAGCGGCGGGGGTGCGGAGCCTCCTTCGCCGGCCGGGCTCGCCGGGCGGCCCCTGCTGCGCGCCGGGCTCTGCGCGCTGCCCCCGCCCCGCGTCCCTCCCGCGCCCGTCTGCCGCTTCCGCCCCTTCGGACGGGCGGGAGAGGGGAGGGGGGAAGTTATTTGGAAATAAAAAAAGGCAAGGAGGGGGGGATGGAGTACTGGGCGCAGGCAGAAGGACGGATCTCGCCTGTGTTGGAGGTGGCCGAAGCGGCGGATCCCACCTGCAGGAGGAGGAGGAGGAGGAGGGCATCGCACCGCCTCTCCCGCCGCCGCCTACATCCCCCGTGCACAGACACGTCTGCCCGGTGCGTGGGAATGCCCCCGCGTTTGCCTTTGCCATCAGCGCGGTCTGGTGGTTTAAGGAATCCGCTGTGAGAACTTGGCCCCGTGGAAAAACCAGACCCTCCCGACCGTCCCGGGGTTTTACTCCCTTTCGCTTCCGTAAGGAGTACGGGTTTGTTTATCTGTCACAGCAAATCCATAGGTACAAATACTCTCACGGTCGCTCTGCCAAAAAGTTAAGTATTTATGTAGACTGGCTCGGGTGGGAGCGTTTTTGCTGAATTGCTACGTATAAACTACTGGACGTGAATCACGTCTTGCAGAAACAATCAGTGAGGCTAATTCTGTTACCCTATGGTCAGATGTGATCTGAAGAGCTTTGAACTGAAATAATTTGCTCCTTCTAAAGTGTGGGTTTGGGGATTTTTTTCTGCTGTGAATTTATTTCTCTGCACCTCACTTCCAGGCCCGTTTACACAAGCATTGTCCTATTAGGTATTCAGAAAGCCTGCCAAAATGTCTCAGCTTGTCATTTTTTTATTGAGACTTGATAGTATTAGGTAACTGCCTGCTGCTTCTGCATCCTTTTCCATGTTCCTTCAATGCCCTGGATCGGGTCTTGAAGTGTCTCATCAGCCAAGACCGCCACCAAACTGCATGATCTTTGGCAGAGATCTAATTGCAGCCCTTCTGCACTTTATGGCTGCATAAAAGAGCTTTTATAGAAACAGAGTGGAAAGGTGCTAATCTCTGCCTGATACTGCTCACAATCAAAAGTAGACACTTAATACAGGTTATGGCTTTTTTTCTCCATTTTTTCCCTTGAATTAGGAGCAGAATTTCAATTTTCTTTCAGATCCTGAATGGTGCAGCATACCTTGGGGTTCTTTCCCTGCTTTGAACACTGTGAAGATATCCCAGTCCCAGAAAGCTCATTTGCATACCACAAGCAGCACAAATTATCTTAAGAGTTGGAAATTCAGCAGAAATACTCTTGTCTCTTGAGGGAGCTACAGCAATTCTGGTGCAAAGGAGAGTGGGGTGGAAGAGAGGTCTTGCATCACTTGGGACTGGACTGGCAGAAAACCGAGCAAATCTTTTGCCGTGCTAAAAATCTTTTTTACTCTGGAGCTGTGAGACTTCAGCCCTTTGTCTCTTTCAAGTTCTGTCATGGAAACAGGAGTCTGGTATTTTAAAATGCAGAAACGTAGGCTTGCTTGACTTACATTAGCAGCACACCTGATACGGGCCAATGGCCATACCCCAGAGGCAGTCCTGCATTTACAGAACTGCTGTAGGGATGCTGAGGTCCCATTAAGGGTCATGTTAAGAAATACAAGGTATTGCTCACAGTAAAGCATCTTTTAGAAGGAGCTGGTGGTGGGAGGAAATAAAGCTGGTTTCTTAGTACCCAGCCTCTCTTGGAGTAAAACAATTCCACCGTTATTTTGTCTCATGTTACCAGCAGAGCTATCTTTAGCCGTGAAACAAAAACCTTGAGCAACAGTGGTACTGAGGATGCCTTGAGAAGTATTTAAACTAGCATTTATATTCAGATTTCTACCTTGCATGTTTCACCCATCTATGTCCTCTCTCAATTTTTGGATGGACAGGTCCTGAAGGGACCTGGTTTGCTGGCACCTGTCCTGCAGTCCCTCCTCAGAGTGCCTTCAACTTGCTTGCTTTCCAGTGAGAGACACAAGCTGAAACTGCCATGGTCCTCATCTGTACTGTAGTTAAGGGCATTTCCCTTAAATCTTTATCAAAATAGCCTTCCACTGCAACATCAATTTCCCACAGAGTACTCCAGTCTCCACTGGAAGCCATGATTTGATTACTGCCACAGGAAAGGTCGTGACCTAGGCAAACCATTTTTCCTAACCCATATTGAAGTTCTGGTACCAACCCCTGCAAGTGACCAGTCTTACCCACAGCTTTGCCATGGTGCTGAGCAGTGTGTAAATGGGAGAGCATTTACCAAAATCCTTCCTGACACTGGCAGCAGCAAGATGGGAAATCTCTAACCATTGGAGCCCCTGTTGCTGCTGGTACTTAAATAACTACATAAAAGTTTGATAGATACAATAATGACTACAATACAGTTTGACTTTATTCTTGCTCTTTCATTCAGCATTTTGGTTTTGTTCAAATCTTGTCTGGAAGCTTTTGGAAAGCTTGGAAATGGAGGCAACCATGTCATGGGGATGAGGAAGCAAAGCCATCGACAGTTCTGTGAAGAGACTTCTCCTGACGGGGCATGCATGTGCTGCCTGGACATCAGAGACCTCTGTCTTGTTTTACTTTCTGTCACTGCAATCACATTTATGGATTTTTTCTGGCCTGCCAGACTTTCACTCTATGCAAAGGAGTGTTCTAAAATTAATTTACATGCAGCTAGAGTTTCTTTTTCTGCATTTTTAGAGAAATGTTATCTTTACTGAGTAACTTAAACAGGCTTATATTTTGCAAGGTTCTGCCAAGGTATGTTTTGTTACAGTCATTACTTAGAGCAAACTTACATATACAGATTCAAAGAGCAAGTATTGGTGCAAACCAAATGTCTATGTTAATAAAACTGGGAGGAAAAAGAAACTTGAGAAGTTATGACATAAATTCACTCAAGCTTTTGGATATTAATTTTCTGGGGCTGTTTCTCTAAACACATAAATCAAATTAAATTTTTTATTAAAAATTTCATTAAAGGAGATTCTTTTCAGCGTTAGCACTCATTCCATTACAACATTCATGCAGCAGCTGGCAGTTCTATCTGTTTATTTTCCCCAAAAGCATGTCAGCTATATGAGCAGGTCTAATGTCACTGGTTTTCAGGATTTTTATATTTCCAGACACAGATTTAGAAGAAAATACAAAGGTAATTCTGAGTTATGAGGCTAAGGATAATTTGCATTTCTAGTCCATCTTTCATCTAGAGAGATCCCAAAACACTTTCATTTCAAAAAAGGAAAATTATATGTAGAACTGTTTTACCAGCACTGAAATGCAGCAGCTGTTTAACAGCCTAGAAAAATACTAAATCTCTCTCCTACAATTGTAATGGAAATATGCCTTTGAATAGGCAGAAAGTTACCCCAGTCATAGGGCCATGGTGCTGGAGCTGGTGGATGAATTCCTGCAAAAGGTACCACATGATCATAGGTAGTCAGGACTTTTCTTTATCATGTTTTACTCCAAGTGTTTCAAAAGTCCTCCATTAAAAAAAAAAAAATTAATACTTCTCCATTTAGAATAACAGTGTTTCAGTAGGTATGAATTGTGGCAGCCATTGCTGTCCATGTTAATCCATATATACAGAAAAAAATCCTTTTTTTTGACAGAATAAATAAAATAGTAGCTCACTGAAGAATAAATGTGTCCACTCAAAGAGCTGTTTTTGTATATCCAGAGAGGTTTGCTCATAAACATGTAAGAACAAGAAACTTTCCATTAGAAAATCTACAGAAAGAAAATATTTCTTGAGGCGTGAACACTTTACAATGCCTCCCATCCATCTAATAAGCAGGTTCAATATGACTTAATCATATGTTCTTTCCTTTAGTAAGAATTTTATCAGTTTTGTAGTGACTTCAATGCATAGAAATAATAATGAATATTATCCTTATTCAAACTTATTATTAGGTTTAAGGCATTAATGAAAAATGTTTTCAATGCTTTGTTAAATTGCAAAGATAACAGGTGCTCAGCTGAAAAAATGAGGCATCTTTCCACTGGTGAACTGTTTTGATGTTAATCTTTGGTGAGCCTAGAAGACTGCTCAGAATGTTACCTATAAGCAATCATCACATGCTGAAAGAGTAAAGTTTTCTAGGAACATTTTCTAACCATAATTATGCATCTTTTAATGCTATCTCCACTGAAAATAGATATCCATGGCTTCTTGTGCTGTGCATGAATTATTAAGGTCTAAAATTTGCAACAAAAATACCTTTGAGACTGCAATGCTGAGTGATACCTTGTATAGGTCTGATAGGCAACAAACCACTCAGGAGAACTGCTGGAAACTTTCAAGGTGTATTAAAAATCGACTGAGCAATAAAGCAAAGGTGAAGGTTATAATGAACAAGCATCACATTAGATTTGGTTAATTAAAAGATGCATAAGTCAGATACTCTGGGTACTCCACTGCCTGGATGTTACGCTGGTGGCAGAAAGGAGATCCCCTCCTCATTTGGAGACTTCAGCTCTTCACCTGTTGAACTGTTTGAGAGTACAAGGGACAGGAGGCAGCCAGGGCTCTGTGCTTCAGGAGGAGGAACTTGTTGGAGGCAAACTAGTCAACAAATGAAGAGATGAGTCAGTGAAAGTAAGTATTTCTAAGAGAGCAGAAGTGGAAAAGCAACAAAAAGAAAAAAAAACTGAGGCTGCCGAGTCAGTTTATTTGTTCTGTGCCTACCAGTAACAAGAAACAGGAAAGAAAAATCCAAACTGAAAGACTGAACCATCAGTGGCAATAGTTGAAATAATTTTTTTTTTTTTTAAATCAATTTGTATTTCTAATCTTACATTATCCATCACAGGTTTTGCTGAAACCTGAGGGATATGGGCCCCATTTGTCACAGAATCACAGAATCACAAGGTTGGAAGAGACCTTCAAGACCATCAAGTCCAACCCATGCCCCAACACCTCAACTAAACCATGGCACTGAGTGCCACATCCAGTCTTTTTTTAAATACATCCAGGGATGGTGACTCCACCACCTCCCCAGGCAGCAGGACATACTATGTTGTTGACATACTATGAAGTGTTTTCATAAAGTAGAAATGTTCTGTAACTCTTGTTTTTTTGAAACTGCATTTTCCTAAACAGCAAACAGCTCATTTTAGGATGTAAAATAAATGTTCATTAAAATGTTATTTATATCTGACTGATAATCTGAGTATAGAAGGAAACAGCACCATCTACTTCCTAATGAACTCTCTTATGTGTATATGGACTTCAGCTTCCTAGATAGATTGTCAGACACAAATGCAAATTTATCCCAGTAAAAAAAGCAAAATCTATCATAGGATTGGAAAGCAATATCTCTTCACAATATGTGACCTGGAGGGGAAAATCTTTGAGAGATTTTGTGACTTAGCATCTACTTGATCATTAAAGTTTCCTGACATACTACTTGCGTACTGAGTTTGTGGGGTTTTCGTTTCATAAGTGCAGCACCAACTGAAGGAAATCTATTCCAAATCCTTCTCCTCTCCTTCCCTTCCTCCATCAAATAGTAATGTACATGTACTGTCAACAGAGGCTCCTTCTTGCCCAGCATTTTCCTCTTTTTATTGCCAGACACTGTGCTGTGCACACACTGTCCTATGCCATCTCGCAGTGATGGCATCAGAACACTCTAATGTTCTTCTGAGTCTGTTTTCCTTCTCTGGTCACATAAATGAGTTTTTATTTAACAGTATTTTTAGTCTCTCTGGATCCTCTGTCAGAGGATGGCAGTGTAAGGTGGAGAGACACTTAGACCACAGAAAGGGTTGTGATGCTGCCAAATGGTAGAAAAGGGGGTTCATGTCAGCTTGAGATATTCCCATGCCTATGGCATTTACCAGTTGGAATCACCAGGAAAAACTTCTGGCAGGTTTTCAGAAGCCCTTTCCCAAAACCAAAAGTAAAGTCCTGTAGACTGGCTGGAGTATGTGAAAAGATCAGAAAGATCCTCCTTATATCACTGGGATGAAATTTGTATCCTTTGAATTTATCGGGAGCAAACACAGTGAATCCCAAGCATGCAGAGAAATAAATTTATTTTTCTCATCTTTCTAAAGTCAGTGATACAGAAAGATATGTTTCTTTTATTAAGGGCTGCTTCTGCTCAGAAGACAGTGCTGCATAATAACACACAGCAAAGTGCTGGCTACTACATCTTGAGCCAGAGAAGTTTAAAAATATATAAATTATTAATATAATAAGTTTCGTTTTATTCATCCTATGACTTAACTATAAAGAAATGTTTTTATATTTTCTTAAGAAAGTTTGATAACTTTAGCAATATTACAACACATTGCTGAAGAGATGGAAACAATTATTTCTTTGTTTAGCTCTATTTCCCTTAAGTGTAGTCCCAGTTACAGTGCAGAAGAAATCTGTCTAAAAAGCAAGTCATTCTATGAAAAAAAAAAGCCTCATACAGTCCCAGTTACAGTGCAGAAGAAATCTGTCTAAAAATCAAGTCATTCTAAAAAAAAAGCCTCATACAGACAGTTCTGTAATGAACTGAAATGAACAAATAAATTTATACAGCATCATTTTTATGTGAACAACAATATCCACAGTTATTTTCTCCAAAATACTTGGTGTGCCTTCAGCCACACATGAACTCAGTTGACTGGATGTATTGCTTTCAAAAGCAATGACACAATCCTGACTCCTTTACAAATTTGAATTTATGAACTCTTCTAAATTTGCAGCAGAGAAAATATCTGTCTTACACCCTTACAATAGGACCATTTGCACCCCTGAAAGTCACTGGGCAGCTTTAGGTGAAGACTGGAGATTCATGGAGTGTTCCTTTACTGTTCACTGGTGTGAAGCCATGCAGAGAGAATTTTGCTGGGCTGGACGGGATTTTTTTACCCTGGCAGCTCATGAAAGAGTAAGGCATGTGTCATTCAAATTATTAAGATGTAGTGAAAATAATTGCAAGCCTATTTAAATGTAAGTTCTTTATTGTGTATAAGATCATTGTGTTAAAACTCTTTGCAATTAAAAAAAAATCTGAGCCAGAAATAAAGAATGTTAGTAGTTGTACCTCACTGTAATCTCTTTTCCTGCTGAAAGCACAACAGATGTTTCATTCCCATGTTTACAGTTTTAGAGGCGGGCGTAAAAAAATTGTGCTAACAGGCAGGCAACCATAAGTATTCTCTGTTTGGATATTTAAGTATTCTCACCATCATAGATGAGCAAAATTAAATGGGAGAATAGACTGGGCTGTAAACATTTGTTCATTGAGGTTGCCTTGCATGATGCAAGAGAATCAGTGGTAGGGTGAGGGGTACTGACTGCTCCCATCCTGTGCTCCAGGGAGGTGAGGGGGCCTTTTGAAGAGAGGTGGGAAGAAAAGAGATTTCAACTCTTCTAATGGATCTGATTCTCCACAGGGGCATACCAACATGTTACCATCTCAAACAGGGCCCAAAACTTATCCCAGAACCACTGAGCCAAGCACTTGCAGCTATCAGCTTGAAACCCTGTAACACTAGAGTTCCGTTGTCTCCAGGCTGGGATCCTGTTTAGTGGAGAAATGGAGTCAATATAGCTTAACCTGAGTGAAAAGGAGTTTCAGTGCACTACTGGAATAGCTCTTGAGTGTGGAGAAATGGACTGCTTACTTTTTGTCAGGAGGTTTAATGTTTTCACATGCTTTGCTGCAAGATTAAATTTAAAAATGAAAAAAACCCAAGGGTTTTGTGGTTTTTCAATGTCTTTTGAAATTGCTGAGCAGGTTTATACAGTTATCCAGAAAATGTAAACAGAAAGTTCCTGGATTAGGTTTACATGTAGGCATTGAGATAAAGCATTATGATTGAAATCTTGCTTTCACTGTCTTTCTTAAATGTTAGCAGCTGAAGTTGTGTATTCTCAGCAATTAATGTTTTATTGCACTTGAAAACTAGAGCAGAGGGAGACTCCCCAGCACAGAGCTGCAACAAGTACACCCGGTGACAGAAGCAGGGAAAAGCCAAGTCAGAACTGAAGTGCAGACAAATGCTGCAGTCTTCAGTGGTGGCAGAGCCCAGGCTGTAGGCAGCTGTTGGATGCTGTGGGAAGCTGGGATTGGGTCCCTCCCCAGACTGTGGGAACACCAGGGCTGCATTTGCATAGTGGCGCAAGCTAATATTAGGAGCGGCTGGGCTCCCAAGCTGGAGTTTACCAAGGGTTCTTTCACTGTGGGGGAAGGACTCGCCTCTCAGGTTAAAAAAAAAAATAGGATGAAGAAAGTGTTTACTTGTTGATGCACATGTTCTTTCAAAGACCAGCTTCTCAAAAAATTGTGTTTTGCGTGAATGTGGCTGGCCCCCTCAGTCAGTCAGACAGTTTCTGTGAAACACCCACTTAGGCATGGGGAGAAAGGTAATCCCGTTTCATTTTCCAAGAGCAGCAGAAGAAATGGAACTGTACCCAGCCAAGCCTAGTGCCTGGTGTCACCATGTGCTCTCTCGGACTCTCATGCTTATCACCCTTCCTCCAAACTCAGAAACTAAGCATGCATTTTATTCTTTCTCTGATTCAATAATGAAAATTTTGGTTTTTTGTAAGAGTGAAAACTATGAATCTTTAAAGTGCATTGGATAGAAAGAAATTATTTTCGAGACTTCAGATAGCCTAGAAAAGAACACTGCCATGTGTAAGTTAGAACAGAGGTGTATCTCTGGGAAGTTACCTCTTATCTACCTGTGTTACAAGGGCCATCTTCATCGTGCATGGTGAAATAACTCCCTGCTTGCCAAGATCAAATGTGTAGCTGAGGTATTTATTCAGTTCCTAAAATGTATCTATACCTGCCTGGAGGCACATCTACATAGACTAGAGAGTTGTTTACATAAAAAGAATGAAACCCAGAGGGGTATAGCCTCCTCTGGTAAAAGTCAGACAAAAAAATCTCTCTCACTTGTGAGGACTGAAAACCCTTCAGGCCTGGTTTCAGGCAAAAACCTCTGCAGATAAGATAAGCCTGGTTGCAATCCCAAACTGAATCCCAAACAGGAGTTCCACCCAGCCAACTGGGGGAGCTGGGAGCTGTGCAGGGGCAGTGCCTCCAGTTCTGAGGTGTAGAGGATGCCTCAGAAAGGGTGAGAAGAGCTCCCTGGCTGCTGCTGCTGGAGGTGAGGAAAAAGGATCAGCCAGGAGATAGCCAACTCCAGATCTTAATTAGCCTTTAATATTGGGTGAAGCCACTGACTGAGCAGACACTGCAACCTGTGCTACACCAACACCAAGCTTTCCACAGCAAGAATACATCGTGACAGATGGCTATGCTGGTGGCAGTGGGTGGCATTGAAGTCCAGTCCCAGATAAAGCACATTCTAAATTCTGATGCAGGACAGAGCTAATGATCATGCTAACAAGAGTGGTGGCCTGATGGCTGGAATCTTCCTTCTGCCTCCTTTGGCAGTCATAGCACAATTACAGATCTTGGCTATCAGCTAGTGTATAATTTTATAAATCTCAATCAGCAACTGATGAGAAGCCCATTGCCAGCATGGAACCTGGCTCTTCCCCCATCAAGCAGCAGGGTTGTCTAACATCCCACATCACAGCAGGAAAACAGCCCTTTCTAGTCTTCCTGAAACAGATTCAGAGGAGACTTTTGTAGGTATAAGATCATTCAAAATGAAAAACCTCAAAATAAAAAAATTAATGTTTAAAATTATTAAAAATAAAAGAAACTATTCTGACAATATGAACTTGGCAAAGAAAAGAGTAAAGCTCCGTATAATAAAATTTTAAAAGTATAGGGCTGCTTTTCTATTCTTTTTCTTGTCCAACTGGTGTTGTTGTAGAAGCATGGAGCAGAGTTAAAGCTCTGCTAGTCTTTCTCCTGAGAAGTGTCAGGAAAGATGAGTGCCTGTCCTACTCCTGTGCCTGCAATGAGTTGTACTGCTTTTGTTTCCATCCACCCAGTGGAGGCAAGATCTGATATCCCATCTACAAGCAGAGGAGGAGCAGTCATGGTCATATTGCTTGCCTAAGAGGATGGTCAGTCCCTTTTTGTTGGTTCAGAATCAGCACTATTTGTGCACAGGGGAAAGGAAAGATTGCAGTCTCGGAGCAGAGTTGGTTGCTAGCTCAAAGTTCACGCTGACCCTGAGAGCAGCACAGTGGTATGTAACAGCTCATCAGACCTCTCCCCTTGGGAAGGTTGGTTTTCTGCCTCCCTCCAGCTTTGCTTAGGAAGAAGAGAGTATTGTGTGGGTCACTCTTTCTCATATGAGGGGAAAGGGTTCCCACATCTGGCCATAGAGGAGTTATCATTCTCCTCTTCCTACTGTTCCAGAAGAATGAGAATAGATGTAACAAGACATGTTGTGGAGTAAAGGGTGTACTTAAACAGTAGGGCTCTTTTGTCAAGTAAAAAGCAACTCCAGCTTAGGTGTACTTCAGTTTGCCTTTTTTAGGTGGAGTTAACGGAGTTCATGTGCACTCCCTCAGCCTATTTCTGGGCTTTGCTATTTTATGTAACAAATCTTTTACATCAGTTTGGGCCCAGATCCCATAAGAGTATTCTGAGCAGATTTGAAGTCTGGGTGATGGTCACAAGGAAACAGAAGTAAATACACAACCAGGAGTGAGCCAGTGGCAGAGGAATGGACTGGATGCCTTTGCTAATGATAGGATCTGCAATTCTATCTGACTTGACTGTTCAGGAAAGAGTGACGGGAGTATTTGAGAGCTACCCACTCAGTATGCCAATATTCAGACACCTCACCTTTGTTTTTCTGAGTTGGAGCTCTGTCATCTGATAACACCTAAAAATTATAAAATAAAATTAACCAAGAGGGAGATATAAAACTTCACAGCAGCACTGAACTTTGCACAGTTTAATTAAAATGCTTAATTGGATTAGCAAACAATAATTTGGATTATTAGACTTGCCATACAACAGTTTTCAAATTCATGATGAATCTCAACAATGCAAATTCTCTCTCTTAAGTGGGGCAGCAGTTGAAGTGCACTAATTGTTCCAAAATATAGCCTGGAAAAAACTTTATGAAATTTTTATTAAAAACAAACAAACGAAAAAGGGGAGCAGAGTGTCCCAACTCTGAAAGTGTTCAAGGCCAGATTGGATGAAGTTTTTGAGCCACCACCTGCTGTAGTGGAAGGTGTCCCTGCTATGGCAGGGGGATTGATCTAAATGATCTTTAAGGTCCCTTCCAACCCAAACCATCCTATGATTCTATGATGATTCTGTTTCCCAGGAGCACTTGAAAAAAAAAAAAAAAACAACCAAAAACAAGCAAACCAAATTGAAATAACAACAAAAAAACGCTGACAGAAACTTTTTTGGCAAAGTTCCAGAATTGTCAATTAGCATCTACTAATTTCATAAGCCTGATATATAGCTCCCATCAGCAGCTTGAGTTTTCAGGTTGGACTAAATAACTCAGCTTTGAAAATACATGTCCATATATGCCATGTCAGATATCTAAACTGAGCAGCAAGATCAAACATTTAGTCTTGGCCTGTGGTTATTGCTCTGACTCTGTATTTTCCACTCTAAACAATCTTGCAGTAAAAAAGATACTGTGCTAATGCTCAAGCTTGAGAATACCTGGGAGCCAAGGTGTCCATAGCAGAACTAGCAAACAAGCAGCCTGGATTCAGCCAGGTTAGTGGCAGCTGATCACTACAGACAATAATCTTCTATACCTGACAGAAAACAAACTGATTTAGATGTTTGACATTTTGCAAACATGGTTAAAATGTAAAGAATGGAAACACAGTGAGGAAGTCTAGCACTCAGAATACAAAACCCCAAAGCCAATCAGGTGTCTGATACTTAAAGAAATGTCTAGGAACTGGACATGCTGCAAATGAATTTTCACTGTAGAAGCTTGCTGGAAATGTCACTGAAATATGATTCCCAGTAATTATTTGTAGCCCTAGACAAGTGTCATTGTTCGTGACCAGCAGTGTGAAAGTAACATAAAGTGAATATGTGGAATTCTCTCTAAAACAAACAGCTTGACATTATTTGCTCAGCTAGTGAGGAGCATTGTTTCTGTGAATACCAGCCATAATAGAAGTCTGAGCACAATATTTCAATAATAGCTTAAATAATCTTTGATCAAGGAGCAACAGGGTGGTATTAAGAGCCAGACAGATTAAATCTTCCTCAGAGAATATGGAGTCCCAGACCTCACTGCTCCAGATGAATTGACTGGAGGGACTGGTCTTTTCTCAAGTAAGGGATGCAACCAGGCAGCGTGTGAGCAGGGAGGGAGTAGAGCAGGGCCATGTTCCTTGGGCAAGGCTGTGGTGACAGCCTGAGGATCTTTCACTGTCCTTCTTCTACACCTGGAAGAAGGTGTAGAAGAAGGACAGTGAAAGATCCCCACAGAGAGGATCCCCACAATGTCCCCGCATTGTCCCTTTGACTGCCTGACTCCTGCTCTCTGAGGCACAGCACAGTCCTCCCTGTCTGGGTGCTGCCTTTCTCCATTCACTTGCTCAATTGCTCAGTGTAGCTCACAGCAGCTGATTCTCTCCTGGCCCAGGAAGTGGCAAAGGAACTGGAAGGAAGGTGTGAGGATGACTTTCATCACCTGCTGCTGCTGTAAGGTGCAAAATGAAAGACAGCATCCAGGTGGACACATACCTGTGAGACACAGTGTTTGAATGGACTTATGTGATTGTCGTCCCTCTGCTGAGTGCTGCCAGATGGCCAAAGCCTTGCTGTCCAGCTGTCCAGTGTAGAGAAAATAGTGACATGAAGGCTGAGGGCATTTGAAGAGTTGGATACATCAGGCAGGGTGATCCCTTCTATGCTCCTGCAGCACACTGTGGACACACCACTTGCTTCCCTGCAAGAAACTCTGCCTCAGCCACATTATGCAAGTTATAGACTATGGCAGAGGAGGGTCTGTGCCTGTGTGGTGGCAGCAAAACAGAGCACCTCCATCACAAAACTCCTGTTCACACACTAAGGAAAAGGCATTTGGATACAATGCTGTCACCTTATAATAGCTCCCCCTGCAGTACAGAAGTTCTTTGGTTTCCTACCTTTAATCTGTATAAACCTGTGGCTTTCCTATACACAGAAAGAGGATTTTGTGCATTCAGTCCTTGGTATCACAACTATCCTGGATTTGTATTCCATTTTAAGGTGGATCTTGGTAAATCAAAATTGTTCGCTGTCTACAAAATAAAGAAAATGAAGGTGGGAAGTGAATGTCAGAGGGGATTTCATCAATGTCTCTGATTATCTGAAGGAGGGGTGTAATAGGGATGGATCCAGGCTCTTCTCAGTGGTGCTGAGCAATAGCAAAAGATGTAACAGGCAGAAACTGGAACAGAGGAAGTTCCACCTGAACACGAGGAACCTCTTTGTGTGTGAGTGACCAAGCACTGGAACAGATTCTCCAGAGAGACTGTGAAGTCTCTCTCACTGAAGATATGGAAAAACATCTGAACAGTCCTGTGCCATGTGCTCTAGGATAACCCTGCAGGAGCAGGGAGGTTGGACCAGATGACCCACTGTGGTCCCTTCAGCCTGACCCATTCTGTCACTCTTGACAAGTGCTGCACACCACTCTTCTTAGGAAGGGGCACTCCCAAAATGCATCCTGCCTGCCCAGGACTCAAGGCCTGCAATGCTTATCTTTGAAGGTGTACAGAATTGCAATCTCTGGTGTGTGCATACAGATCCTGAGTTATTCAGGCAAGGCTGGCAGTACCATACCAGCCAGCTTAACTAAATAATCTACTTGTTCTTAGTGCTTTCCCTCATTACAGCATTTTACAAAACCTACCTTAATTAAAGTTCACAGCAGTCCTGTGAGTTAGCAAAATGTCATTATCCCAATTTTACAGATGAAGAAATTGCAACAGAGAGGGGAAATGCTGTGCTTGAGGGCACAGAAGGAGAGTTTTAGGGGCAGGATTAGCCATTGGGAACTTTTGGCTCCGTGCAGCACAGCCAGCCTTCGAGGGCACTGGATAGGCTCTCAGAGATGCTGAAAACACTGTCCTCCCCCAGGGCTCCTTTGCAATCTCTATGTACTGTCCAAAAGGTGACAAAGGACACTGGTCTGGGATCTGGGTGCTGGCATTTGTTATCCCATACTTACGTGCAGAGCTAGGCCATGACAGGCATGTGCTAAGGAGAAGGAGAAAATCAGCAAGATGACCTTTCTTGGGCTATTGTGGAGTCTCAGAGTGCTGCTCAGTGAACAAAGAGGGGCCACAAACAACTTAGAGCAGTCTGAGGCTGGGCCAAGCCACAGCAGGCACTGTACCACCTTTGACCGCTGCTGGATTCCAGAGGGCTCAGGACTTAATCCCCAAACCATGCTGCCTTGCTGAGCCAAAACCTCATGGTGACCACAAACATATCCAAGACATCTAGGAGCAAGCTGAGGCAAACATGGATCCAAATGGTGTGACATTGGCAACCCATCTGGAGTGGCGCAGGGGGCAAACTTCTACTCTGAGTCATGCAGCAGAGATGTGGAGCTGGGTCTCACACCTTTTGAGCCACCACCCTAGCCAGAAGGCTCAGATGTTTGCAGCTGACATTCCTACACCTTCCATTTTCATGTAAATATCCAGAAGAGTTTATTTTTCCGTATAAGAAAGGAAAGCCCCCATTCTACATGTTAAAAAAAAATGCTTCACTACAAAGCAAAATCATTACCTGCTACTCAGCTGAGCATGAAACATTTGGGTCAAAGGCACCTCAGGATGTCTCTAGTCCCACTTCCTGCTCAAAGCAGGGTCAGCTCTGAAATCAGACCAGGGTACTCAGTGTTTTATCCAATTGTGTCTTGAAAAATCTCCAAGGATGGAGATTGCACAATGACCCTGAGCAACCTGCTCTAATGCCTAATTTTCCTCCTGATGATTTGTTTTTCCTTCTATCCAGTTGGAACCAGTTGGACTGGTGTCCTAGAAAGTAGTGTGTTGTTTCACCTGTGGCTACTTCCAGAATTTTTTTCTTTGTTTAAAGCTCTGCTAAAAAAAAAAAAAAAAAAAAATTTAAGAAAAAGAGACCATGGAAACTTTTCAGTATGGATTTTAGTACAGTAGCACTCTGTCAAGATCTCAAGCTGAAGGTTCATGATTACATCAGAAATATAATAAGAATATATCTTTTTTTTAATGTGACATAATGCACCAACTTTTTTAAAACTCCAGTGTTATTTGATTTTCCCCTCTTGTTTTTGTAAGGCAGTGCTTTCATGTTCCTGTAATGGAACACAGATCAGAGGTCTCTAAAACTCTCAAGTCTGCATCACATCTTAATACCCTAAGGCATAGGTAACATGATTGAGGTTTACTTCTGAAATTCACCTAATATATTCTTGTTACATCAGTAATGTTAGTCACCTGTTACTTTCTTGAAATTCTTTTTAGAAACATAATACTCAAATTTTCCTGTGAAGTTATTTCTATATTTACTTCCCTGACTTGAGGGAAGGGGGGAGCCAAATGCGTAGTGCAGGATCCAATGCTCCCTGAATCACTTCTCAGTAATTATACATGCACCAAAGCCAGGAATTGTGTGTGCCATGCAAATGAGGGAGGTAACATGGATCTCATTTGTCTTTGTTGTGACAAACCACACCATAATCCTGTGTTGGAGTAAGCCTAACATTTATCTGGTCGTGCTTGTAACTGTGTATGGCATTGCTGGGAAATATTCTGCCGTGTTTACTTTGCTCAGTAGGCAGGAGTTACTGCACCCACCTCCCAGACTTACTTACTCCATGGATATGGAGTACTCCTTGGTCTGGCAATCAACAGAAATGTAGTGTGGAGTCTCCCAGAGATCAGTGATAAGAGAGTGAGGAGTTGGATGTGACTGATAAGGGGGTGTGCCAAAAGTGGTGCCAGGCTATTCTGCCACTGGTATCTCCTGGCAGGAAGTTAATGAAGGGATCCTTCCCATGGAATGAAATACAGAGGGATACTATGCTAAGGCTGTAGTGGTTCAGCCTTCAGACGGTGCCGTTTGCTCATGCATATTGAGGGCCATGCCTCCTACACTTTAGACTGCAAATGAAAGTGTAGTAATCACTGGAAATGGCCACATTTCCTGGTGAGCGCTGAAACCCCACTGTGAGTCATCCAGGACCTTGCTCTGCTTACCCCTCCCTCCCTGGTGAGTTCCTTGATGCTGTCACTGTCTTTCCTCTCCCTCTCAGGTTTCAGCTGATCTGCACTGCATGAGCGGGAGGGCACCACACAGCTCTGCCATGCCTAAAGGGAGAAATGAAGTGGGGAAGGCTGATCCTACTGATGGACTGAGATCCCTGAGAAGCCAAGGGACTCATATTCCTGAACTGTGTCTCAATGGTTAATGCAGAGCAGCTGTCTTGAATTGTTCTGGAGAAGACTGACTTTTGGAACTTTCACTGTTCCTTTCCCCTATCCCCCCTCTTTTTTTTTTCCTGTTTTCACTGTTTCTACACCTAGCTGGGGGTCAGAGAGACAAAGCAGTGAGCTGGCTTGGGCACTGCTTGGACCACAGGTGCCACAGTGATGCTGCCAAAGGAGCTGGCTGACTGGAGAGGTGAATTTGCACTCATGTCCCTGCTGCCAAGGCAGGCCTGGGCCAGAGCTCAAGCCCAACTCAGGTGTACTCATGTGACCTGTGGTGGCTGCAGTGTAGACATATGGTCTGTTTTACTCAAGGCCAAAAGCGACAATTATTTATAACTCAGTCTTAGGCATGGGACTGCACTCTTTTATTTCTCACCAAGATGAGTAAGAGGCAATAAGAGGGTCTTATTCTCATGCCCTTTTTTCTCTCCTCCCTCACTGACAAGAAAGATTTTGATTGGTTTATGCTCTCCTTGTTTTGAGCACTCATGTGATTTCATCATTAAAGTGTCTAATGTAAAAAAATACCTGTCTATACTTTGACAGAAGTTGACAAATAACTCAGTAGGGTGAAGTTCCTGCATTTGTAAACACAACATCATTGCTTAGTGTTCAAAGTTCTGCAGTGAACCAGCCATATAACCACTAGTATATCTCTGAAATTCAATACAGAAATTCTTACCTGGTTTTGTACACATACCCTTTTTGTACAAAATGGTCAAGGCTGTGTCCTTTAAAAGCAGACCTTTGATGTTTAGAAATGACATCCTGGTAAATGGGACATGCAATCCTATAATTTTGTTCCACTTCTAGACTGAAGTGAAATTTTATTAAGTACCGAGAAGAAAAAAAAATCAATAGAGTATTGTGGAGTTCCCCCTAAGTTTAGCTGTGAGGATCTTATTTGTGCTAGAGGGTTGATCCTGCTGTCCCTGGCGTCTCATTCCAGAGCCCAAACTGAACTGAAAGCACAGAAATTACTTCACTAAAGCTCCTAAAAGGGCAGGGTGACACGCTGATAGGAACCCCAGAGTCTGCAGCCCTGAGAGGTGGGAGCAGTAAACAGAGTGACTTGTGAGAAATCCTGTGCCAGAGCTCTTGGTGAATCATGTAGCCTCAGAGGAAGAGTAGATGAATTTTCTCTCTCCTGCATCAAGGATAGCTAGAAAGCAACACCAAACACACTGATGGCTGTCACTCACTGAAGTGCACCCAAACAGAGCCCAAAATGAATTTTTGATGAGTTAATAAATGTTGTGCCTAAGGCCAGGTTTTGACTTCTGAAAGGGTCCTGGCACTGTGAGCAGACTCCCTGAAGTCAGTGGGAGTCCATGCAGAGTAATGTGTAACCCACCACGAGGCAGTGCATCACAACATGTTTCAAATAATATTCAAGGGCCCTAATCCCAAAAGCACATCTCTAGCTTCTAGAAACTGCATCAGCAGAGAACTTTCCCTTCTTTTAATAGAATCACCTGCAAGGATAAAATTGCCCACATCCATAAATTGGATCAGGACCTTGAAGCATATTTCTACTGGAGCCAGGACTGAATACCTGCATTTTTGTGAGCATAACTGAATATTCTGCATGTGCTGAAATCACAAGAATAGACACAATTTCTTGAATCTGGAAGAAGGCCCACATACCTACTTCCATGCCCTGCCCTGTCCTATTTTCACAGACCAAATACTGTTGTAGGAAAAATATGCAAAAGAAACAGGAAAACCCCTGTACCTTCTGCTTGGGGTAAGGCTAGAAATGTTTCAGTTCCCAGAGGTTTGTTCTATAGCCAGTAATGAAGTGAACTCTTAGTCCATAAGATGTATATTGAAAGAAAGCAGATTATACCGTGACATATCTTAATTGTCTCTGCACAAAAACTGAGGCATTTTTTAGCACGTTATAGGAGAACACAGAATGATTTGAATTCCACTGGTATTTTATTAAAATTGTTATTTTGATTATACATTATTTTCCTATCTGTGGTGAAATATTTTTAGTGAGGAAAGAAGACTTATGTAAAAAAGTGCTTATACCTGTAACTCCAGGGTTCTGGGGCATGTAGGACGTATTAGGCACTTTTGGTCATTGAAGTTATAGATTCTCTTCCTCACTGTGGAAAAAGTGCATGGGGAGTCAGTTATCAATAGAGGTATCTATCACAAAGCAACCTCTGTGACACTATAACAGTGCCTGGTCCACTATAATAGGTACCAAAACATGAAGTCTGAGAAAGGTGATTTCTGTCTCTTCCTTTTCCCAAAATTGCCACCTATTTCATCTCTATTTGAAGGTGACAGGTATCATCTGCCTTTGATCTTTAACAGGAAAACTAAGCAACAAATGACATGGTATAAAGGACATTTTTAATAGATATTCAATATTACCCCAAATAGGTGCATCATGAAGAAGCAGAGGTCAACAATGAACACATGGGCTAGAAACTCTGTCTTCTGACAGCAGTGCATAATTTGCATAATTATGTCTGTAGCCATTACATCTGACTCCAGCCTAGGCTTCTCTAAGCAAATGAGAGATGCCAAATTTGCATTAAGAGTATTGCTTTGTCTGCCAGTGAGTTGGACTTTCTGTCTTTGAGCAGAGAGCTTTTTGATCAGGTGTCCAATAGCCATGTTTTTCACAGCAGAGTTTCTCTGTTTAAAGCCTTTAGCATTGCATGAGAGCATTCTGCAACCTGGAAGCAATAATTTGTTTGATGGTATTCAAATGATGTTTGAAATGCTGAGGTGCATTTTTGTATGTAAGATTTGCAAGTTGTGGTTAGCTATACTTACCAAAAATAACTTTTTAAGAATGTTCAGCCAAATGGTTTGCCTTTATACAAGAATATACACTGAGACAAAACCAAGAAAATTTTAGATTTAGTCAGGAAGCTATTGCCTAAATATCAATCAAAATTTTCATATAATTGCAATGTGAACTGAAGAAGAAATCTTGAAGTGATTTTTCTCTGTAGCCGTTTTCTTGGTTAGCAGTTCTTTGAAATATTTCCTCTTCCTCATGAATAACTGTGAAGTCCTGCAAGGCAGCTGCCTTGTTATTCTGGCAAGTGTACTGCAACACATCTGCAGTAGCCCAAAACACAGAACTGCTTGGGACTCTCTGACCTGAGACAAAACAAATGTAATAATCATTTACCTGCTTCACTGCAAGTTTTGTCAGAAAAATACAAACTATTATATGTATGTAAGATACTTTATATAATTAAACATACTGTGTATAATACTGAGAGTAAATGCTAGATTCTATATAAAATAAAACTTAAATAGACGATTGAATGCACTACCTGTTGACCTTCTTAAGTGGGAGATTGTTGTGATACACAGAAACTTCAGGAATCCTCTATGCTTTAGGAATCTATTTTCTAAATAGATTTTATTTGAGCAACTATTTCCACAGAGGTTCTCTGGCTAAAAGTGACTAAAATGTAACCATTTTTACTACTACCCGGAATAGCATAATTATTCCCCATCAATTTCATATACTCATGAATATGCATGCACTACTACTTTCTTCGCAAAATGGGAGCAATGTGAGAAAACTAACTTATGGCTTCAGAATATGTTAAATATTTCACTTACAGGAATCCATGAAGACCGGTTTTTTCCCCCCTGGATTCCACTGACAACAGGAATTGATTTGCTGCACTCTCCTCAGAGAAAAGGTGCTTGGCTTCAAAGCTGCCAGAAGCTGCAAAAAGGGTCTGCCTAATATTCTTGCCTACACAGATAATGCATATGTGAGTGTACACACATGCTAGAGCACCATGGCTTGGAAAAGCTGCTTGAGGCGTATTCAGCATTTAGCTTGGACCAAGCTGACCTAGTACTGAGAATAGCTGCTGGACATGTGAGGAAGGGAAAAAGAGTCCCACTGAGAACAGCACAACCACCACCAGCACCATCTAGCAATTAGTGCCCCTTGCTTATGCATACTGAAGACAATCCTACACACCATTGTATCAGTGAGCATCAAAGTCCAAGCTGATTCTTTAAAGAGTCAGAGAATCATAGCATCATAGAATTATAGAATAGTTTGGGTTGGACGAGACTTTTAAAAGTCCCCTAGTCCAACTCCCCTTCATCGAGCAAGGACACTTTCAAATCAGGTTGCTCAGAGCCTGGTACAACCTGGCCTTAATTGTCTCCAGGGATGGGCTGTCCACCACCTCTCTGGGCAACCTGTTCCAGTGTTTCACCACCATCATTGTAAAAAAACATCCTCCTTATATAAGAATATATTCTTGCTTCTTTCCATCCACCAGGTTTCTACTCAGCTCCCCACCCCCAGGAGACGTCTGCTAGTGAGAGAGAGACTGGTGCTACCACTGAGAGAACTGAGAAACAGACTATTGCCAGGCCTGGCAGGACCAGCCTACTAACCAGCAGGGACATGCAGCCCATTTTCAGTGCTGCTGCTGACACTGGGACAGGCAGAAGGGTTTCTGTGAAGCACTGTCAGTGCTGACTGCCTCACTTGTTTAAAAATGAGCCTGCAAAATTTATTAGATGGAGCCATCTGCTTCTCAGTCATTCTCCTACACTACCTCTGACAGTGACTGACAGGAGAGAAACAATGAATTTACAGCAGTGGGTGAGAATCAATTGCATTTCTGATCCCTCTTCCAGAGCTGCTTGGAGCCCTTACAGTTCAACCTGGAGTACCTGGTAACACATCTCCTGAACTTTTAAGATGCAGGGTTGGTATTCTTGGTTACTTTTGCTTTGCTCCTTGCAAAAGCCAATGAAGAAGAGTATGCAAAGGAGTTGAGTTTGCAATTTTTATTGTTAAGCAAGCTAGTAAAGGGGAAAATTCACTATGACAGCCCCAGCTTTTCTCTTGTTTTTAAAAGGGACCCATTCAAAGGTCATTTGGATCTTATTGCCATATAACTTCTGATTTCAATAATCCAATAGATTTTAATAGTTCCATAGGCCTTAATATGGTTATAAGTGTATGAGTACATGTTCTTTGAACAAGGAGTGAACAATGATTTTTTTTCATTAACCAATTCCAGTCTAGAACATTAACTTTTTTTGTCACAAGTACATAATCATCATTGCAAAATGACTTGCAGTTGTGTATGTTTCTTTTGACTGTTTACTCAATTTCTAATGAAAACTGAAAGCATTGTGGATTGTTTTTTTTCTGATATTTATTTGGTGTGAAAATCAGGTGCAGAAAATTATGAAGTTTTGTCAAAACAAGAGAAGAAACTGCTTTGATTCACTTGTATTGCAAATAAATGTATTAGTTCTGCTCCTTCCACTCCAGACCTAAAAAAGAAACCATATGTCCCAAACTTTGGCTACTTTTCAAATTGTACTGGTTGATCTAACTAGCAGTACCACTTTTGCCTGCAAACCTCAGATGACAAAAATATGGACTCTCGAAGTTAATCAGTGACTTAAGGCAGCAGCATAGCTAATTTGTTTCAGCTACTCAAGCAGATAAAAGAAACAAGTGAAAGATGTTGCTGCCATTTCTAAAAGCTGATTCACACGTCCTCAGGAATTAGTTTTTAATACCTGCTGCATAAGCTGTGTAAATTGTTGGTAGGGTTTGTGAAGGAAACCATGCACGAGCAAAGAGGAGCCCCAGCAGCAGCTCAGCAGAGAGAGGAGCCCTCGGGCCAGCTGCTGCGTAAGGCAGAGCACAGGTGCCTGATCTTGCAGTGGTGGCAGACACCAGACCTGCTAAATTGGATCTGCTTCTCATCAGCCTGCACACCTTTGCCAAGGGCAGGTCTTCACCCCAGGCTGGCTGCATGCTTGGGCTTCCCTTTCTCCCAGAAAGCAGCACCCTCCTGGCTCCTTGCTGGCCAAGGAGCCACCACTGGCTGACTGGCTGAGGTGAAAAGTCCTGAGACAGTGATGTCTCCTCCCTCAGCAGTATTGCATGGCTCAGGGGTTCTTTCTGTGTAATGCCTTGCTGGTGCTGCTGGCAGGGCCACCCACTCACAGCTCACCACAGGCTGGAAAACAGGCCTGTGTTTGGCAGCACAAGTGGGCCAAAGCCAGGCAGCATCCTGTCTGTGTTGGCTGCCACCCCCATGGACTCAGGATCCATGACCAGTGCTCGTCACTATGTGGTCAGCTGCTCCTCTGTACTGTAGGATCCTCTCTGAGTGGCAGCTGTGGTCATGCACATTTAAAAAAGGTCCAAGCTCCAGGCAGGGTAGTGCCCAGGTTGGCTTGGTGACCTGTGCTGGAGCCGCAGGGTGTCAGAGGAGTCAGCAAGCCAACAGGGGAGCTTGCAGACAGCCCAAAGAAAACATTGAGGGTAGGCTGTCCCTTCAGCATGTCCATCTCAGGGCAGAGTACCAGGAGCCACTTCTCTCTAAAAAATGTGCAAGTCTTTACTGTCACATGGAGACTGATGCTTAAAAAATTCTTGTGTTTTCCTCCCTTTGGTATTTTTGAAGTATTTTGGTGTTATATGTGAGTAGCCAGCTCACCATACAGGTGACAAAAGGCTGCTCCCTGCTCAAGACAACTTAGGCCAATGTCTCACCTCTGCTGGCTGTAACATAAAGAGAGACAGAACTTGGGGCACTCATGCTTCCCCTGGAGGAGCTGTCCATCTTTCCATGGCATTGCTAGGCACCAGCTGGAAGATGGAAGAGATCACAGGTAGCCCAAGGCCACTTTGGTCTCAGGATTTCCCTGGGGAGAGGGGATGGTTTGTGCTCCATGCCCATCCTCCTGAGCATATCTCAGATCCCACCTCCCCGTGTGCAAGCTCACCACCCGTGACCTTGGCTGTACAGAGGCAAATTCCATCTTGTGCTCTTTCTCACCTTCAGTGAACATTTATTTATCCCATGCAAAGGGAAACACATCAATAGGGCCCTGTGCCTTCCTGGAGAGCGGCAGTTGCAGACAGCCAGCTCTCGTGGCACATTCCTGGGCCAGAGTTTGACAGTGCCCTTGGATCAGGCTCTGCTGGTGGCACAGGCAGAGAAGCACCTGGCCTGTGACTCCCCAGGGCAAGGAGATGTGTGATAAGGGACTGGCCCTTGTGCTGCTCAGCATCATCAAGGCAGGAGCATGCCTGGGCATGCTGAGAAGCAGAATGTGACAACTCCGAAAAATCCAAGTTTGGGAAATACTGATGCATTCAAAATGAAGTTGCTGTGTCAATTTTGGGGGAAAGGAAAGCTACAGAAACAGTTCATCTATTGTTTGTGAGCAGTCTGTGGTATCAGCAAATACAAAGTAGATACAGTGATATACCAAGAAGTGCTTGAGCATTATAAGATTAGATGTAAGAAACATAATGTTGTACTGAGCCATGTGACTGGGTGATGATTATATTTCTAATCCTACAAGACACAAATGAGTGCTTTATAAAAGAAAGGGGAGAAAGGTGTCATGCAAAAGGGGAGAAAAATGTCATGTTATCTGTTGGAATTGCTGCAACGTGATGAAAGTGATTTGCAGAAATATGCACAACTCACCAAGAAATACTGCCTGTGTCTCATCCCATCCGTAGGAGAAGAAAGCTGGCATGTGTAGAGCTTCTTGATGAAAGTACTGAGCACATCCTCCTCCTTCTCCTGCCTTGCCTGGTGGCATAGCAAAGCTCGTTTAGCTTTCACTGAAATCAATAGCTGGGGTCATTTAACATCTACCTGAAACATTTTGCATCTTGCAAAATGAGGTACTGTGAAGCTTTGGGGTTTGTTTTTTTTTTTTTGCCCCCTTGCTGTGCAGGATTCCTGCTAAGAGCAAGTGCTAGAAAGCAGAGGCAGAGGTATTTTCTGGTATTCTCTGGAGAGGTTGAGCTTTAGCTCCAGCAATCTGTGTTTTCTTTTTATAACAGCACCTCTCACTGTGGTATCTTAGCACTTGCTAAAAGGTAATCTCAGAGAGTAAATACATGTCCACTCCTCTGAGTCGCCTAGATTGGAATTTGTCCTTTAATTCCATGTTCTGGTGGGATTGCTTATGTAATAGTTTTTTTTTTTTTCTTCCTTAAACTAAGGTTATAATTCCATGGTACATAGAATTAGGCAAACATTTCATATCATAAAACTACAGCCTGTGGGTGTGATGGGCTTTGGGCCAGCATCTATGAACAGACAAATGCTTTTTGTCATTTTGAGGAGTTAGGAAATCAGACAGATCACACAGAGATGAGAAATAGTAAATGTGTTTAATTAAAAATTATTTTCTCAAGATGGTTTCAACAAAAATATTGAACATTGGAAATGTTGGAACACCTTCTTCAGCATTGCAAATGTAGGCCAGCAGGCCTGCTTTAAAGGAGTAAGAGGGAGGAATGGAAACAAAAGTGGATAAAAAGTCCTCAAAAAAATCCAAATGTGTCTCTATTTCTTAGGGAAGCAATCAGTTTAGCACACATGTTGATGTGTGGTGGTACACTTTCTGTTCACAGGGTGGTACACTTTCTGTTCACAAAAAGGACTTGGCAGGCACAGTTTGAATGGCTGCATGAGGGACACATGCCTAGTGTCATTTTGGTGTCTTGTGCTAGGGGGACTTTTGAAGGAGCAGTGGAAACCACCCATGAGCAAACTGGTGAGCTGCCCTCTGATTCTTCACAGAAATGCTTGTTAGACCAACTGGAAAGGTTGAGACAGGCAGGGTGTGCCCTCTTTCTGTAGATCTGGGCAGCATCTGTGGAGTCTTACTGAAAGCAGCTCACCCTTTAAAGAGTGACACCCCACCAAACCCTGGCAGGGTAGTTCCTTCCTTTGACAGTGGTCACAGGGGTCTTTGGATGAGGGAAGAGACGAGGATTTGACTCCATATTTCAGAAGGCTTGATTTATTATTTTATGATATATATATTACATTATAACTATAGTAAAAAGAATAGAAGGAAAAGCTTCATCTCAGAAGGCTAGCTAAGCTAAGAATAGAAAAGGAATGATAACAAGAGCAGCTGGCTCGTACAGAGAGAGAGAGCCAGCTCTGCCGTGACTGGTCACTAATTCCAAACATCCACATGAGACCAATCACAGATCCACCTGTCACATTCCACAGCAGCAGATAACCATTGTTTACATTTTGTTTCTGAGGCCTCTTAGCTTCTCAGAAGGAAAAATCCTAAGAAAGGATTTTTCATAAAAAGATGTCTGTGACACCTTCTAGTACCTCTGTTCTATCTGTTTTCTTTTACCTTGTGCATGAAGGTTGAAATTAGCTTAAACCAGTCGATTCCACTTGCAGAACCACTGCTCTGGCCAGCCTCACCCTAGAAAAGTCAAATCTTTGGCTCAGGGTGGAGGGGCTCTGTGTCTTTCATCTCCCTGATAAGTCCAAGACCAGCTATCCTATCCCATCCCATCCACCTGGGATGAGCTATGACTAAGGCTAATGGAGCAGTTGGCATAGGGAGCCAGCACCACCTCCCAGAAATAGCCAAGCCAAAAGGAGACACGGGCAGATTTTCAGTGGTGTTTCAGTGGATTTTCTAAAGGGCCAACACTGCCTTTCAAAGATGAGAGAGGTTATTAATTAGCTGCCCAGGAAACATTGTTTTCCTTTGTAAAGCAGTCTCTCCTTTGGAGCTGGGAGATACACTGCTAATGCTGCATAATCACTCATTTGGGACACCAAGGTGTCACAGGCTCACCACAGCCCTGGGAGGAGTTAGGCCTTGGGAGGGTAATGCCAGATTTCCACACTGTTATCCCAGCTCTGGGCAGGTTTTCTGGGGGGCCATAAGCTGGTCACTTCTGTCTTTCTACCTTCATTTGCCCCCCTGAATGAATTAGAAGATGGGCTTTGTTGATTAGCTGTCTAATAAATTACATTGCACTTTGCATATGCAGCACATGATTAAAGCATCCCCATGGCAGTTCATTAAAAGCCCTAGAGCAGTGGTATAACAACAGGTAAGCACATAAATTTTGACAGCCCCAGTTTTGCAGATGCATCTGGTTACAAACAGAATTTAATGTGACTTCAAATAAACCATGTGAAAACAAGCTCTTCCATTTGTCTGGATTAGCATAAGCTCTTCCTCCCCTCATCTCATTTCCTGCATGTTTAAACTACAAATACAGCTGAATTTGAATGTAATCCTCATGTCTTTACCAACTCATCTTCACTGACAAAAGTGCATCATTAAGAAATAGTAGTGTAAGAAGTGGGGGGGGGGGACAGACTAGCCTCCTGTTTTTAAATGTGATAAAAGCAAACCCATCCAAATCTGTGTTAGTGAGTAAAAATTTATTCCCTAAGCACGATAAAAGGTATCACAGAGCATACAGGCACCAAAAAAATCTAGCTTCAAGATTACCAGAGCATTTCTGTAAATTTGGGATGCTCTTCTCAGTTCATAAACACTTATTACATGTAAGCAGACCCAGTGCCTGGAGAAAATGTGCCATTTAACCTATTATTGATTACTTTTACAATCTTCTGAAGCAGCCAGATTGTATTTCAGGGGAGAAATGGAGAAGCTGAATGTGCAGTGCATACTCTGGAGAGCTGCCAGTTCCACCTGTAAGGTAACAGGGGGTTGATCCAAGCCCAGTGGACCTGGGAGAGGCAAGTGGTCATTACCTGATCAGGGTAGCAGCATGCAGTCAAACAGTGTTTGTTTGTTTTGGGGATGGGGGTTTTGGGCGTTGCTACAAGAACTACAGCCAAGTGTACCAGCAACCAGACCGGAAAGTGGTAAAAGCAACTTCAGTGTAGAGACCTAAAAATCACTTTTCAGGAAGATTTTGAAAACCCTTCTTCCCCAATTTAGATACTCCTCTCTGTTATTGCCTGTCCTGCCCTGGAGAAGATAGTGACCACTGAAAGACATGCTTATTGAAGGCACAGAAATGTGTAGCTAATCATATATCCCCTGCCACAATAAATGCAGAGAGAAGTGAAACATCAGGGTTGGCCTGGTGCAGCTCTTGTGCTGTGGCAAGACAAAATACACAAGGAAACCTGTGGCATTACAAACCGTCAGAGACATCAGAGTGGCCAGACTGAGTCAGACTATTTGCCAATTTGACCCAGTATTGAGTCTCTGACCACAGTAATAGTGGACATGCAAGCAAGAGTGCAAGAACAGGTTAGGTCTGTTTTCCCAGAATAATCTCCCAGCCTTTGAAAATTTGCAGCTCCTGACCCAGAAGAGTTATTCTGGTATTTAGAAGCTGCAGTGGATGTTTATGAATTAACCCAGTTGGTTTTGGTCCAATGTGGATATTTTATCCTGTCTCTGTGAAGAACTTTTTCCTTTTGCCAGTTCTGCCCTAGCCACTCTCTGGTGTCACTGCATCCTGGTGGGACATCAAACTCGTGGGACAGCCAACAGTCACTCCCTACCCATCCTTCCATGATACTTGTTGGATCTAGAGACCATCAGTCCCTTTCCTGGGTTGGAGAGTCCTGGTGTCTGTGGCTGCTCCTGGTGTAAAAGTCATTCCACACTTCTGAATATCCTGGTAAACCCATCTCTGAATCTTTTCCCATCCTCTTATTTTGGGATGAGGGCAGATGTACCCTTTGTGGAGCAATACTACATTTATGAGGTACCAGCCCTACCTCTGTTGCTGACACCAGTCTTTTATCCAATACTAGTCACTCTTCTGAAGATGGCCACCACCTCTGCAGCTGAGAACCAGAGCACAGCTGGGCTACAGGGCACTCACAAGCCCCCAGCAGTGATTTTGGCAAGGGGGAACTGTTGTGCCACCCCTGCTGTTCCTGGTTTGGAGTTGATTGCAGGAGTAGATCCCTGCAAAACTGGCCAAGCAGGGAACAGGGAGAGAATTCAGAGAAGGAGGTGCTTGAGGGATCAACACTTCTGAGACCACCAGCCTTTTCCTCACAAGTTTAATACTTGATGGCGTAACAGTAATCTTTTTTCCCCCAGCACGCCAGTCCTGTGAAATGAATGTCATCCTTTTTATGTTGCCTGGGCTCACAACAATGAGCTTTGTTTTTACAGGCTGCCCAGCCTAATTGCTGTGCCACGCTGGGAGCTTACAGCCAGTTTCATGGCTTTGCTGCACATCATCTCACCCAGCACTTTTCCAGCATTGCTACTTTATAAGCACCTCCAGCCCCATCAAACAGCTACATGTGTTTCTTCATTTCTTCTGGGTGTATTAGCTGGTGTTGTTCAGGTTGGATTTTATTACTATATCCTCCAGATAAGGCTGCTGCCTCTATGATAGAGTTTTTGCCACCTACTATGAGATTAGCTGCAAATTTAATTTGAGAGCTGTTCACCTCCTCTTGATACCTACCATTAACAACAATAAAAGTAGAAATCACAACTAAGATTCCCAGAACCCTTCAGGTTCCTGGCCTTATTTCAGTATACAGTTGTTGATTGTTCAGTTTTATCCATTTACAGTCCTTCAAGTAGTGTTTGGTATACAGAGCAGCTCTCTGACATGCTATTAATCACCTTCTTTGAAATGACTGTAGAAAAGATATTGGGCCAGGAGCCAGCAGTTTTGGGATCATGTTAACGGTTTGCTGTTGTATTTCAATCACTTGCACTGTGCAAAATAACCCAAGATGTCCCTCCCTCAGGGTATTAAGTAAAGACTGCAGCCCCTGTGATAAGGGAAGATTCTGAGAAGCATTAATCTGAAGGGAGCAGTTCGGTGGGAAATGCAGGGCAAGAGCATCGTTCCTGCACAGGGATTGCATTTTTTGAGGGCATGCACTTTTTAGGAGGAATCCTGTTTCCCCAGCATTCTGTCATTGCCACAAATATTGGGGCGCATTTGGATGTTTTGCAACATCCAGAGCTTTCAATTTATACAGATTTAGAAAATCCTTAATTAAACAACAGAAGGCATATTATCCTGTCTCCTTTCATCAGCCTGGTACCCATCAACTACAGCTGGCACAAACCAATTATCCCTGTGGCAACCACCGCTTTTGACAGCTCTTGACACAGACCGTTTTCAATTTTGTAGGCACCCCATGCTATTTTTATGCTTCTGCAGATGATGGATGCACTCTGCACCTTCTTCTCTTGGACTTGTGCTGTGGCAGTCAGGAGGGGGCTTTGGTATTGCTCTTCACCAACAGCAGCAGCCAAGGCTTCCAGGACAGTGGTCACAGTGCAGTGCAGAATTTGGCCATCCTTATCCTTGGGAAGCAGGCTGTTTCCATCAGGCTGAAGCTGATGCTCCGACTTTCTCACAGTGGCTGTCATTCCCTGCAGCCCAGCACTGCCAAGGTCAGTGATTGTAGCCTGAGATAAGCCTGTGTGATGGAACTGCCCTCCTGTGACACCCATCCCATTGTGCAGGCTCTGGGATATTGTCTCAGAGTGCCTATTGCCTGTCAGCTGTGGAGCAGTGTGCAAGGTGATGGAGACCTGTTGCAATATTTGAGAGGAAGGGAAAAAAAACAAACCATGAGGTCTTTCAAGTCAGCATGACGTCAGTTCAGCCAGTTCACAGCTAATTAGAGGGCAGGAGTCTCTTTGTGGGCTGGTGACCAGACTGGCTCTGCTTCGTGGCTGCTGTGCAGCTGACAACGAGCCATGGATGACCGTGAGCTCAGGCTTTGGGCTGGGTGTCACCACCCCACTCAATGGCAGAGCCAGCCAGCGGTTCAGCAGTCACCTCCCGGGCAAAGATTGTCTCCTGGCTCAAAGGGAGATTTAGCATTTTTCTTGGTTTGATCCATTTATACTTCTCCAATAGCCCAAGCCAAAAGCTATTGACTTAAATGGGTTTTGCATTGGGTTTCCAATTTGTTGCAATGAGAGGCATATGAAATTGTCCCAAATTTCCTCATTTATAAGAGTCTTACTTATGTTCCCTCTGTGCTTAGTTCCATGAACCAACAGAAATCCCAGCATGTAGTAGGAGAGAGTTACTGCCTCAAGGACAAAAAATTGTCTTTTTCTTTGCAACATCTCCCCATGGATTTTTAGTCCAAATCTCTTCTCATGGAAATCAATGAGCATTTTAGAAGTAAGATCAAGGAGGATCCAGAGCAGAGTCCCTCAACACTTTTTGTTTACCTCAGCTGGGCTGCAAACCTTTTCTCTCTTCTTTTAACAGAACACGGTGTTGGCACATTTTCTGGATAAACCTGCAATATACAGACTTTTAAGGGATCAACGTGGAGATTGTCAAAGAGTAAAGAGTCGTGATTTCCCACACACACAGAGGATGGTTGGCTTGTTTTGGGGTTTTTTTTAAATGAAAAGCAGAATACCAAGTAAGAGTCTGAGGAATAGGAGAAAAATTGTATTACCAAATGCAGAACATTCTTAAATTCCTGGTTTTTACCTTTAAAAGGAAAAGTCTAAGAGCTTGAAATTGATATTTTATATGTTGCATTTGTGGGTATTTTCTAAAAAAATATATAGAGAAATTTTTCCTCAAGTATCTCCACAGGTAATTAACTGGATTGACCTTTCAAAAATTGTGTCTTCAGTAGAAAGATAATACTTTGTAAAGTTCTATACTAAAATTGTCTGGACTTTTGTGAAGCTGGATGACACCATCAAATGTTTGAATATCTCTTTAATACACTGGTAATTTAGGCTCTATAATTTTAACCACTGGAGGGCTCCCCAATTTTTTAATTAATTTAGTAGGACATATAGTATGAAAGAATGGAAGAATACAAAGCAGGGTGGTCCTAGTCACTACAATCATCTCCACAAATACTAAATTTAATGTGAATTCCAGGTATTCCTTGGCACAATAACTCAACCAAAATACTGGGAGAAAATTTTTAGTGTTTTGGGTAGAATACATAGTTCACTATGAGTTGACCAATCAGCAAGACTGGGTTTAATTTTTTAGCTAGATATGCATAAAAATAAAGTTTCAGGACTTTGTAGCATTATGAAATCAGGTAAATTCCCTGCAAAATCCCTACAAAGTTTACTCTAAAATATCAGTACTTTAAAATATCCATTTTTCATGTGGATGTTTTGTTATCATTGCAGATTCTCCATGCTCCTAGCCTACCAGCTCACCTCTATACTGCCACTTCAGTGATACCCTTTCCAGAGGCAGCTGCTCAGGAAAACTGCCTTGGGTTTTTTTAGTAATTATCTACACAGACATTTCTGTACTGAACATGGCTACTCATGGCCAGAACAGATTCTACTCCTGCTTCCTGCTCTAGCTCCAAGCACTGACCATCTTCCAAGATCCTAGATCTGGTTCCATGACAATATCCATGCCAACTCTTGTCAGAGACCTGGTGGTGTCCTTGCCACAGCTGACTGCAGAAGGAGAGGCCAATAACCCCCACTTTGAAACATTTGTTGGTGAGCACAGGAAGACAGGTCACAAGCAGGCCTGTCCCACTAGCAACCACTTTGTCAGAACTAGGTTTGAGCAGATTTTATAGATAGTGTTGCAATCCTCTCTGTCCTACTGACCTGCTAGCTGCCATCCTGATCAGACCCAGACCCAGGGATCTGGCATGGCTTGGATGATGCAGCTGCACAGTGGCTGGTAAGTGTGAGTGGGGAAAAGCTGAACTCTGAGACTCAGGCTTGCAAATCAAGGCACAGAGAACGCAAATGCTCCGCAGTATGGATGCATTTGGTGCACCCTTAGGAAAGAGAAATGAGTGGCACTAATTGTTCCCTCAGCTCTGGTCTTTCATACTGCCTTTGTGCAAGGCAAAGGTACCCATACCTCAGCATGGTGAGCAGTAGTTGTAGACTCCTTAGCAGAAAGGCATATTTGCTGCTAATAAAATATTAACACAGATGACGGGCTGTTAAAATATTTAAATATCCAACATTCCTCTACTCTTCAGCTTCCCAGCTGGCACAAGTCACTACCATGATTTGGAATCTGATCAAACATGTTTCATCGGTACAAAGAGGCTAATTTATAAAGAAGGATTAAACCCTTTGCAAGACCAGGCTGGTTGGAGTTTCTCTTTCCCCTTTTCATGCTGTAAGGCTCTTAAACATTTTTCCACACAGCGCTTTTCACTAACTGATCTTACAGCCTTTTGAGGCCACATATTTTAACTCAGAAACCTGAGGGCTGAAAATTCCTATTTATCCACAAGGCAAGTTCTATTTTGCCCTTGGCCCTATGAACAGCTTTCCATTAACCCCTCAACATACTTCAAGCTTGACCTGTAGGAGGGCAGACAAGGTTACAGTAAGTCTTGGGACCAAAAGAGATGATGAGCGAAGGTGGAGAATCATGCCAAAGGTAGAGCAGATACCTAGAGGTGGTGCAAATGATGTTTGTCTGGGACATGGCAAGGGAGTAGAAACAAAGGGAGCACACGACAACCTTGGCCTGAGGCAATGCAGGTGCACATACCATGGTGATGAAGGCCACATTTCAATTAGAAGTGGTGTGGAACAGCATTGCTTTTTGGGTTAAATGTGGGCTGCGTCGTCATTTCAAGGGGTGCCCCTGAGCACTCTGAGAAATGGGACAGAGAGGGAAGTTCCCGTACTTGTCCTGTTGTGGCTTTGCTGGTTGACCTCCCTCTCTTCTCAACTTCAAGCTGACAGAAGCCAACATAGCTGGTACTGAAACAGCAACATCACACAGAAATGCCTTAAACAAAAGCCATTGCTTCTTGGCCACAGGCAAGTCTGAGTCTTCTGTGGCATTTTGAAGCAAGATGCCCTCCAAAGCCTGCCTTGGAAGAAGACCCAGTTGGCAGCAAATAAATGATATCAAAGGAATGCTTGGTCTGAAAGGTGGGTTTTTCACCTTACCCAAAAACAACTACCTACCCAGCTTACTCCAGTGTCCTGGGACAAGATCCAGGCCCCACTGCATTTCTTTTTCTGCTCATCACAGAAGCAGAGCTGCAAACACACACACAGAGGTAAGCCTGCTCCAGACATATGCATTGATAATTTGCTAGGTAAATTAATTTAAACAACAAATTGGCATTAGACCTATCTTGGAACTTTAAAATCATTAAGTGTTCAATTATTTCCTAGGAAAGCTTTCAAGTGGTGCAGTTAGATTCAGCTCTCCAGCTGCTATCAGTGAGCTGCAGAATATGGCATTTGCATACTCCTGGCTTGGATGCTGAGAGCTTTCCTGTCATTATTTCATTGGGTCTAGGTGCAGATTACGGTGATGATGTAAAGGTTCGTCAAAGTTTTTTTTATTATTTGGTTTTAAATTTACATTACAAACAATTCTTAAAAAAGATCCAGTTAATCTCAGCTTGGCCTGTTGCCTGGGAAACTTTCTGTGTGATATTTAATATTAAATATTACTCTTGAAGATTTCTTTATTTTCTGAAGTGTTTATAATTATTTCTGTTTTCATCACAGTTTGAAATTGGTTATTTCATGAGTACACAGGTAAGAATGAGACACTTCCTATGCTTCATGCAAAAATCACCATTATTTTGTTAATCACTGAAAAGATGTTGCTAATACAATAGCCTGCAGAAGATGAGAAAGGGAGAACTGAAAGGTTTCTGTAAGAATGCCTAAAGAAATGGCAGAAACATGATACAGCTTTCAAACACAGACAAGGCTTCATTCTTTCTGTCTTGTTTGATAAAAAACGAACCACATAGTGAATACTGTAGCTTCATGTTACTCCTGTCAAATCTTTAGTAAGTGGGTGTCCAGGGAATTAGATCATAAGCAGAGGGAATATTCCTCTCATTTGAAAGGTTCCTCATTGTGTTTATTAATTTAACTGTTAAGAAGGCAAAATATGCTATTTTCAAAGGGATTCAATGAAGTGAGATCTGCCTGACCCCTTCACAGGCTATTCTGAGAGACACTTATCCTATGTATCAATGGAAATACCCAGAGAGAATACATGTAATATAATTATTCATAAAGAGAGCTAAATCACCGAGCAGTTACACATCACTTAGGCTGAAAATATCTTCAATTAAGGTAGGAATGAAGTAATATCACATTTTATGCAAGTTCCCATCAATAAGCCTGACACATGTCAGCTCTCTTTAATAACATATTTTACTTCTAATAATTCTTCTTTTTTTCCAGGTTCAAAAAATATCGAAGAAGGCTCAACTGTTCACAGAAATGAAATGTGGTTGTAGGAGGAATTAAGGTTTCATGTTTCAGGGCACAAAATAATCTCCTTCTGAGGAGGCTAAGATGCATTTTCCTGTTTGGAAAGGAGCACCAGCATCACTGGGATGCCACATCATTGAATGCAGGAAATGGCTCAAGTGGGAGGAGAGGTTATAACCAGCTTGACAAGTCCTGTGGTTCATACACCTCCACTTCTGTCCCCAAAATGTTTGGGAGGTCCTTTCTGCCTGAGCCAGTGCTGATTGCCTCATGTAAGTAAACAGAAAGGGCCACGTTGTTCTGGTACACAAATGTTTCCAAAGCATTAGACTTTCTCAAATTAAGTGAACAAAATGCAGCTTCATCCTGAGCAGCAAATGGGAAGGGTGACAAGTGAAAAAAGCAAGATGTTAGAGATGGGCTAGGACTGGGGAGTCATCCTGAGTGATGGGCTCTGGGCCACCAGAACAACATTTCCTGCCCAGGCAACACTGCAGCTGGTGAGCTGGAGAGATGAGGCTCTTTGCCCCCATTAAACATCCTAAATCCTGCTCTGCATAGATTGCAGGGATGCCCTGCATGTAATCCCACCCCTCAGCACCTGGATCTCAGTGTATGCAGCATGGAGAGAAACCAGGCTGGGAAAGGAACCAAGAACACATAGAAGCCATTCCCACAGGGAGCTTCACTTAATCCAACCCCACACAAACACGCTCAGTCAGGAAACAGAAGGGCTGCAGCTCCTGCCAGGCAGCTCTAACAGCAGTGTAATCAGAGGGAAAGAGCAAATCCATCCTGCAGCAGCTCTTAAAAAGAAGCTGCCAGGCTGCAAGAGCAGCAATGTAGGCAGCAGCAGTTAGGAACATGAATTTCCATGTCAGCGTCTCAGGCTTCTCTCCCTCCATTATTTCCCTCAGTGAAAGGGTTGCAAACTGGGATTCAGCTTTTTAGGTGTGCAGTGCCATTTTGGGCACTCTCAGGTTTCAGAGAGGTTTGCACAGCACTGGCAGGTCCCTGGGCCAGCCACTGGAGGCCAGGTGGGAGAGCACAGAACATCTCAAACAGCATCCCAGCCCCATGTTAGGCAACTAATTCAAGGTAAACTCAGAGAAATCCCTGCAGATACGTGGATGTAAAACTAAAGGGATGAAAGGCAAAAATGCAATGAATTATTGTCAAAACTCTAAATTTAGTTTCCATAAACACAGACATAAAAATATAACTGTATATATTTGTATAAAGAAATAAAAATAAAATGTATTTTTTAATGCACTATTATCTGTTGTGAGACACTTTAAATCAATTTAACGGGAAATAGTGAATTCTGCATAGAAAACACATTTGCTGAGATGTTTTCTGATGCACCTCACTAGTGCTGCTCTTCCAGCAGAGACCCAAATTTTGTAAGCTCTGTGTCAGGAAGACCATTTTCTTGGTCTTTTTGGCCATTTTTTATGTACTGAGATATGCCAGCCCTATGTACAGCCTGGCATCCTTCATCTCACAGAAACAAAGTTACTTTTTAGTTCCAGTGACAGTGCCCTCAAATTTCTTATGATTTTAAGGTATGGGAAGAGGGGGAGTAGGACTTGAGCTTTTCTTGCTGTCTTGCTTAAAAAAAATATCCATATTTATATACTTACCAGTAGCTTACTGGTATTTCATAATAGAC
This sequence comes from Molothrus aeneus, assembly GCF_037042795.1. NCBI lineage: Eukaryota > Metazoa > Chordata > Aves > Passeriformes > Icteridae > Molothrus > Molothrus aeneus. The sequence goes on from NC_089646.1 coordinate 87,539,479, forward strand.
CAGCTCTCCCCATGCTCATTAAAGAGGAAATTTGGAAGCAAGAGGGACCAAGGAAGCTGCAAATTAATGCTGATGAAAATGAAGAGGAGAGCAAGTATTCCAATAATTCTTTCCTATCTCTCCCAAGGTGTGCTCCAACAGAGAAATAATCTGACCCTCCAAACTGAAATCTAAAAAGTGCAGGATTCCTTCCTGACTATAAACTACACAGAAAACCCCAAGTGTAACTCTTTCTATACAGCCTTTGGGAATGTGATGATTTCTCAAGTAGACACTGTTTGCAACAAGTCACAGTGTCGAGGCAGAAGAGATTCTCACTGAATGATTTATGGGAATTTAAATTACATTTCATATGGCATAGCTGTAAGTGAAACTAACCACAAATGTAAAGAAAGGTCTTTATCATGTTGAAATAAATTGCTCACACATGACTTGTGAGAAAATTATTAAGTATCAAGTCAGCATTTCCCAGACATTCTGGGTAATGCAAAAATTCATTTTTCTTATATCCTGGTTCCAGTTAAGAAGGATTTTCCCCCTTGTATAAAATGGCAGGATTGTCCTTGTAAAAGACATTCAAGTTCCCAGCAAACTGTGCTGTTGCTTTGTTCACCTCCAGTTCTGGTCTCCCGAGCTAAATGAATATTGTTGTATTAACTCTGCTCTCATTGGCATGAGCTGGTTTACTTCACTTGTTCAGAGGCCACTTAGAAAGTGTGAGTTGTCTCTGGGCAAAGGCTGTGGCTTTCTTCTGTCGTTCATTACACCACATCTTCACAGCACGCTGAAGCATCGACTTCAGCGCTATCCTTCTTGAATAACATTAGAAAGCTTTATGGTCTGCCATCATGAGCTCATCTCTGTGCAGCCTCTGGATACAGCTATAATGAATATACCTGTATTTATTGACCTGTAAACTGGCTTTAAGATACACCTGGATAACCCCTCACAGCTGTTCCTCTGCTGCCGATCTCAGCTATATCCGCCTGGTTAGGAACAAATGATCCTGATTTCTCTGGAGCTTTGGGATCTGGTAAATGAAGTGTGAATGTGATTTCGCACTAAATGAGTCTATAAAAGTAATGATTTAATGCATGGCATTTGTTTATACCTTAAAAACATCACGACCCTTTGCACAGATAACGTGGCCAAGGCCCACAGGGATCAGGGCAAATCTAGGGAGCAAAGGCACAGAAATGGGGCTGCTGTAAGGCCAGCAGGGAATTCTTGCAGAGAAGCACAAGGGCACACATTGCCTTCCACACACCCCAGAGCTGCTGGCAGCATTCCTGTGAGCTGATTGGCACAGGCAGAGGGTGCCTGCCCAAGATCTCTGCACCTCTGCAGGCAGGGCACAGCAGCTGCTGCCCCTTCAGAGTGCGCTGAGCTCTTGGTATTTCTAAAAAATACAGGAATGGCAGGGTATCAGGTACAACTCTGGACAGAGGAAGGAGGCACAGACATGGAAATCAGGTTCCCAAGGAAATCTCCTGGTTGGAGATTACTTGCACACCCCTCCTGGTTTCCTAACTGCAACTGAAAGATCTAAAGTTTATTTCTGTGGAAAATACTGATGGGAGCTCCCCATCTGCAGTGGATGCCTTGGCTCCAGCAAAAATTTTGGCACTTTGGTACCGAGGGAGTCAACTCTTGGGTTTACAGGGGGTGGTTTCCCTGATCTGGGGCTCAAATGGCCCCAGAAAAAATGGAAAAAAATGGAAAAAAAAAAGGGAAAAAAAGTGACTCAAAGTTTAAAAAAGTGACTCAGAGTTTAAAACTGCTGTCGTTCTGTGGGATAAACATTGCTGTTAATGTAGAAGGTATATTTTCATGGGCAGTGCACATTTGAAGAAGTTCCTATATGACTTCCTTTATGACAAGTCATTACTTTGTTCTGCTGAAATATATTACACAAACATGGCATATACAAAATCTATAGTGAGAAAGGGCAATCCTGTAACTGGCTTCACAATAAAGGAAAGAAGTAATAGGAACACCGAAACAACTCTCTAAAAGTCTCATAAAGCAAACCAGATTGAAAATCGTTAGTGATAATACCAATGTAATTCCAGTTTAACTCCATTACACTGAGAAATTACCAATAAATGACAAAGAAGTGCTTGCTGCAAGCCAGAAAGCCCAGACAACAACAGATTTTGCCAGCTTTTCTCACATTATCTATATACAATACTGCTCAGCTTCTTAATGGAAACAAGGTTTGAAGCTGATTTTGCTTTGTTCCAAACAATGGTGTCTCCTGTTGGTGTGGCATGATTGCTAGGTATTTTTTTCCTGAATTCACACAGTCATTTCCTTCTGCCTTTACATTTAAGGTGTTATGCGTAAAGACAATGTCCCATAAAATTGTATTGTACAATCTGTGACTACATTTGAGTTCACACATTCCCTAGATAATAGTGGAATATATTTGTTTGAGGTTCAGTAGTCACCAACATTTTTTACTCATTACCTGTTGGCAGATTTGTTTGCAGTGTACCATAGACTGTGCATGAATGCCTGTTTTACATTTTCTGAGAGGCTGTGTATTTATTTTAGCACACCTGTACACACTGTCAAGCACCTAGATTCAACTGGAAATTTCTTTCACATCAATGGGTTTTTCTGTTTCCCTTTTTTAATAATACTTCAGAAAAATCCACAAGAGCACAGCAGTATAAAATGGGCATACATAGGCACATATATCTATTCAAGATTAGAAAGCAAGCTTCCAAAAGCATTCAGAAGCAAACAAAGAGACAAGGCTACCCTTGAATCAAATTGCAACCCCTTTCAGCAGTGTTAGCAAATACTTTTCTGCAATATGAATATTTTCCCCTTTTCCAGGACCAGTTAAAAATGTTTAGTTCCGCCCTGAAAATTGCCTGATACTGCATCTAATTTATCCAAATCTAATCTTCCCATCACAGATGTCACGTGTTGGCTCCAGGAAAAAAAAAAAAAAGAAATAAATGCAAGCTGTGCATAACAGAACTCTGAACTCTGAAAGGCTGCTCTTGTATGTGTATGTGTGCAGACTTGCACATGTGCTGTGTGTGGGCAGGGGGACATGGCCAGGAAGGCAGCTGGATAATCAGACTGGGGAAATAGGTCTAACTGTCCCTAGTCAGAGCTTTGCCATTTCCCATCACCCTCCCCAGTGCCACCAGAGCCTCTGGGGACTTGTCAGAGCAGTTCCCCCACATTGCTGGGAGCAAAGCTTATCTGCCACAGACTGCCAGGAAAACTCGCCTCCAGGCTGAGGAAGTGTCAGGACCTGTGGGAGGAAGACCAGAGTGAACCTCATAACCCAGACCAAAGGTTCAAGCCAGGATGTAAACAGAAACTGGTTATGAAATCCAAGTCTGAATTTGGTGGTTGGTGTGAGTGCCATAACCTAACCCTGGTCAAAAACTGGTCCTTGGAAACTGAGTGCTTTTAGGGGTGCTAATAACACCAGGATTGTGGGTTTGATCCCTCTACTGGCCATTCACTTAAGTGTTGGAATCAGTGATCCTTCTGGGTCCCTTCCAACTCAGACTATTCTGTGATTCTGTGACAAGCACAGGAGCTGACTTGGAAGGATAGACTCAGCTGTCATCACTCAGGATGCATCCTGGTGTAGTGCAGCAGATGGGCACGAAGCTGAGTAGGCTTTTGCTGGAAAGGTTCAGTTCATGAGGGTAGGAGAGCAGTGACCCAGCAGCAGATGCCTGTAGTTCCAGTCATCCTCAGGGAGCAAGGATCTGTCTGGCCCAATCAGAGGATGACTAGGCAGTGACTCTTCTCAGAATGGGGTTAATCCTCTTTAAGCTTCTGATTTTGGCCCAAAGCATTCCTGATGGCTTCACTGGCACCATGTAAATTTCCATCCACCAGGCTAAACAGGGAGTAGTATCTCAAACAGCTGTCTCGTGTTGGAGCCCATTTCAAATATCCAGATCTTGGTGCTGCCCTAGTTGCTTCCCTAGGTGCTGGGGAATGGGGGAGCAGAGAGCAGGGGCTGGTAGCTGCTCAGAGAGTTCATGTGACCTGGTCTAACCTTCAGTACAGATGTCATCCATAGGTGGGCTGTGATAGATCATGTGTAGGGAAGGCATTTGAAGCAATCTTCATGTTAAATGGAGATTTTTTTTTCCCCCTGTAATTACCAATTATCATAACAAAGAAACTGAAGGGGCTGATCAGATTTGTATTGAGAACAGTTTTGTTTCCGCCTCTTTTCTCTTGTCTTGGGAATAAAACATGCAAAGTAGCACAGAAGAAACTTTCTTATAAATTGTTGAATTATAACTAAGCATTTCAGAGGTTGCTTATGTATCTGTGTATACATATATATATATATATATATATATATATATATATATATATATATATATATATATATATATATATAAGAAAGCAAAGAAAAGCATCAAGTTGACAGACATAATTTGTCTTACCTTATGACTAAGGTGTATTTTTCCCTTCCTGTATTACACCATCATAGCTTCTCTTACACTCAACTGCCTGCCCCTGCAAGCCAAGTTAACAATTCAAAATCTTGAGTTCCTCAAAGAATCCTAATTACTGTGCCCCACCACTTGGGGCAGAAAGTGAAACACATGCACTCTGTGATGCTTTTGTGTTTTACCCCAATTATTATATAAGCAGTAATATCAGAGTGCTGCGAATACAGATGAGGCAATACCTGCTTCTTCCTTTTCTTCTGCTTTACTTGTGATCAAAGCAATCCCATTTCCCACTTTGACTACTCTTAGGACCTAATACGCACATGTGCTGTGGAGCTGCTGATTGCTGGGCTCCAGTTCTGGTTTTCTGGAAGTGCTGCATCAGCTGCACTGGTGCACAGTAACCATGCAAGTCACTGATGGGTTTATATGACAAGGTTTTGATAGCAAGGGTGCAAACATCAACTTCCCATGTGATGCCACCAATGGGGCTCTCAGCAGTGTTAGGAATCAGGAGGATCCTGGCACCTTTGGTCAAGACAGGTGGAGTCTAGAAACATTGAACTGTGAAGTTGCAACAGCCCTCCCCATTTAGATTTTTTAGAAAGCAGAAAAAAACCCAAACAAACATATACCCAAAGAAACATGAGTGAACATGCATTTTTGGAACCTGCAGCCTTTTCTACTGGCTTCCCTTCTTTATCCCTCAGATATTTGAGCTGCATTAAGGATTTTTTTCCTTTCTTATCACGGATTTTTCCATTTCACTTTGTAGGTAATTTTAGGCCAACAAACTAGTTTCCCTTTCTCTGTCTAACATTCAATATAGCTTCAGAGGATCCAATTAACTTTCTGTGCTTGTCTTCTTCTTTGCCTTGCCAGTTCACCATGTTTGTCTGGGCTTTCATGACTTCTCATGGATGTCCTGCTCTTCCCTGCCACATTCCCTTCTTACATTGGCAGTTGAAATGAATTTCTGTCATGTACCTTGCCTTTTTTCCCTTCTTGTCTCCTTCTGATTTTTGTAAATCCACTTTCCTTAAGGTGTATTCCTGTGACAGGAGCTGTCCCTCTTCTGTGACCCTCAGCATTAAATCTCATAGGCCTCCTTTGATCAAAGTGTCTCCAGGGGAAATGGCTTCTCTTCACTGTTCTGTGAACTTTAATCAGTAAAGATGCAATCCTCACATACTTGAAGAAATTTAAGTAATTCTTATATGGGCAGCAAGAGTACTGTAAATATCATCATTTCCATAGAAATGTAAACCAGCAAATACAAGGTTAGAAGGCAGCTCTGCACTTGCATTATTGGAAAAGTGTGCATAAAGGGACATGTGATGAGTACAGCTCTGTAATGGACTCTGGCTACCGTAGGATTTGCTTATTTTCCTGCATTAATGTACCCTCTCTGAGGGGCTGAGAATGAAAGCTTGACTGGGTGTGGGTGCATTTATAACAAACTTTTGTCTTCTTGTTTGTCTGCAGCTACTCATTCTCAGACAATTAAATTTTCTAAAATAAGTTATGGAATTTGGAAAACATCAGTTTATTTGGCACTAAGGATTAAACCCAAAGAAATTAGGTGGTTTTTAACAATCTTTGTCAATTTAGCTCTGTTTTCTTTTGAAGATTCTTATTAAATAGTAACCACATTTGAAATGTAGTCTAATTAAGAACAATTCATGAAAGAGAAGGGAAGAGAGAAAGCTTTGACACAGTTGGTAATTGTTAATAGTTTTTCTACAAGCACATTCTAATTCTTCCTCATTTGCCACCGCTGGAGAGTTGAAATCTGAATCTTGACTTCTATGTAAGAAGTAATCCTAACTTCTATTCTTGCATAGGTGGTGAACAGTCTATTTTAATTTATTTTGGTGCCTGACCAGCAGTCCCTCCACATGGCTGAGTGGCTGTTTCTTATTTACTACATTCCCTTCAGCTGCATCCATTTTATATGAGAATAAATGCCTTCCTTCTGTCCTGAGATCTGAGACCAAGAGCTGCAATGATATTGTGAAATACTGTCTTCAAGCACTTTATCTGCTTTAGACAAAGAGGATTTTAGAGCTTACTCCAAAGCCTACATCTCTGTATTTCTGAAGTTCTTTATTACTTTTGCTATTCTTCCAGGGCTACTTGCGCTTCGACTGCTCAAAAAGTTCTAGTATTTTTGACAGTTGTTTTCCTCTCTTTCTCATGTTTCTTATAACCTGCACCTACCAGCTATTGTCCTCATTATACCCAAGTCTCTTCTTTTAGATCATGGAGCTGCCTTCTGGGCACCACAATTAAAAACATAAATAGAAGGGAAAACTTTGTATTTGTGGTGGTATGTGGAAGTCATCTTTTTGGGCAGCCTACATATTATTGATGAATGCAACCTCAAGACCACCATCGCATTTATGTTGGGTCTCACTTTGGTTTGTGTGTTAGAAAGCATCCAGTGTGGTGTTTGGTTGATGTGGCAAAACCACTCTAAAACAGAGCTCATAATACAGAAGGGTCACTGATGACAGAGTGATGACACTGTCTGTTCCTGCTTGTCATTTTCCAATTCCATGCTAAGTCAGGTGTGCTCATCAGGACACTCTATAGTTATTGTGAAAGATTTTCTGATATTTCAGACTCAGTCTTTTTAGTAGATGATCTTTCTCTTGTTGGGACAAAATTTCAGTGTTTTCTAGGCTTTGATGCTCATCTGAATTCAGCAACAGCTCAGAGTTAGAAAAAACAAATCTCTCTAGAGGAGAAATATAGCAAAAAGAATTCCTCAGCCACCCCTTGTGTATAGCTTCTATGCAAAATCAGAAAAAGCAATTGGAAAAAAAAATACTGTGGTCTACCCAAATATCTCTACTAAAATAGGCTGGTAAAATAGATGACATTTTCATGCACAATATATGAAGTGATACTGATATGGAGCTATTTTGTCTTTCCTAAGAGAAAATTTTGGTAAAGTGAAACAGAACTTTTCCATGAAAAGGTTCAATTAACTTGGTATATTGATCCAGAAAGCTTACTAAGCCCAGGATTGATTCTAGGAAGTGAAAGTCACTGAGATTCAAACCAACCAGTACTTAATGATTAAAGCATTCTCCTGAGATGCGTGAGGCCCAAACTGAAATTCTTACTTCTCCTTTAAGGCTGCTAATTATTTGGCTAAATATATAAACTATGGTAGTTTGATTTGAGAGGTAAAGCTATTTCTTCATAAATCTGTTTGTCCAAAAAGCTTCTTGAATCATGGTCAACGCAAGCAGACTTAGTCCTGTGACCACCACATTCAGCCAATTTCTGTCCACAGAGTAATTTCCAGGTTATTGTTTGGACTCTCTTGTCTATGTTCTCTTTTCTAAGCAAGGTGGTTTTCTTCACACTCTGTTCAGAATGGAAATTTCAGACTCCCAATTTTTTAAACAAAAAGCAAACCTCCTCAGTGTTCTGCCCCGAGCCAAGTTAGATCTGTGTAAATGGATAAAGCCACAAGAATACCACATTCTGCTGATGTACCCCTGTACAAGCTATCAAACCTAAATAGTGTAACTATCTTTTATACATGTGCTTGAAATGGGATTTCTGTCTCTTCCATAGCACTTCAGTTATCTCACTTTTGCTGCTCCTCATTACTCACAGCAATTTGTGTGTACTACTTTCCATTTATCATCTGGCTAGGATGAAAGCTGCTGACAATAAGAATCAGGGCTCCCATGTCTGATGCTCCCAGTATCACATGTGGCCCTGGGACATATGTCCAGAGAGAGCTCTTGTAGAAAGTGCACAGTCACAGGGATACCCAGGTGTTGGCAGGACATGTATGGGAATGCATTTGAAAACAAAATGAGTAAACACATTAATGGAAAGAACCTGCAGCACTGGGAAAAAACACCTTCCAGGAGTTAAGGCTGATGTGCTCCTGCTTGTCTTAGCTAAGCCCTCTGAACTTATGAACTGGACCTTTGTTTTCAGTGTTAGCATTACCAGACTTAGGTACGGCACGAGTTGCTGACATGTTTAGACAGCGATCTATTACTGAAAAATGTGCCTCTCCCTGAGCCTGATTGGTAGTCATCACGCATTTCAGAGGTAAATAGCGCCTGTGGTGAACACTGAATCCAGCCAGCAGGAGCAATGAGTGTTTATTAAATCAGCATTTGTGTTGAGGTGGTTGCAGCAAAACCAGATAAATTAGTTCTGTTGTCCTGGGTGGTGCCTCTCTCAAGATCCTTTCTTCAACATGATTCTAGAGCCCTGAATTATAATGACACACGTGATCTGTTGAATTTGAAAATTAATATTTAACTGCATTGACTAGTTGGTAGTTGCATCACAGACAGATCCTGGATCCCATTTTGACAACGGGAAATGAAAACAACAACAAAAAAAGAACGGCTTATATCTGCTTTATAAGACTGTCATCTGAATATGTGTTTGTGTTTGCATTTTTACAATAGGGGAAAAAACCTTGCTATACTGGAGTGGAAGTCTCTATCCTCCATTTTAGAAATCTAGGATGAAAGATGCTAAAGCATGTCTAACTGTTCACTGTCTGTGAACATAAATCCTACCCTGTATTGTAGCAAAAATCACAGTTCATGCCTGCCCAGATAGCAGGTGTTGGAAATTTTCTGCATGTATTAACATGGAATTAAAGTCTAAGGAGATACATGTCATGCCTACTTGTACATGCATAAATAGAGAAGTTAGTTTCTGATTTCTAAACACCATATTTAAACTAAGTAAACAGAACTATAGCATGACTACTGAGTGACTTAATGAACAGCATATCAGAAAATAAGATATCACAGTTCTTGTTGAAGTTCTCATTTATCATAGCAGACTTGAGTGATTTTCATCAAATAACTTCATCCTGCTGTGCCTCATACTCTTCTCAAAAAAATCAGGATAGATAGATCTCTTACAGAGTGAGGCGAAGATTTGCTGTCAGTCTGTGCATCATTTCATTAGAAAACGACGTTTTTTTAAAGAATGTGCATTCAAAACATGTAAAAACTGCAATTTCCATCAAGAAACGTAAATAGTTTTTTCAGAAATATTTGAGACTCCTACAAGGCTGGAGTTGTTGTGAGGAGAGGGCTTAGGGGTACTTTACAGAACCCAGATATTGTGCTATGCTGCACAAGTTGCAGAAATTTTGATATTTCCTCATGGCTTTGTTTTGAAGCTAAAGAGGATAGTGGCAGTGGTAACTGAATGTCAGAGTAGGATGTGCTCAGGGATGAACACTTTGGCTATCCCAGGGTACTCAGAGATCAAATAGCATGGCTGATGGCCTTCACCAGTCTGACATCTCCGGTGAGAACCCACTTGTGACCTAAAGATCAGCAGCTGAGTGAGTTGTCATTATGGAGAAGAAACTGTGCTTTTTTCATAGTGCTGCTGCTGCCCTGTAACCCCCATGTTGCTGCCCCTGGGGCTCTGTGAACCCTTCTGATCACCTAAAATCATGCAGAAGTGTTTCAGAGTGATGTTGAGCATGTAAATGTGATGACTGGGGAAGGCAAGCATGGGCACAAACAGCTGGGGACGGGTCACAGCGAAATAAGTTATGGAATGGCACAGATAAGATAAAAGGGGAACAGGAAAGCTGTGCAAGGCAGGAGCTCAGGTGGTTGTTCCCTTAATTAGGACAGGAGCTCACTGCCACAAGAACTCAGTGAGTCATTCCTAAGATAATTGAGGTGTTGTAGGTGGCAGATTCTGGAAGAGATACAAAACCTGTTTCAGACCACAAGCCAATTTTGGACTACTGAGGGCCTACACCTAGCATGGATGCTGCTCACTTCAGGTTTACACAGTTTTAGCACAACCAAACCACACTCCTTCACCTATGACAAGACTCTAAACTGGAAAGGTAGGTGGAGCAATCCAGCCAGATCACCATACAGCAAAAGCATTTTAGGCAATGAAGATAAAACTCATGTGAGTAACAGAATCATCTTTTGTCATTACTTGCAATGAAACCCAGGTGACTCATCTACCCTCAAAAATTTATTTCCATGGTACTCTCAGTGTCATTTTTGACTGCAAAAGGTTCGAGTGAATCATTTATGAACATATTCTGGCAACTCAGCCAAGGGATATTCCTCCAAGCCTGGTTTCTTGATGAGACAAAAATGGAAAATGAAAACCTGCATCAGATCAAACTAAAGCTTTTTTTGAAATTTCACCTCAGCTTAGGAAAACTGAGTTCAAAAATCTCCTCTGGTCTAGGGCCAATTCAAACTTAGTGTCTCTGCCTGTCAGAAGGGATAACATATAATTACCTACCTCACCAGGGCATTGCAAAAATTAGTTATTATTTGCATAGAGTGGTTGAGTAATTTAAAAATCTTCATCTCAGGTCTCATGAAAGATTGTCTTTCTAAAGTAAAATAAACTCCTAGTAATTTCAAATTGCTAGAAGGCATGTCTCCAGATCACAACTTGAGTAATTCAGTGATGCCCAAGAGAAACAGGCAGGTAGCAGGGAATAAATGGGATGTGAAGGACCAAATAGCTTGCTTCTGTAGCAGATGTCCTCTTGTAGGATTTTGGACCACCTGTCTGTCCTTCCAATGGAAGACAGAAGCAGTAATTAAAGAAAACATCAGGAAGTTGTTTAGTTTTTTGTTTGTTTCCAGTTCAACTGCCCTGCACATTTATCACAGCTTTCCCTCATTTCTTGGTTAACCACACCTAATGGCACCCCTTTGCCCCCTCAGGTTTCAAGGGGTGCCTGTGCCCCAAGTGCAGTGAGAAAATGCACATCCTCTGCTCACATCCCAGGACTTTGTGCTGCTTTCACCTCACACAGCAGAACCGCCATGACATGGAAGCTGTAATTTGGTTTTGGTATTTACATTGCACTTAGCAAAACAGTTCATTTGCATTCACAGTCTCACCCTTGATGACACCTGACATTTGAAGTCCATTATCTTTGAAAATGTCTTGTCTGTCGCTTGCAAGATAAGAGAAACAAGGGGGGGCTGCGTTCCCAAAAATTCCACAACAAAAATCTCTTCTGTCCACTTGCTTCCACTCAATTCAGCATTAGTTCTTGTTTCCATCCATGTGACAGGGATGGCACATCAGGACTGAGCAGAGCTATGCAGAAGAGACCTGCTCCAACTGGTTTTTCAGTGCTGTGCTGCAGTGCCAGTGCTGTGGTGGGGACCCCCTGCTCCATGCCCCACTGTCACAGGCCAAGGACAGTGGGTCTGCATCAGGGTTTTTGGGGCAGGGGCTTTGCAGTCAGAGTGAATCCTGGCTACACAGTGTCAAGAAAGCCTGACTGGATTTCTCTCTTGCATTGTCTGGTTCAAAATGAAGTACTTAGAATTCAAATTGTTGCACACTTCTACTACGATTTATTTAAAATTTTGGTATCCAGGTTTCCTCTCTCCTAAGACAAGTGGCCCTTTATTCACACAGGGTGCCACCATGTTTTTTAACCAGGTGAGATACATTACACAAGGCTGCAGATATGGTGCCCTGGATAGGTTTGCATTAAGAAAGAACTGTAACAATCTCAGTGTAGAAAGCTTTTACAGTTATATTTTATTGCCTGAGTGTTCATAATCTACCTAAACACCCCTAAATCCCTACATAAAGGGTGGAGGAAGGAAGGAGATCAGGATGGGATTACCATGAAGACAGGGTGTTCAGGAGTCTCCCTGAGGTATGGGAACATTAATTTGATCTCCTAGGCTTGTGCTGTCTACTCCAGTATGAGCTTTTGTGATTTCACCTTCAGAGTCACTTGGGTCTATAAAAGTGAAAACACAGTAAATACAGGCATTTCATTTTTCCTTTCTAAGGAAGACTCACAGATATGGTTGGGTTTGATCATTCATACATTTGTTTGTATTAAAACAACTTTCTGGCTAGGAGTTTCCTGACAGAGATAGGCATTTGTCATCCCATACCACAGCATAATTAAGTATTCCTATAGGAGCATGGGGTTTGCCTTGTGCTTTGTTCCTCCATCCAGGATCATGAACGAAATGAGAAGATAGATAAAATAGAGAAGCAAAAAAAGGACATGCAGAGGAGATAAAAATGCGCCGTATGTTCACCCTCCTAACCACTGAGGAATTTTCTTTCCTAATTGCATAAGCATTAGTTTTATTATCTCATTGCTTCTCCCCCTCTCTTTACCCTTAGCTTTGTTTGGGGTTGGGATTAATTAGCATAAGATGTTAGAGCATATGAATCGCAGCAAACTTCTGTTTTATTCCACAGCTGGGGTGGCCAAGGCACTTAAAATCAAATTCTCATTGATGTTTCTGGGAAGAGATTCAGAAAGGATTTTAACCTACATAGTTCTGACATGTAACAGGAACTAAAGGAAAAAGGATTACATTAAAAGAAAAAAGATATCCTTCTCTACTCACCCAATCTTTCAACAGTTCATTTCAGTTTTTTATGAAATGTATTGTTTTAATGAAAAACAATAGTTCCAGCAGGGAGGGCAATGGACTACGAATTTTCCACTTGTGCGTATCTACCCCCTGTGGTAAAGTTCATACCAATGACAAAGAAGCTACTCAAGAAGAACAACTTTTGGTTTTTTTGTTTTGCATTCACAATACCATTTATAACTGAAATCCCTCTGAACCTTATTAAGAAATTCAAGCAAAGATTTTTGCTTCAGTTCCTCACTTACATCAGCCCAAAGGCATAAATTAGAAGCCTATCCTTACATGCGTACCTTATGCATGTAAATGTCCTTGGGCATCTGCATTCACATGAGAGCCCTAGGTCTGCAGGAATATTACCAAAAGATGATACAGTTGTGAAAATATCTGTAAGAGTGCCTTTTGAAAAGCAACAGTCCCTGAATGTGTTCTCACTAATAAGTATTTGAAATTAGATTTCAAAACTGGGAAGCAGTTTTCTTGTGAAACTGGATCTCTGGGTTACACAGAGATCCCTGTGGCTGGTGGAAAAGGACATGGAAGGTCCAAATGTACCATTCCATGAAAGACTCCCCTATTGTCTTCCTATTCTGATAGAAGATGTTTCTTTTTTTCTTTTTCCAAAGCTATTTCCTTCCCCTTCCTTCTACCTACGAGTGAAAAGCATACTCATTAAGAGCTGTGAGATCGACTTTTCTTCATTAAAAGTATATTAAAAAACACAAACCAGAATTAGAGCTGCATAATGCAATCCTCATCACATGATAAAGTACCACCAACAAGAAATATTGTTATCAACACTGTCTTATATTCATTAAGTAAACACTACTTGAGATGGTGCTCAGATTTCCTTCATTTTTCTACTACATGATCCATTGGACTTTATTTTCTTGTGATTATGGAAACAACTGAACATTACACCTATAAGTTCTAGTTGCTTGCTCCATCATTTTCTTTTAATAGGTTTCAACAGCAAAGAGAAAATTAAACCAGGGAAATCTTGTAACAGAAAATGAAGAATACCTGATTATGTGCATTCAGCAATTACTGAGGAGGAGGGGGTGGTGCAGCTCTTTTCAAGCTATGCCTACAGGGCACTTCCACTGCTTTGGTACATAGGCGTGCAGTTTGCCACTCACTCATATTTTGTGAAGACATTTCACATAAAATTCTGACTACTTGCAAGACAGTGCTTTGATACCTGCTTATCCAAAATGGAACAGGGACTGACTTTGCAGTTCATTCAATGGAACTGGGTTTGCAGTTTATCCAACAAATGAAAATGGACTTCGCATTCTGCAAAATTCCAGCAACAGCCAAAAGGATGACTCTCACAGTTTGACTGTCACTGCCTTGAAGGTTCCTAGGTCCACTGTGTCTGACTGAAAACCTGCACATGCATTGGGCATCACCCCATGCAATAAGGTGCTCCTCTCCCAGCTGGCCTAAGTGATCATGAACTGTGTTTCTGCTAAAACTTAGTACAATTCAGGAGAGGAGGATGCTTCTGTCCATGGAAAGGGGTGAGCTGCCTCCAGTAATCATTGTCTGAGCCTGCTGGACTCATGAGACAGGGCACAGAACAAAATCCAGCTGTTGACATTTGGAATAGTGATGGCAGCTGTTGCACTCTCAGTTTCCATGTCCCTAGACCCTTCCAAGGTGCAATGTTTTCTTAGCAGTGGGACAACAGCTCTCAGGGATTCAGTTTCCAACAAGAAATCAGCAGGCTGCATGTCCCTGTGGAAACTGTGCCACCTTGCTGAAAAAGAGTTTAATCAGAACAGAGAGGATGCAAATGCCTGCAGTGTCAAAGGGGCATTTAGCTGAGATTTGAGCCTTTGATTCATGAGGACTCTCAGCTCTGCTGCTGGATTTTATCCAGAAGCCACAAAAATAAACAAATGTACCAAACCAAACAAAACCCTACCAGTGAGAAACTCCTACTCTGCTCTGGGATTTTTAACAAGCCATGGATACAAGGTGCCATCTTCCCCCATGATAATGTTCTAGATGGCAGATGGAGCTTCTGCCCTGTAGCCCTTGATAAGCGCCTAAGGCATCGCCCGACTCGACTGCTGCAGCAGGATGCAAATTTGGCTGATTGCAGGTGACTTGCAGCTCCCCAGTCAGGCTAGTAACTAGTGCTGGTAACTCAACAGGATAGGAAAATAGGCATGCAAGTGTCTCCTCAGAGGCAGAGAGGCTCTCATAAATTAGGTGCTACAAAGGTCACATTTAGCTTTTGGTCCTGTTGCTAACAATCTCTGGGGCCTCTCTGGCAGCTCAGTACTACCTTAAAAGTGAAATTTAAGATCTCTGCAAGCAATTTGCAGCAATATAAAGAAACCTGACTCTAAAGGAGAGTCAGGCATATGTAGAAGATATATGTGCAAAGCTCTGCAGTTCATGAGAGGATTCTTTGTTTCCACCACAACAGCTGGAGATGAACTACCACCATTCTGTTGCTTCCAGGGCAAAGACAGCCTAGTTAAGCTGAGCTTCCCTCCATCCTCTTCCCTAATGGAGGTATCATGCTGCAAGAAATTTATATGTTATGTGGAAGTTAAAATAATTCAGCTAGAGATTTGCCTGTCTTCATAATAGCAATTGTATGCTGATTTTTACCTCTAAAATTGTCCTTGTTTAAGGTCTACCTAGAATCATTAAAAGACAATCATTTGGGCTTGTACCTGGAAGGAACATGGTCCTGCCTTCTTCACGCATAGAGAGCACTTGGCTGTTTGTTGCTGGAAAACATGTCACACAAGAGAAGGACTCAGTGTCAAAGTTACAAAGCTGAAGATAACCCTTGCCTCAGAAAAATGTGCCATGAACTAACTCCACTCAGCTCTTCTCTTCAGAAGACAGAAAAGAGGAGTTTGTGCTAAAGCACCTTGCTACAATACATATCACATTGCTAATCTCCCTTTGAAGCTGAATGCAGAAGCAGCATTTCAGTGCTTCTGACTGAGAGAGAGCAGTTCCATGTATAAACAGCCTCACACTGACAATATTTTTGACCACCCCACAGGTATAAGGGTCTGAAGCCTCAGGAGACTTTGCCCATTAAGATCAAGGGGGCACAGTGCATGTTTTGTGAGGTTTTCCATCCTATTCTCAGGTACTGCAAGAACTCCTTCTCTCAGGCATATCTCCAGGGGCTGTTCAAGGGTCATCTATGAAGACACTATTCTTATAGAACTGCCATGCTCTGCTTTTTGGGAGAGTTTGCTCCTTTGTTTTCCCAAGTAGGAAATTATTAATACGTGTTACTGTAAGAAAAAGAAACAGTTCAGAGCATGCACACACCATTTCTTCTGCTGCTGGTATTCATGAATGCACAAACTACTGCTTCTTTTAATGTCACATGACCACAAGTTATTTCCCAAATGCTGGCTTTAAAATCAGCTTGTGGTTTTGGAGAAATATAGGGCAAGTAGCACAGCTAGATTTGCTGTGACTGCCTAGAGCACCTAACGGGGAAGAAACCAAGACTTCAGCACAGTTCCCTCTCTTCTGCCTCCCCAGTCTGGTGCAGCTGTAGCAGTACTCTGCCAACTGCTCTGTTGCTATGCCAGCTTCAGTCAGAGGTTATCTTTGTGGTAATGCACAGCTGCTTACAGGCAGCAGTGCTGCTTTAATAGCATAGTACAGAATAAATGAATAAAATGAACGTAAGTTGCTGGAGGATTGCAGGGCACTTTCAGGAGCAGCATAGCACTTGCCACTCTGCCAGATAACCTGTGCCATGTCTGCTTGCTGTCCCTGGGCATGGGTTTGCTGTTCATTGGCAAGGCCAGCACATCCTCATAGCATGCAAGGAGAGTGTATGTGGGTGTCCCTGTGTTCCTGCCCTGGGCAGTTTGGTTTCCCACCTAATTACATTGCCTTGGGATGTTTTTCTCATACTCTGACCCCCAACTTGGTCACTCCTAATGATCTCTGTGGGTCTCAGGCCAGTGCCTATGTTGTATAACACATGAGAATTAAAGTTCTGCCTTCTGGTCATTGTGATTTAATGCTGTGTTGGTATTTGTGCTGGTACCTCCACCAGACATTACTGTCCCAATGACAGAGACAGTGCCACTTTTACAGAGCTCCAGAAGCTCAAAACCCCAAACCACTGCTGATTTCAGCTTGTTCACATATTTTTAGCAACCAATTGCTGTAGATGAGGAGCAGAGGTGCTCACTGTTCTGCTGTCTTAGCTGGCATGCAGTAGCTCCTGGGAGGTGTCTGGGCATCATTCCACCTTAAATTCCTCTCCAACATGAATCCTGGTGGGGTGGAATAATAGAATTGTTGAGTTTGGAAGAGATCTCTAAGGTCATCAAGTCCAACCCTTAACCCAGTTCTGCCAAGTCCATGTCACTATTCCATGCTCCTTGGTGCCACATCTACATGCCTTTTAAACACCTCCAGGGATGGTGACTCAACCTCTTCCTTGGGCATCCCATGCCAGTACTTGACAAACCTTTCTGTGAAGAATTTTCCCCTAATATTTAATCTAAACCTCCTCTGCCACAACTTGAGGCCAATTCCTCTCATACTGTCACTTGAGATATGGGAGAAGAGACTTACCCTCCCACCTGGCCACAATCTTTTTTCAGATAATTGTAGAGCAATAAGGTCCCCTTAAGCTTCCTCTTCTCCAGGCTGAACAACCCCAGCTCCCTCAGCCACCCCGCATCAGACTTGTTCTCCAGACCCTTCAGCACCTTTGTTGCCTTTCCCTGGACATGCCCCAGCACCACAGTGTCTTTCTTGCAGGGAAGGGCCCAAAACTGAACACAGGATTTGAGTGCTGAGTACAGGGGAAGAATCACCTCCCTGGCCCTGCTGGCCACACTACTTCTGATAAAGGCCAGGATGCCACTGGCCATGAAAACAGCAGGTGCCGAGGAAAATCTGGTTAGCTTGTTTTTTTAATTGACAAAGTTACATTTTAATGGAAAGAACAGAAGCATCTAGTGCCTGATTTTTAACCCCACAGCTTTCAGTGTGACCCAGAGACACGCACTAGCTCAGGCCACACAGGTGGCAAGATGATCTCTTACAAACTCTGTAAGACCAGCAGATTCCTAGAAATTGCTGCTGTACATGTTTTGTTTCTCTGTGCCCCGCTGCTCTTTCCCTTTTGCTTTTGCATGTCTGTTTGCATTCCTTTATCCTGAATCTTTTCTGCCCTTTCTTATGCATGCCAGTGCCCAGTACAGCATAATACAGCTTGATTGGCTCACAATCAACACTTCATAATAAAAATCACGTACTATTGTCTGATATAAGTCAGACATAGTGGAGAATAATTTGATATTTTCCTCTCTCTTATACCAAGAAATTTGAGGACACTTTGGTAATTCTGCTATAATGCTGTGTGTCACTTTGGAGACCTTCAAAGGCCACTGCCTTGCAAATAGCTATCAATTTGTGAGACTTGAGAAAGCTTTATATAGCAGTTTTTGCATGTAGCATAACTGCAATAAGCACCAATTTTGCCTATAAACGGGTACTACTTCCCATTCTTTAGGGATTTCTTTGGTAGGAGGAATTATATTAAAAATAGACACTTTTAGTTTTGCAATTATCTCAGAAACCAAGTTTAAAATGCAGTTTTAAGGGTAACCCTTTACTGACAATGGATTTTGCATTAAATTTTCTCATCTGTTTTGTGCAGACTATTTTTAAGCAATGTGGTATGGTATCGGTCTATGATGTCAGCCGAGATTTGGAATTAAAGTCCTTCACTGTGTAACTTTCCAAATCTTACTCTCCATTTCCTTGTCCTTTCTACAGTACAGCCTGCCTTTTTGATCAGGTTTTTATCTTCAGCAATCAGATAATACACTTCAGTGCCACGAAGCCTGAGCACCAAGAAATTCAGATAGAGTCTTGATGGTGTGAAGATGTGTCAAACTCTTTTCTTAAAAGAAAGTTAAACTTTATGCTGAACAAAACATACTTACATTGGAAATTTGTACTAAAATAAGAGAAACAAACTTCTGTCTCCCTTGAGAGGTCTGTGCTACTTAAAAGCTGCCATTACCTAGGCAGGCAGAGGAGTAACTCACCAATATTGCACAAAGGCTACAAAGGCATCTCATTGTGAGATGCTCTGTCTACAGCACTTTTGAATGTTGTATCAGTAGAAATTTACCCACCAGTTCCCTCTTGAGTGGCACTCCTGTGGCTTCTAGGAAAGGTATTGAGCCAATATCAGACTTTAAATAGTTCAGCCCCAGCTGAAAACTAAGAACCAGGGAGCTGCTATCTCACTCCTCACCCCCGCCCTTCCCCACATAGGATGGGGAAGAGAATTTGAAAGAAAAAGGACAAAACCTGTGAGTTGAGATAAGAACCCAGTTTAATAAATGAAAAAAAATTCATCCTCATCATCATCATGTAATTAAAATGGCCGTAACAAAAAGAGAGAGGAATAAAATCCAAGAAACACAACTGATGCATGATACAGTTGCTCACCACATGCTGACTGATGACAGACCTGTTCCTGAATAGTGATCAGCCCCTCTCAGTAACCCCCACCCCCCAATTTATATACTGGGCATGACATTCTGTGCTATGGAATATCCCTTTGGAAATTTGGGTTAGCTGTCCCAGCTGTGCTACCTCCCAGTTTCTTGTGCAGCTCCTCACTGGCAGACCATGGAATGCTGAAAGTCCTTGACTCTGGGTAAACACCGCTAAGCAACAACCAAATCATCAGTGTGCTACCAACATTATTCTCATGCTAAACCCAAAACACAGCTCTGTACCAGCATCTAGGAAGAAAATTAACTCCAGCTGAAACCAGGACACCTGGCTAAGTATAATGTAGTAAGGTGAAGTAAGAAGGAAACTTTTTTTCTGGACATTTAGTCAGCAAAAGCAAGACTGTAAGAGGAAAAAGCCAGACACCAGTCATTATGGCTTAGCATTAATCAAAGAGCAAAGCAAAACTGGAGATTTGGCCAAGAAGTGAAGTCATGCTGAACAGCACAAAGTCACCTTCTAGAGGAAAGCCTTATGCGACATAATTGCTGCTATGTCCCATCCAGGTGGTATGGTTTACCACGTCAGCATCCTATCAAATGTGGGTTTTCTCTAGTTCTGTGCAGGTTAGGCATTAAAATACCCCTCACACACTGTGAACAGGACAAAGCTAGTCTACAAGTAGTAACATGATGGAGATTTTTAGAGAAAGTTTCCAAAATTTCTGTCTGGCCTTTGGAAACGGCCAACTTGTGTCAGCTAAGATTGGGTCCCTCCCTTCTTCAAACAAGTAAATACAAACCAGTTAGTCTGAGGCATCCCTGCAGCATCAAAAACATCTCATCCTTATACTTACTGTCAGACAAGACTAAAATAATTCTTTGTAGAATTATTTTAGATTTGTCTTCCCTGCAATTAGGGTGATCATGCAATGTAGAAGTGTCTTGTACCCTGTTTTTTCTCAGTTTCTGCTGTGCTTAGGTCAATTTACAGTTTCGGTTGGCAGCAGTGTAGTCCCAGTGTCAGAGGCACACTAGCTAAAGCTGTCCCTATAACTCAGGCAATACCATCTGCCTTTGCTGTTCATCTCCCTTAAAGATTTTTGGCTTTGGCTGGTGGCTGGGCAGAGAGGGCCTCACTTCTGATACTCTCTGCAGCACCAGGCAGGATCCTGCTGGATATGACACTCACTCAGAGAGCCAGCCCAGTGCCACCTTCAACTTCAGAGACATCCTGGATCGTCACCAGAGACCAAAATCAGGAGAAATCCAGGATTTTATTCCCTGTACAATTAGTTAAGCAACTAAACCAGATGACATGTACTTGGAGTTGTGCAAAGCCTTTGACACTGGTGACACTGGAACAGGTTGCCCAGAGAAGTTGTGCATGTCCCATTCCTGGCAGTGTTCAAGGCCAGGTGGGATGGGGCTTTGAGCCCTGCTCCAGTGGGTGCCATCCCTGCTCATGGGTTGGAACTGGAACATCTTTGAGGTCCTTCCAACCCAACCAATCTATGATCCTGCAGACCTTTCTGACAGCTTCACAGCATAACAAGCAAGAAATCTTTCAGAAGAACATCCTTTCAGTAGTTGTCTTGCTCAGTGCTCACCAGCTGTTAGAGGCAAAGAGATCTGTATCTCTATAGCTTCAGGCCACATGGCTTGGCTCAGCAGTCAGTGTTCCAAGCCACATTTAAAAGGATTGCTAACTAACTACTCTTTGCTATTATCTGTCACTAGACATTAATTTTGGGGTAGAGATTGTACATTGGAGTTTTTAGGAGAATGCTAATGATGTAATGGTAGGCGAGGGGAACCTTTTGATGCCATAGTAACTGAAGAGAGAGAAATGAAAAATTTTACTGGTTTGCAAAATATTGCAAACCAGTAAAGAATTTAACAAACCAACACAATTAATGGAGCAAAAATCACTTTAAGTGGCTTTGTATTTGCATTCACCATCAAGGTCTCATTAATGCAATTATTATAATATTGATCCTTTTGCAAAGGAAAAAATGTAGTGATAATTTTTTTTGAATATAAGAATAATTGTAAAAAGTGTTCTTGTAAACAGGGATGGACTGGATGATTTCAAAAACATTTCATTATCCTGAAGCCTGGAGCTCAATTATTTACCAGCAGTGGTTCAAATTCTAAATCTCACTCTGCTCATCCAAATCACTTATGAGAAGGACTTGGTTTACAGTAAATTCTTTTCCCTTGGAGCTGTGTCCTGCATTGTATAGGCATTTGCAGATATGAGAAGTGGTCACGATTTCTGGAAGCACTGGGTTCCTAAAGAAAATGATTATGCATTTAAGAGGTTTTTCTGAAATATCTAAATGGCTTGTAATTTTTTTTTGCAGGTTTACTGTGATACCTCTGCAGACCTCACCAGTTATGTATTTGAATCCCAAATGTCTTAGAAAATATACAGAAAGATACTGCAACCACCTCTCCCAGTTTGTGTTACTGAGCATTTCATAATTTATCTGCTTTTTGGAAATCCTTTGCATACATTTTAAGTAAATATATTTCCGTAAAACACTCTCCAGGGATGAGATAAGTGCATTTCTGAGAAACTGTAAGAGAACCTGGACAGATCTATCTCAAGTATGCTGTTGCCTTTTCATGAGGGAAAATGGTACCCATTTCAGTTTCAGGCTCAGTGCATCTCCTGAGGTACAGGGAGGTTGTGTCCAACCAGTATGAAGTCCTTGCTACTGATTCCACAAAGTCAACACCTATTTTACAGTTTTCACATAGGTGAAGCCTAGATTGAACATTTATGTTATTCCAGCAAGTTGTAATGCAAGTCAGTCTGTCAGTCTTGCCCCCACACAGATCTATTATTCCCTTTGATTGCCAGATACAAGCAATTTGAAAACAAAATGCTCCTAAAATGGCTTGATTGCTCTTCTTGTAAGTAATCAATTACTCCCTAATTGATTAAGAAATATATGATTTTATGATGTCTCTTGTATTGTCTTCCTCTCTGTTTTGTCCATGTGCTCAGAATAAATATCTGCCCTATGAAAACCCCTCCTTCTTGCCAGCAGCACAAAGTGGTCCTCAGCCAGCAGCTGAGATTGCTTCCAGCACAATCTAGTCCAGCAGTGGCCTTTGATAGCCAGCTCTGGTCAGGGCAGGCCTAACAGTCCCTCTGAGTATGGGAATTGTTGAATTGCAGATGGGGCTGGGATGAGATTTATTCATACCAACCTGCTCAGCAGCACCTTCCAGTAACAGGGACTGCAGTGCTGTGGGGGCAGTCAAATACTGGATACTTTGTTAGGCATGAGCAGAACATACTTGATGAGAGATAGTTGGTGAATCAGTCATAAACCAGCTTGTTACCGCTAATGGAAAAATAAAAAACTGAATTCCATGTACTTAGGATGTGACCTCCCCTAGAAAAAAGGCCAGACTTCAATGGACCACTTCTGCTAAGTGTCTGGGAATAATCTTGCATAGCTCTGGAAAGTGCTATTTCTCTGTCAATTCAATCTGATCTAGGACTGCATTGCTGCTGAAATTGATGTGCTATTCCCTCTTCTGACTTGTGGTTTCAAGTCCCTCAACCTGACTTGTAGTAATGCAAGTAAAAGGGAAGGAAAACATGAGGAGGGGGAGGGACTCCTGACTGGGGCTTGCTTGTGCAGAGCAATAGCCAGGCTGCCAGCTGAAAGGACAGCCCCTGCTGTCTGGTCAAATACACAGAGAAGATTCATATTGGAAACTTTCAAACTGCTAATAGCACAAAGTAGGTGATGCACTGCAGGAATAGCAGAAATCTCCTTTCTGCAGTGAGCACTCCTGCATTGTCTAGAGGGAGTCTGCTGCAAAAGCAGAAGTTGTTATGGCAGAGCAACAAAAATGCAACAGCAGCACGTTAGCACTGAATTCGCTTTCCATAAATGGGAGTTGGTTAAGACTGATGTCCCAAAATCAGCTATCTTGTTGTGGTTTTGCCTTGAAATTTTCAGTGTGGGAAAGAACAATAGGTAAAGTCCCAGCTACACTTGGGAAATGTGATGTTAAATTATTGTGTTGGAAGGAAATTAAACCATCTCCTTCCCAAGTGCTGATCTGCAAGCACATTCAATTTCTGCCCTTTTACTGCACAACCTCAGACCAGAGCCATGTCTTTCCAATTCCTCAGTGTGCTACTTTCTGACTTTCTTTTGTTTCATCTCTGCCCAGAATTCATGCCCCAGGGTGAAGGACTTGTGGGAGAGAGTTTAGTCCTGCAAAAGCTCACTCAGAACAAGCACAGGGACCATGACCTACCCCTCACAAGGGACCCAGTTAATATGTGCGAGCAGCCACGTAAGAACAGCCTGCAGCACCTTTCTCTTCATCTGGAGCACACCTGGGCAAGGTAATTCAGTAGCTGAACAGCATTTCTATCAGCTCAGGACACATGCCAGTGCAGAGGAGTTTCATGGGATGGAGTAGTTCAGTGGGGTGAAGGCTACCTGGGCTACCTGAGCTTTCATACAACTGCAGAAACAGTCCCTATCTGCCTAAGACTTGCTTTGGAACAACTGAAAGCACATCCAAGCCTTAGCAGAACATGGCCTCTTTAGCCCTCTCCTCATGGAGAAATTGGGTGTTTAAGACATCACAACAGCATTTAGACACTTCCTCAACAACAACAACAACAACCACAACAATTAAAAGGAAAAAAAAAAAGCATTTACCCATATTCCAGAAGGATTTCACCAGGGGAGAAGTCTGAAATCAGCATCTCAGATGCTCTTTGCGCATCAACTATGGAGCTGTTGTAGAAGTTGTTAAGCTTTCTGTTACCTGTCCTGCTCTTCTGCTGTCACTTCAGCTTCAGGAGCTTGCTAAGCTTTGCTGTAATACATCTTCTACCAGAAACAAGGAGAAACAGGAAAGCAGCTGCAGTTGAATAAAAAGGTCGAAAGCCATAACAGCAATGCAGAATTTCTGATGCTGGTTCTCAATCCAAGGCATTCATTATCTTGCTCTGCACAACAACATTTTTCCTATTCCTACCTGCTGTTGCAACCACAGCCTTGTTTACCATTCATTTAGTGCACAGTCTTTAGGAAAGGATGTTTATGAGATAATTCATCTCTCTTCACATGCATAACAAAGAATAAATTAATAACTACATTAATAAAGCAGCTGCATTATTATAAGTTCTTTTCTTTATTGCTAACATAAATCATGAATGCCCCTCCACCCAAATTATAGCACAGAGCACAATTCTTACTCATAACTCAGAGCTTTCAATTATTTTTTCAATTTATAGCAACTTACCTTCTCTACCTACTACAATGTCCCCAACAATTCTACTGCCTGCAGACACTAACTAGGAATAAAACATGCATTAAAGCTTGTAGAAATCACATTGTTACTTCAAAATTTAAGCAAAGCATTAACAAAGTTATACATATCAAGTAGTGGGTTAGCACTACATATTTCTTCCCAAATGATTGTGTAATTAGTTCTCATCAACCTCCAGACTTCCATACCAACTGCTGGAATTGCTTTCACTACTACTTCCTGGCACATCTTGTGAATGATGACTACAGAAATCCTGTGACATTCAGAACTTTGACATGATGAAAATTAATCTTCATTTTAGGAACATGGGAGCAAGCAAATGTGAATGTTAATGTAATTAAAGACTTGCCAGTTGGGGAATGTTGGGCACGAGGCTTGAACTTATAACTAACATCACATTTTCACAGCTGTGATGCATGTGTTTAGAGAGAAGAGTGATGCATTGAATTCTAAACCATTTAACATTTGCAAATAGGTATCATGCTCACTCTGTGTAGTTGAGTGCAATTCCAAACAAAGCCACCAAACCCACTTCCATCTTGTACTTGGGATATTTCACCTGCCTTCACTTCTATGTGGTGCAGGTCTGCTAGTCCCAGTGATGGAGCTGATGGCAAACCATAACATCTGGAAACGTATTCAGTTTTCCACATGGTTCTCTATTTTGTTCCTGTAAGTCAGAAGGGGATTTCCTCTTCCCAATTTTCTTTGCTTGTGGCCAGCAGGAGAACATATTGCAGCAAAAATAGACATTTCATACATAATAACATAATCTCAAGCACAAGGAGTGTATTTTTTCTGAAAAATCTCTTAAGTAAGACAATAACAATTCATATTATGCAACTGGGGTAAAGAAATCCAAAAAACCCCATGATTCTTTCTATTTCTCTGCCGATATTTCTGATTTGGAACAAGAAGACAGTACATGACTGTGTCACAGGATGTGAGGTATTCAAAAACTAAAATACTTGGATGTCTGGGAGCAAATTTATCTCCAGGGTAAGTGCTTCACAGGCCTTTATTCCATACCCAACATACTGAACACTGCCTTTAGACTGGCATCTGCCCAGAAAAACTGACCATTACCTCCTTTTCATATTTATTTCAGGCAGAAATGAATTCGTTAGGAGCTGAAGATACCCAACATTCATTTTCCAACTAGGAGAGGCCTAGCTCAAAAGCAAAAATCTGCTGTTGTCTTTCAAGGTCAAAGGCATGCTGTCCATGGGGTTAAATGTGTAACTATAGCAAATATTTCTCTTCTTTCCCTCAACACAACCTTGTAAGACTATGAGGAACAGGGTGGATTAAAGCCCAAAGTAGACATGCCACGTCCAGGTGCTCAGGAGGACCCCAGATATTCCATAAGTTGTGAATTTAGATCATATTTCTCTGATATACTTGTCTTATAGGCAGCAACTGTCTAGTTTTCCCTCCCAGTCATAGCTCGTCCTCTTGAGCTTTGACAGAGAAAGAAAAGTGGATGAATCTCTTTCTCTTTGAGACTGAAAATGGGATGTGAATTCCCTCAGCCAGGAAAAAACAGGGAGGTCTATGCACCTCAGGCCCAGTCTATTTTTTTCTCTTCCCTTCTTTACCTCAGGGAGAATGACAGCAGTGGGGAAGTGCTTGCTGTCAGGTGGCTCAGGGCAAGAGTAGGGCACTCACACCCTGAAAGGGCTTTTCTTCTCAAGGGGCTTCAGCACTGGCTCTGCCCCTCAAACCCCTTGGCCCACTTCTGCAAGGAAAGGGAGTGTAAACATCACCTCTCCAGAGAGCAGGGGCAGGGGACAGGCAATAAGAAAGAGATTGCTCCCAGCACTCCTTGAGGCCAGCCCTGAGGACAGGAGAAAGAGGACCAAGGACAGCTGGGCCATCTGTTGCGTTCACTCCATAGGCACCCACATGTGGCAGTGGGATGCGCTGAAATCTACTCTTCCAATGAGCTATGTTGTGGGATCCCTCATTTCTCCTCCATTTTTCCTTTCCCAGGAAAATGCAGGAATGGACCTCATGTGCTGTGAAAGGCAGTTTACCCCCTGCTTAATGAATTTACCTTACTTATAATGAGTTTCAGCATACTTTCATGGAAGGTTCATGATCTCAGCTTGGTCCTCTCTTTTTTCAGTTCATTAAACCAATAATGAAGATACAGCTCAAGTACTATGATTGCTAGTGAGCTGGTCATGGCTAAAGTGGAACACCCATTAAAGCCCAAACTAACTGCTTCAGGTAGACTTTCTAGTTATGAAACTATCAATTTAAGGATTTCATCATTTTAACAAGTCCTATTTCTTTCATGTATGTAATAAAAATGAATCTATTAATCTTCAATGTGCATATCCCCAGAAAGAAATGAGCAGGAACATTTTAATTTTCAATCAGCATTTCTGGTGGATGAACACAATTAAGTACTGTCATATAAAATATCTATGATAGCTTAAGGGCTTAGAGTAAAACTACATGAATAAATAAAAGGGCCAGTGAATGAATAATAAAAACTTACATCTAAACCAGTGAATTCTTTTTTAAGGTAATAAATCGGGATTAACCTAAGCACATTACCATATTTGTGTCTACATACCTATGTGCTCAACCTGCATTTCAAATCCCTTCAAAAACATCCACTATTTTAACCAGTGAACACACATACAGTTGTGTGGACAGTTGTGTGGTGTTATTCCAAGCAGCAAGAAAATGCTGGTAATCAAAACTTTATGGTAAGATATTTATAAAAATAAATTTATAAATATACAAATTCTGCCCCATTTCCTGTTACAAAGGTTGTTCCATATGACCAATTGTAAAATCTTCATTTCCATTATGTCCCACATGTCTGCTCCAGGCAAATTCCAAGTTCTCCATGCATCCTCTACAATCCTAGCAGAAAAAATGGTGATTTAGGTGAAGATGGGACAAGTGTCAGACTTGCAGAAGAAGTCAAGGCATAGCAGCTGCGGGGCTGCCTGGTTACAGAGGTCGAAGGAGAAGCTGAAACGGATGGGGCAGGAGCATCAGGAGCTGCTGGGTAACGTTTAGACAAGCAGGAGGGATATAATGAGAAATAATCTGGAGGGATAAAATCTTAGAGCAGGAACAATGACAGATGTAAGACATGTTTACTGTTGAACAGGAGCAATAGGAGGCAGACAGGAGATGAGGACTGATGGCCCTGAACCAAGACAAGAGTGGGGTAGAGCATGGAGATCAGATGAAGATTAAATGGGATTCACCGAGCAAATCTGTGGATAAAAAGCAAATAATGAGACTTGAAAAAGATTTCTGTAGATAGGTCTGAAGGAAGAAGATGTGTTATAAAGTGGTGGTGGTAATGGAAAAAAGAGAGAAAACATATCTCTACATGCAAATTTATTTAGTTTCCCTTGCACATTTTCGGGAAGAGTGGGATTAATTTATCATTTCTATTGAATATTTGGATTGATTAACTTTTCTTTTTCTCTTTTTAAAGTATTTTGCTGCATAGTATTTATCCTCTGCACACTCCCACAAACACATGTACCTATGTCACAAAGAAATGAACTGCTGAAAGATAAAAAGTACTAGCTAAAAAAGTGTTAATGAATTCCTCAGGGCTTTGAGAAGCAATGAGTAACAACCACTAAAACAAATATACACACTGAAGAATATTTTAAACTGACTTGTTCACAGAAGACTTTTCCCAGACATATTTATTATAAAATGCTGTGAAGCGGTTTGTCTGGATTTAGAAGAATAGCCTGGACGCTAAGTCATAACCAAGTCTGTAATAAAATTAAAAAAAAAAAAGATGAAAAATGTGCAAATAGACCACATTAAAACTTGCTTATTACATTTCAGTATTCTCAAAATATTGTTTACTGTATATTTTATCTTTCCTGATGGTAGATCCACATTTCATTTTTTCTATCTGTCAAAACTATTTCACTTACAGTATTTGTCGCTTAAACACTTTCTCAGTGGCAGCAATTGTATTTATCTGTTGTCTCATCACCTGTTCCCATTCAGGTATAAGTTTTAGCTGTGGCAATATAAAGTTAAATGTGCTTGAATATTGTTTCACATAATCTATGGAGGCTTTAGATTTCATTAAAAGTTTATTTGTTCTATTGAATATATGTACTATTTCAGCAGTGTGAGAATTATTTCAGCAGTGTGAGAATAAAATTCAAATAACCAAAAATCAGTACAAGGTCTGCTAACAGTATTTGGCTCATTAAGATTGGATTTGAAATGAGCTACTCAAAATGACTGATTTACCTTCTTTTTAACAGTTGGAGAGTGCTTAAATTTTAAAGTCTATGGCTTTTATTGAATTAAGTAAAGAGTACGATGTCTATAAACAGAAAAGATACTTATTCTTGAGTTGAACAACAAATCAAAAGTTCTTGTTCAGCTTCTAGCAGTGCAGGAAATAGAAGCAAATATATTTTATGCTTTATGCCATATACAGCAGAAGAAGATTTTTTCCTACTTAAGAAGTGAATCTCCCTATTCCTGATTGAAACAGGTACAAATAACTAAAATGTGCAAGAGTGGTAAATACCACAGTTTAATATTTAATAATCCTATGATCAAACTGGTTTTATCCTGTAAACGGAATCAATTTATCACTCATTACGTTTTTATCTGATGTCCAGCGCTGGGGATACCAATCTACTGCAGATTGGTAGACATAATTTGGGTCAGCCTTTACTGGCTGACAGAGATCAGCAGCCTGATACTTGAGAGATTTTGATACTGAACGAGTAAAGTTCCATCAAGCTCTCCTCAAGTGAGAAAGAAACTTTACTACTCTTATCTGGTCATCAACTCTCAGAACAAATCATCAACCAGGTCGTGGTTTGAGACGAAGTGAGGTTTTTTGGGATGCTGTGGTCAAACCAATAGGTGCTCAGATTTGAATATTGCACCTGGTGTAGCCACTGAGGACATGGATACGCCTCTGAGAACACGGGGGGTTAAAAGCAAAGAACGTCCAGGAAAACTTTCTCTTGGTTCGGTCAGTGAAAGGTTCAGAGCTCCCCTGCCCAGCTGCTGCGGCTGGGCAGGGGACGGGAAGCCATGCGGCCGGGTGAGGTAGGCCTTGGACAGAGAGGGGAGGTGAAGGGCCTCTGCAGGATGGAAGGGTGGAGGAACATTGGAGAGGCATCAGGCAGCCACCCCCGAACCCAGGAGAGAGAGGGAGAGCCTGTGTCTATGCCACCTTGAAATTCCATAGCAGCCGGCTGAGAAGGAGAAGGGGGGGCGCAGCGAGAAGGTGCCCAGCAGGGCAGCCGTGGGAGTTCTGGACAGGCAGAGCCGGAGATTTTTAACCCTTTTCTTGGATTATGGAAACCTTACAAATGCCTCCTGGAGTTGAATGAGAAGAGAGATAGAGACAAGATAAGGGGAAATGGGCCACGAGAGAAGTTGAGAATAATCTTGGGTGGGCGGAGGACATGGAGTGGCCTTTAGCTGGACTTTTCTTGTATAGCCATGGACAGAACCATTTTTCCTGTGACACATGGCTTGGAGCCAAGAGAGTTCAGTGTTGTTATGTGAAGGAGTGTGTGAACAGAGACATTGGGTGAGGAGGGTGGTTGGTGCCCTCTGTCTTCAGGGAAGAAGATTTCTGTTCTTGAGACCCCTTGACCCCAGGGGGTGAATTTGGGGGGGACAGGTGTCCCGAAAGTGAGAGACTGTGCTCTTTTTTGGAACGGGACAAAGCATCCTTAAAAGGGGAACCCTAGAAGCAGCTCTGGTCCATGTGCAGTGGTGAGAGCACTGGACATGGAAGGAAGAATTCATGATGGTAGATGTACTCCGGGCGAGTGACGTGGAAACACACGAGGTCTCAACTCTGCTTCCAGGGGAAGCCTATGGCACAAGACCGACTCCTCTCTTCTCGATGAACTGAGAATTGATTATCTGAAGGGTGGTGATGGACTGAGAGTTGGTGATCTGAGGGATGCATGTATTGGAAATTTGGTGGGGGGAGGAGGAATGTTTTTGGAAGGTTTTCATTCTTTCTGTATGTTTCTTTTTACATATAGTTGTAGGTTAATAAAATTTTCTCTTCTGTATTCCTAAGCTGGAGCCTGCTTTGCTTATTCCTGGTCACATCTCACAGCAGACACCAGGGAGAATGTATTTTCATGGGGGCACTGGCATTGCGCCAGCGTCAAACCATGACAATGTGATGGAATAAGATTTGGAACAGAAAAAACAAACATGAAAACATCTTTTTTTTTAGTGCTGGTTAGTCCTTTGCAAACTTATCTCCCATTAAGGCCTTGCATGTGGAAGTGTCTTCTCTGGAGTAAGTCTGCTGGAAGTGTTACCTACTCCAGTGGACAATCTGAGCAGGAAAAGGAATGGAAATGGGGCTTGCCCTGCCAGCCCACAGCAAGATTAAGTGTTCCCTGGATAAAGCATTCTTCTTGAAGACCTGAAATTTTTCTACGTGTTGCATTTTTTGATAAGAAAATATGAAATCTTACTTTGTGTCAAAGTCACATGTGAAATTCTCCAGCTCTGACTCACCTAACACTGGCTTCTTCAACCTTGCAGTAATATTGCCTGAAAAAAGAGCTCCACAGAACTCTTAAAAGCTTTGGAATACAGTGCATTGCTCCTCCACAAATATCATTAAAGCCAAAGGTGTGTGTACCTCATCTCAGTAAATCCTCAAGAGCAGACCTTGTGGCTGAAGTATGGAAATTATATAGAAAATAAGCTTTTGGTTTGGGCTCCTCTCCACCACTACTTCTTCCCTGAGGGAGTTCTCTGTTGCTCTATCTTTGCTCTTTTTCACTAGCAGGCAAGTCTATACAAAATCCAGTCCAAGCAAGATGTGATACTTGGACTGAATATTTGCAAATGGACTGCAGAAAGAGCAGAAGAATTGCCCCACACTGTCCCTTCAGATGTGATTTTGCCCTGCAAGATGTGGCAAAATCACATCTAAAGCCACAGTTACAGCGCAGAAAACACTGAATCCCTGATAATGGGTACTTTGTGTTTCCAGGAAGCTGAGGACAAAACCTTAACTCCTGAGATGATGCACACCGTTGCTGAGCATACACACAGAAAGAGGGCATCAGGCAGAGAAGGGAACTACATGGTGCAACACAGAGCTTGAACTGAACACAGGTGTCTGAAACAAATTGCTCTGGAGGACCCACATCCATCTCTCTACAGATAAAATCCGATGGAGAAATTGTATTCCCAGCAAGGATGGCAGATGGGGCAAAATATCGATGTACTTGAATAATTTTAAGAAGGATCTGACAATTATTAATGGTTAGTCTTTAGATTGTACTTTACATTTACAAATCTCAGTACAAGTTGTATTAAATTATTGATAAGTCCTTAAATACACTGGAGTTGAATTAATAAAGCTTAGAATGACTGATGCATGAAGACAGAAGAATCCTTAACCTTAATGAATCATGTTTGGGGCAGTGAATAGAGTAAGTATTAGAAATAAACATGGACAATGTGAGTCAGGTTGGTAAGATAAAAAATTAGTCACCTAATACAAGCTTTTCTGTAGCATTCCAACTTCTGACTGTTTTGCTGGTAGATTGATGGCCATGGGGTGAGTTGGGTTGCAGTGGGCAGCCACGTGAAGATACACAGTGCTTGCTCATGATGCCACAGGCACTGGTTTCCTCTGTCTGCTACCAGTACTGCCATGGCACTTAGTGATTCCTGAGGGTTTTAGCAGATGCAGAATCAAGTCTGTGAGTAACCATTACATCACTGTTACTTTCAGGCTTTTGGAATGGGACATAATGGAGCACTACTAATTAATGTGTATAATTTTAACATCAATAATGTCAACATTGCAGAATCAAAATGAAAGGCCTGATGAAGACCATCACCTGCTTAAGCAGATAACCAGGATGATTGTGGTATGAAATTACTTGAGATGTAACTGTTGCCTCCCCAGTCAGGCTGAGAGTGATTCTCCTCTGGGTGGAACAGCACTTCAAAAAGCTTTGACCATCCATTAGTTACAGGCACTGCATCCTCATAAAAACCCTGCAATTCACTGGCTCCGTGCCCTGTATTGCTTTTTGGAAATACCAGACACTATCTCAATCTAATATATTTACAATTGCATTTTGAATATATCTAGAATAACTGGCAGACAGATCAATTTTTTTGATAAAAGTGACTTTTCTATATTAAAAAAAATCTGTCTAAGCAGTCTGCATTTAAATTTTTCTATAACATATTGCTGTTAAACTTTCTGTGTCTGCTTCGGTGTTTATAAGTAACACCATTATTCCATGACCAGATAAGCACCCTTCATTTTCCATTAAATTTTCTCATTCTTAGCCCCTTGAATTGAGGGAAATGGCAGGCACATCTGATTCAGAGCTTGCTAGCAGAGGCTGCAGCAGAGTATCAAATCACATGAACACTGATTACCCACCCTTGCACCCACGGGTGCCTGAAGGGCTCCTCCCAGCCTTGCTGCTTAAGCTTCCTTATCTCTACTGGGGCAAAAGCTGGGTTTGACTGACATCTGTTACTGACTCCAGAATTCATGCAACAGCATGAAACTTCTCAGGTTGTAGAAAAACCCTTTCCCAACAGCACAGTTGTTATTTAACTGCACAAAAATCTATAGCCTACACCAGGACATCGACATCCAGCTATAACCACACTGAATGCTGTGGTTAGACAGTCCTGTGTTTCAAACTTACAAGCTATTACTAATGGTATCATAAAGCATCTTCATATTATTCTCATTCCTTTAAGCAATCCGCCACATTAAACAAATGTTTATTCTTTCATTCATGTAAGAGACAGAGGCTTTGCTCCTTTGTGCTCACCCAGATTAACTCCCCCCTGCAGAAGCAAACAAGAAGAGGACACAGCTCTTGCTATAAGTATAGGTAGCCTGGTAGCTATGGTAGCAAGAGTTTGCTGGAGTGAGCCCTGTTTTGGAAATAAGAGTGAATAGGTTACATGAAGGAAAATAAGCAGAGATTTGTTTACTAGTAAGCTGCTGTGATAAATAGAAATGAAAAGGATTAGGCATTCCTTTGGGAAATGTGTATCTTCTTCATATTAATTACACTGACAGTAGCTTATTAATGCTGTGTCAGCTTTTGTTTACACAGTTTTCACAGACAAAAAAGAGAATTGCTACAACAGAATGTGAATACAGACATTTATTTTTTTGCTCGGTACATGTTTCAGTGATTATTTGAATAAACAAATGAAGATAGCCTCACCATTATAAGATAAAGCAGAAGAACTGAACTAAAATTATAAAAGAAAACTGTCAAAGCTTCACATTTGCTGCTTGGGGAATGCATAATACATGTAAGATTTTCTTTGTGGAATTTGAAAGTCATCTTACTCAGATCACCTTCAATCTCATTTTCTCAGGTGAAGTTTCAGCTTAAGTTTTTTGAGGGAACATGAGGAGATCTAGGTCCTTGAGAAACCACACTTCTTGTTCTTTTGCTCAGCTGCAAAAATCATCATAATATGTTTATATTATAATGATATGGAAAAGTCTGTATTGGTCCCATATAAGATATTTGTGTTGCATAGCCCCAGGGAAACCCACATAACCCCCTGCCCTAAAACAGCAGGAAAGGCCTGTACTAAGGTCATGCTGTACCATGTACACTCCTGCCAAATTTAGCAAGAAACACAGAGGAAACTGCCTGGGCTTTACAAATAAAACAACAGCTATCTGTTTTGTTGAAGACACTGAAATATCGAGGGGAGGGCTAAAGAAATGGGTTGTGTTCTAAATAAAAAAAGAAACTCAATGCTTGATCAGATCTCTGTTCTAGGATATGTACAAAACTCTGGTCTTGCTTAATTTTGTGTGCAGCTGTATCAGCAGTTCCATCAGGACCCTGAGAGAATAGTGGAAAAAGTTGACGTGCAAGTGTGTTACATCGTAAAAACCTCTTTTCCAGTTGTTTTTCTGTTTAGTTCTGATTAATTCTTATCAAAGTTCCTCAACTTTTATTTTCTCTCTCAGGAGTTTATTGCTTAGCTCAGTTGATTAGAGTATGGTGCTACTAATCCTGGTATTGTGGGTTTGATCCCCATATGGGCCGTTCACTCCAGAACTGGATTTGATGATCCTTGTGGCTCTCTTCCAACTCAGAATAAATACTCTGTGATTCTGTTATCCTGCCTCAGACCAGATGGGAGTACCAGGGATCTCAGTGGCAGGTACTTCACTCACTAAATTGGGAACTTCAAACTGAAAATGTAGTAATTTTACAGCAGTCTGCCCTGCCTGGGATATTAATCATGCATTGTTTGTGGGGGTTAGACCTTGGTGCTTTGTCATGGAACAAACTCTAAAAATATAAGTACCAGTAATAAAACCGCTCTGGCAGGCTGGGACGTGCTGCTGAGGTTTAGTGTCAGAGGTACAGGGAGAAGCTGCTGGGGCTGAAATCCATCACCCTGAGTTGTCCCTGGCATGTTTCCCCCGGTGCTGCTGGCATCATGGTGAGTCAGCTGCCGCTCCTCGATTGCCAAACCTACGTCAGCCACCTGGGGTTAGTCACAGAGGGACCAGGGGAGACGTCTGTCTCTCCCCACACAGCCATCATTACCAAGGCTGTGGCCCTGAATACAGAGTGCTGCTGCAGTGGAGAGGTGACCAGGCCCTCAGGAGGCTCCAGGAGATGATGGTCCACAGCTTCACTGGGCCTGCTTGCTCTTAATTGCCACTGTCCTGTCGCCTGCCTGTGTCATAGGGTGACCTGGTGGCAGGACAGGGTCTTAGATTTGGGTGTGCCATTGGGGGCGAAGAAGGGGTCATTCTTTATCTAGGAACTGGCCCAGGGTCTGGGATCCTTTTGTGAAACCTTTGTGCTGTGCTGTCTGGCATGACAGGGAGCACATCCACCCACATTGTGCCCACCTTAAATGACTCACAGGCTGGCACCTCGGCTACCCAGGAGATTCAGGATGATGCTTCAGAGACCAGGGGGATGCGCACCCAAATCTCTGGAAATCCAGTGGGACTAAGTTTTCTGAAGAAGTGGCCTAGTTTTCTAAAGAGGCCTATCTCTATAAACTCCCTTATTATACTGGTGAATACTCAGATACCTTTTAGAAAGGCTGTGAAAAGCAATAGAGGAGGGTGTGTATTTGCACACATATACTTATAATGTAAAACAGATGTTCAAACCCATTATTTTATCTCATGCAAACATTTATAATGTTCCCCTAGAAACAGGCAACCTTTTCTTCTTTGGCAATTAAATGCATGTTTGGCTGCATTCCTATACATTGATAGCATCTATTTTTTGTCACGTAAATGACTGGGTTAAAGAAATAAATAAAATTAAATAGGAATTTTTTCTTTTTCTCATGTTACTTGTCACATGCAGCAAGGAAACTTTCCAAAATCCTGTGTATGTTGCTGCTGTTGTATAATGTTTAGAGTTTTGAGAGCCTTGTTATTTTAAGCATATACAGACATAAAATAGCAATATAGTGATATTGAATATTTACCATTACTGTAGATGGTTTTATTTGTAGAAATCCAACTGCCTAATTTCTATTTTAATCATGTTTGGGTGGATGTTCTGTCATAGATTTAAAAAAAATGACCTGCTCAAACATCAAACAGATAGGTTCAGTTCTTCTAGGTCTAGACTGACATTTATTACTTATGGGAAATACAGCACAGATTGTCAACAAAAGTTTTCTTGCCTTAAGTTGCCACATGTGTCCATAGCATATGGAAAAAGGGAAATAAAAGGATGATTAAGGACCACATGCCAGAAAGTGAAGAAATATTAATCTAGCTACAACCTCAGAAAAATCATTTCAAAGTATAAATCTTGACAAGTCAGATCCCTTCAATGCTAACACAACATCATCAATGACAGCTGTGTCCTGAGTGGAGTCATAAAGGGGAAAGCCCATAGAAGAACACTTGTATTTTTTTTTTTTTACACAGAACAATATGGTCATCAGGCAATAATCAGCCTGACAGTAATCATTCTGGCTACATGAGAGGACTTTTCTCAGTGCAATATGAAAAAGGCTGCCTCTTGATACTCAGTATTTAGCCTTGCCGTTGTCAGGGTGACTGGAAAAGAGCTGTGCATAGAGAGGGATAAAAGAGAAGAAAAATGATAAAAATTTTTTTGAAGGAAAAAAAAAATTTGTTCTACAGGAAGAAAATACTGGTTTCAAATCATACCAATCATGCAAAAAATTACTAGAACTAAAATTTAGGGAAAAAGCTGAAGTCTGACATGACAAAATGTTTACAGAATGATTTTCTTTATTCCAGGCAACATTAAATGAGAGAGAAAAGAAAATTACTTGAATGAAGGAAATGAGGGAAAATAACATGTAATGACATTTTTGAGTGACTTATCAGTTGGGCCACTCCTCAGATCTCATAGCTTCTTGTCTGTAGGATTTCACTCACTTGAGTGACCAGCACGGGCAGGCCCTGTGCAGCAAGTTTCACAAGTATCCAGCTGGGAATCAAGTGCTGCTGTGCTGCTGCCTCACTGCTGGGTGTCCCACCCTTGCTGAGCTAATGCAAGATGACCCACTTGAAAAGCTGTAATGGCCTTATACCTTCCCAGAGAGGCATTTCCTTGTCTCCAGTAGCTTAGACCAAAGGAATTGTGTTTAAGGCCCAGTGCTGTGGCACATGGATTTGAATGAGTCATGTACGTGAGTAGGACCTTGTTTTATCCCTCAGCAGTGGTGAGGGGGAAGAGGAACAGCCTCACATTTTCCCATTCATATTTTGAAAACCTAAGACATGATATAATAGACCTCCTAGAATTAGGTAATAAATAAAAGGATAGAACTAATCTGCACATTAAATTAAAAAAAAAAAAAAGCTTTCAAAGTGAAATGCCAAAGCTTATCTGTGCTAACATTGACATCACCAAAGAAATTTAAAAGTATTCCACTTCCCTACCTCACTTCTATGTTCTATGATTGCTGATTTGTCTCTATCACATCTCGTGTGTTTTTCAAAGAACTCTGCTCCAGGATGGACCAGTCTGTGGACTTGTTCTGCTTTAAAATACAACTTTTAATCTGTGATAAAAACCAGTTTGTGGGAAACCTGCAAAGCAAGCCATGCAGCAGGGAGAATGGTCCCCTCTGTCCCAGTCTATCTCAAGGCCTGAATGAAGTCTTCTAGGGCTGGCTTCTCTCCCTACCTCTGCTGAAGAAGACAAGCCAAGCTCTTTGTTGATGGCCACAGACTGTGGAGGCACTGCTGACAAAGTGCATCCATCAGGATGGTCCCTCTCTGACCGAAGGAGCACGGCAAATAAAAGTGTTTGCAAAGTAACACATAAAGGCCCACAAAGCAAAGAATAACTCATTTCATGTACAGCACTTGGTAAACCACCCATTAAACAATAAAAGAACAACAAAAATTTATGTTTGCCCATAAACTAGGTACTATCTGTTTTGTGTGCCAGACACACAGTTTCCTGGGAATAAAACTGGCCATGCAACAAAAGGTTCTGTTACGTGCATGGGGGGATGAGAGCCCCTCTCTTTCTACCATTGTAGCTCTCTACTTGGCAAGCACTACAGCCCTTCAGCACTGCCTGCCGTGTACAGTCACCTTATATAGTGCTATTTTCTGACTCAGCACAGGACATGCAGACAATGTGCCTCATTGAAGGAATAAATAATGTAAGGAGGTTTTTTCACCAAACTGAAAGAGAAATGGAAACAAGCACAGAGAAAAGCACAGTGCAAATTCACAGGGAACCTACACGTGACCATGGTCTTGCCAGGTGGCTGTCATTTTTGTCCCCAGATAACCTGTGCTTAGTGGGGGCTCAAGCCATGTCCAGTTCCTTGGGAACTGAAATGATGTAAGGATGGCTAAGGAGAGCAGGAAAAGAAAGTCAAGTTTACTCAAAACAAACTCAGGTTACTTAAAGCACATGACTGGTTTTCATTTTTTGGCTGAAACAACTCACTGAAAATTTGTTATGTGATGACAGAAAGAGGGAAATTGCCATCTGCTGGTATCCAATACAGCCAACAATATTTTCCTATCCAAGCACCAAAACTGCTTTTGTGCCATATATTCTTGAGCAGCTGGCAATCATAGCAGAGCAACAAGCTGCTTCAGTGCTTTGACACATGGTGAATGAAAACAAAAGGAAAAAAAACAGTGAGAAGATATTGGAGAGTGGTTAGAAATTGGCAAGTTGTTAAGCACTAATCTGTGTCTAGACCCCAAATCCTTCATACCTGTGGGCCGAGTGGATCTGTGGTTTGGTTCACTCCTTTCAGAAACCCAAAATTTGTCTTCCTTCCTGTGCTGAAGGCATCCAGCTAATACACACAGGAATCAGCTGCAACCCAACAGATTTAGCATCTTTGTGTTTATGTGTGCTTATGCTCCCAAGTGACTGGTATGAGTAACTGCAGCAACTTGCTTCTTAGCCCTGCAGGACACCTCAGCTGCAGGGCAGGAGAACTGCGGTCTGCTCCTCACAGGCAGCCATGACATCCATTGGCATTGTGAGTTACTGTGAATGACCAGGAGGCCACAGATACCTCTGCAGTGTCATCCCCATGATTCCATTGCTGTTGGTTGTGAATGACACAAAGGAAGAAGGCAGATGGAGACCCTGGAGAAGCAACCTTTGCAAAGCCATTGGATAAGGAAAAGTCACGTGGTTCTTACTGGCACAGACAATGGACCCGTAGATGACACCTAGTATGTCTTTCCTATTTCAGAAACTTTTTTAATTTTAGAGCAATCTTTATAAGACAAGCCTGTGTGGCCTTGCACTTTTTGATAAAGGTTATAAATAGCAGGTCTGGTTTGGTTTTCTTTTTTCAATAATGCCTGTGGTTTTGCTAGCAAGCCTCTGAAGTTTCCTGTTTGCTTCTGATGCTGACATCTCATCTCATCATGACAGAACCTGTGTGTCTGTGTACTGGTATAACCAAAGTATATATAAGCTTCAGGTATTAACTTCCAGAGCCTCTTCTTTCTCCAATTTTAGGTGTCTCATAATTCTTTTATTTTTTGCCTTCTCTCAATTCCCCATGTCACTTAGTGTGAGCTTCTCTTCTTTTTTGAAATCACAGTATCACAGAATTGGTAGGGTTTGAAGTGACCTCTGGAGACCATCCAGTCCAACCCCCCTGCTAAGGCACGGTTACCTGGAGCATGTTACACAGGAATGTGTCCCGGTGACTTTTGAATGTCTTCAAAGAGGGAGACTATATGACCTCCCTGGGCAGCCTGTTTCAGTTCTCTGCCACCCTCAACAAAAAGCAGTTTTTCCTCATGTTGAGGTTGTGTTTTAATTTATGGCCATTGCTCCTCATACTGTACTGGACATCGCCAAAAATGTCTGGTACCATCCTCTTGACACCCACCTTTGAGACATTTATATGTATTAATGAGATCCCCTCTCAGTCTTCTCTTGTCCAAACTAAACATCCCCAGCTCCCTCAATCTCTCCTCATAAGAGAGATGCTCCAGACCCCAAATCATCTTTGTGGCCTCTGCTGGACCCTCTCCATTACCTCCTTGTCTTGTGCCCAGGAGCCCAGAACTGGACACAGCACTCCAGATGTGCCTCACTAGAGCCAAGCAGAGGGACAGGATCACTTCCCTTGGCCTGCTGGCCACACTATTCCCAAAGCACCCCAGGATCCCACTGGCCCTCCTGGCCACAAGGGCTCTGCTGGCTCATGGGCAACTTGTCATCCAGCAAGACGCCCAGGTCCTTCTCTGCAGAGCTGCTCTCCAGTGGGTCACAGCCCAGCCTGTGCTGGGACTTGGGGTTTTCCTCCCCAGGTGCAGGACCTTGCACTGGCCCTTGCTGAACCTCATCAGGTTTCTCTTCACCTAATTCCCCAGCCTGTCAAGGTCCTGAATGGCATCTCAGGCTTCATGTTTATCTGCCATTCCCCCCAGTTTTGTACCATCAGTAAATGTGCTCAGGGTACATTCCTGCCCCTTCTCCAGGTCATTGATAAACCACTTGGATAAGACTGGAGCCAGTATTGATCCCTGGAAAGCACCACTGACTGTACCCCTCCAGCTGGATTCTACTGTGCTGATCATGACTCCCTGAGGTCTGCCATTCAGGCAGAGCTTGCCTATAAAATAATCTAAGCAAGTTTGGTCTCAGAAAAGACAAGCTATAAAAGGTGTAACCTGGAAAAGGAAACCACCACTTCTTTTTCTTGCATTTGAGAGAGGAAAACAGAGCCTATTTTCAATTTCTTCAAAGGATTATACCACTTGTTCCTTCTTTTATGCTTTTGTAGGTTTCAGAATATCTGGGGCTTGACTATCACTGAGCAAGAAGGACAGGGTGTTCCGAAGGGTGGTAGAGGTGTGTGGTTACCCATATTTTTTTGTTCACTGTATCACATTTTTAGCATCCTGCTGCAATATGGCTTTTTCTGGCTGATGCACAGACACTGTTAAGTAGAGTTCCACTTCACAGCCTAAATTCCTTACTAAACGTGAATACAAAGTGCAGCTATATCTGGGATTTCAATTACTATTGTGGAGAAATCTCCTGTTGACACAAAAACTAAAGAGAAGCTCCCTGTGTTTAAAAAAAAAGAAAAAGTTTGCATCTTCCCTGAAGAGCTGGAATAATAGAAGCTTTCAAAATACTCCATGGCCTGTCATTTGTAAGCTTCATCTGAGTCTGTGTTTCAAACGCAGTTTGTGTATCTCCTATTCTACTCTGCAGAATCCCAGAACTGCAGGTATAGGAAAAGGAGTAGTTTGCTGACAGAATATACAGCAGAGACATTTCAATTGCTTAAACGTGGGGTCCTATTGCCTTTTTAGATGGTACAGAGCATCTTGGATAGAGATGGGACTATCCATGTGTCAGTACTAGCAGGACGTGACTCAAACCTCACAGGAGACCCCACAAATCTGGGGAAACAGCTGAGGATGTAATACCTGAAATGATGCAGGACCTGTGTGGAGAATGGGGCCAAGCCTTGCAGTCTGCACTATACTCAGCTATCTGTTTCTTTCTTTTGAGAACTTACTTCCAACATAAGAAGTAGGCTTTCTGTGTTACCCAAAGTATGTTTGTTTCCAGTAATTTTGCTCCAGAAGCCTGTCTGTCATTTTGGGCTTCCCACTTGGACTTACAGATGTTTGAAATATCAGCAGCTAACCCTAGTTACTTACCCTGACCCCGATAGTCCATGTATCCTATCTTAGCTTCACAAAGACAGGCACTCTCAGATGCTTGAGGCCAGAAGGAAGAATTGATAACTGAAACTACCACCAACTGTAGGAGAGAGAATTTGGTTAGACTAGACACTCATTTCAGGAAGTTTGAAATGAAATTAGAGGTATCTTCCAGTTTGAGTAAGACAAATGTTACAAATAAATCCTTCTGTGCTGCACTTTTATCCTGAATCCTGGTGTTCCCACAAGTTGCAACATAGGCCTCATTCTTCAAAGGCAATCAAGCCCTCTCCTTATACTTTGGGAAAGTCCAAAGTTCTTTGCCTTGCTAACTTCATTATAGGCACTAATAGCAAATCTAAATACAATATAAAACCTTCCAGCCCATTAGTCAAGGAAGATGCACTCACATCTATACAAACACAAATAATTTAATGCTTTCTCTACAAGTGTTGATTAGACCTTGAATGAGGAAAAGAAAATGGATCTTGGATTCCTGGAATGATGTGAAGCGCTTAATTTAAAAAACTGTTCCATAAAGTGAAAGTTTACTTTTTATTTCTTGAGACGTAAATTACTTTGAGTGAGTAACAATGATGGCTGTTTATTTAAAATGGTCATTATGGCAAGCTTCTTATGATTTTAAGGTTTTCCAGATTATTAGAAGGTGACAAAGATATATGGAAGGTTGGGCAACTTTTAGGCTTCTGTGTTTTTCTTTATTTACCAGTAGAGAAAGTGAAATTGTGAGAAAGTCCTAAACAACATGGGCTACTTTGAGAAGAGACACAGGGCTCAGGTTCACAGTTAAACTCTACTGAATTAATAAGTTTTGCATCTGTTTGTTTCAGGGCTGGGAGGCACGTCCAGCTGGGCAAAGTGGCTCAGCTCACACATAGGTGCCATCTGGATGAATATTTTAAGTCTCAGCCTCCCTGTATTGTGAGAAGCTGTGGGAATCAGCCAGATTCCTCATCAGCTCTGAAAGTGGTGCCTGGCATTCCAGTGTGGGGAGATGCCTTATGCTAAGCTTGATTGTTTAGGCATTTTACTTGAAAAAGAATTTGGGTTTTCCATGTGTGAATAGATCTGACGTACAAGGAGCTCTTCTGCCACAAATTATCATCCTGACACAGAACTTCAATGCCTGTAGGAGCCTCAGAAGGCTTTTCAGCCCATCTTTAAGCTATGAGGAAAGATGACAGAGCACCACTGATAGTTGTTGGTCTGCTAGGTATTTCTCAGAGAAAGTCAGTAAATAAAAATGTCCCAAGTAAACATTCCAAATAATCATTGCTAAAATAACAATAGCAAGGAATTAAGATGGCATGATTATTCATAATGTACCACTTTTCAAAGAAAAGAATAAAGGTAATTTGCCAGATATATCCAATTTCATGCAATGGACACAATTCACACTTACACAGTATAGTATAAGAATTACCCACAGAAGTGACTTTGGCCCATCAGTATGATCAAAGCTTTGGGTCACTCCAATAAGTATACTGTAATTTATGTTTTTCTCCAACCCTCTTCGTTTTTTCCTCATATTAGTCTGCTGAAGGTTTCAACTTGAGTGATCCAGATGCTTGCATTTGCAGTAGGTAGTAGGAGGAAAGACAGCATGTGTAACAAAGAGGCATTCAGCTGACTGTGAAAATCACCTGTACAAAAAGCCAGCACATAACTTATGCTACACTTCTGTAAACTCCAGCTCCATAGCAGAAACCCTTAGCAATGGACAGGGAGATTTAATGTTAAACAGTGGGAAAAGAGTGGGAAAGACTCTGTGGTGGATGAAACACCATTCACTCAGATGTAGATAGAGAAATAAACCTGCACAACTCAGTCAGAGGCGGAAACACTTCAGAATGCCAGATTATTTGTAAGAGAGGGTATTTTTATAGCACCTATCAAGTGAATTTGGCAGGATACAACACTGAACATGGCTCAATCACTTAGTTACCTGCCTAGTCTAACCATCTGGTCAGCTTTGTAATTTGTATGTCACTGACTTATAATCATTTAACATCTATGCTAGGATGCAAAGGAAGAGGAGAAAATACCTTGGTGCCCACATGCTAATAGATGTGCCTCACCCATTCTTGGATTTAATAGATAGAAACTCAATATGCTAACTCTTCTCTTACCCCTCTCACTAATAATAAAAATAATCATTTCTTGGGGTAAATATTTACCCAAGCTTTAGCCTATTCCTCTTCACTTTAGATGAGTACATCCCAATATAGAATGTACTATAATACAGCCCTTATTGTGTCATAGATTTACCCTACACAGTCATTTATTTCTGAGCTAAGCCTTCTTACAAACACACCATACTTAAATGCTGATGGTCAGGAGCTGATTCTGGCAAGCAATTAGCACTCAGAGTGACTAGCTACACAATTACAAACTTTCAC
Organism: Molothrus aeneus; assembly: GCF_037042795.1. Lineage (NCBI taxonomy): Eukaryota > Metazoa > Chordata > Aves > Passeriformes > Icteridae > Molothrus > Molothrus aeneus. The sequence goes on from NC_089646.1 coordinate 87,583,744, forward strand.
AATAAATTACCTGGACAGAGAATCTGGTTATCACTTTTCTCTGCCACAGGAATTCTAGGGGGTATATCAAAGTAACTAAATGGGAGGAGATGCAAAGCAGTTAACAGCTTATACATTAAAACCTTTTTCTAAATTTCCAGCAATAAACTCTTTCCAAAAAGGTACTCTCAGAGAAATAGGTCTGCCATTTACTTAATATAATTATCCCAGAGTATGTCTTGATCTTCTATCTTGATAAATACTGTATGGGCAAAGGCACCCAAAGAACTAGCACACAGAAACATGATGCCTTACAGGAAGCTATTGCTAATAATGGAGATCTTTCAGGGGGAAAAAAAATCCGTGTATCATGTGCAAATGCATTGTAATGTGGAATCGATGGAATAAACATACCCAGGAATACCAAACATAAAAACTGGATAATTCTGTATGAAAGTAATGTGTTCTGTGTGATTTCTAAAAATAATTTTCAGTGATACCAGCTATATTCGGTAACAATACTAAGCAGATAAGCAGGTGTGTCAAAATTATCCTCCTTTCCATGTATTTTTTAAACACATATAGTTTTCTCTCCTATAGTAAATATTTACACACAAGATATGGCACTGTCCCAATAAGACTTGACTGTACATCAGCCATGCTACCAAATAAACAGGGATGTGGAACTGAAGCCACCTGATAACCTAAGCACTAACCTTTGTGCCAGACACATAGAAAACATCTCCCCTAGCTGATGTGGATACTGTATCATTTTCTCTCCACTCAATTATGTTTCATGTGTCAGCTCTCAGCAGGTCCTTCCTAAATCCCACCCTTGCCATAGGCAGACCAGATTATTCCACCTCCCCATACAGTTCTGAGAAATCAGATTCCTCCTAGCTCAGAGGCAGCAGTGCTGAAAAGCTGGCAGTGAGACAAGAGTAGAACATGAACTATGGGCTATGGAAGCAAACAGTGTCAGGTATAAGACTGGAATGAGAAGGGACCCAGTAAATAAACCACTTGGATATTCACTTACATTAACCTTGGCCAGTAGCCAGGCATCCAGCCAGCCACTCTCTCATTCCTCCTTCTCAACAGGGTCAGAGGAAAAAAGATCATGAAAATGCTGGGAGGCTGAGGTAAAGACAAGGAGATTGCTTGCCAGCTGCCATCTCAGGCAAAGAAACCTGGGGATAATAAAGCTAATTTATTGCCAATTAAAATAGATTTGGGTAGTGAAAAACAAAAAACAAAAAAAAAAAAAAAAAAAAAAAACAACAAAACAAAAAACCACAAGCTTTTCTCCCTACCTACACCCTTCTTTTTTCCTAGAGTCAGTAGAGTCAGCTTCACTCCTTCACACCTGATTCCTCATCACCCCACCCGAGGCAATGCAAAGAGTTTGAGCTGTCCATGGTGTGCCCATCACCAGCTGATGGGCTCAGCTGTGTGTGGGCCCAATGCAGACATGGCTGTGTTTGGCACAGGGCAGTCACTGGCTGCTTCTTACTGTATTTCCAAGGTTTCCAACAGTTAATAGATCTATCTGTGCTGGCAACACCTTGCCATCTACACCCAATACACACTGCCATTGGTTTTACTTATTGTTGAACAACAGCTATAATCCAGCTTAACAAAGTGGTAGGTGGAAAGAGGAAGGGCATTGTATTGTGTGGCTCTAACACAGTATTCTCTCTCTATGGAGAATATCAGCTAATTCTCCCTTGCTGACCTTCATTGTCATTAACACCCATAATGCAAAACAGCCACTCAGTGGCCTCATACACACAATTCAGCTTAAAAAGAGTTTAGGAACCCGTCATCTGCGTTTTGATTAACCTTACTGTGCCTTTGCAATGAGACCTGTCATTACCATTACTGCTCCCTGGCACAGAACCCAAAGTGCCATTTGCAAAGATAGCTGTGTCTCAGTCAAGGCAGAGTGAAGCCAGAAAACAACACAAAACAACAATTACAAAGTGCTGAATTTGAGTTTATTATGTGCAACATATGCAGAATCCCCCTGAGTCCTGGAAGATGGAGTCCTCCTAAATCCCTTCTGATTTGGTGCCTCTGCCTCGAAGAGCAAATACAAATAACTATTACTTCTTAAATGAAGCAGATGAGAATTTCTTGGCTTTAGGGATCTTGAAAAACATACCCTAGCTTTCCCAGTGGAATATCTGCACTGGTTTCTTTTTTATTAAATGAGTACTAAACCAGTGATTTATATTTACAGCCTCTGACTATGTAAATTTTTAAAATAAACACATATTGAGTAGGAAAGCAACACCTATCATTATGAATAGGTTTGCATTGCTGCAAAGCTTTCCCTCTAAGGATTTCAAGCCTGTTTCATTTGCAGTCCCTATAGCTTATCCCTGGGGATCTTCCCCCTGTGTAAACCTGAAGGAGGTTGGAGGCTTGGCTGGATTACCATTGAGACACATGGGCAAATGTAGCTAGGACTATGCCTGGATGATTTTGATTTACAAAACTAGGCTGGAAATATTCATCTGTCTCTGGAGGAGTGAACAGCAGCTTGTCACTGCTTTTAACATCCCCCTTTCTGCGTAGGGGGTAAATACATTACATTGGATGTTGCAAGGTGAGCATTTAGAGTGGGGAAATATATTTTGTTTCTTTATAACATGTACATCTCCTTACTCTTGGGTGAGCTTCTGGGACAATGTTACTTAATTCTAGTGAAATATGTTTCCAGGTTTTTTCCCTTTCAGGTACATCCTTCTCCACAGCTCATGTTCACAACTTTTCCTGGTTTGTAGGCTTAGAAGTCTGTGTACCCTATGCACTGTGAGTTTCCTCTGTCCTTCTGGTGCTATGGCTCTGAGTTGTGATCAAACACTGCAACATGGGGGAGAGGATTACACTTCCAGAGACAATGACTCCTGATTCAGGCTAAATCCACCCTGTGAAGGCAATGCAGAGAAAGCATCACCTCCAGGCCTGACTGCAGATACCCTCTAGCTCTCAGAAATGGTGCTTGCATCTCCTCCCTTCAGAAAGGTACACTTTCTACCATTCACACAGTGCTACTTCTCCTCTTCTTGCAATTCTCTCCAAAGAAGATGGCTGTAAAAAACCCCCACAGCTGCCATTCTACTGGAACTTTACTAATTTCATATCCCTCCTTGCTTTATTGATGGTAGCTAGAAAGACTCATTTGCAATAGCACTGATATTAGAGATATCTTTTCCTGAATAGAAGGAACTGTTTATTTGAGTATTTTTTAATTTTTCTGGCCAGCCTAAACCACCAAACTTGTTATAAAGCCTTTATGGAGATTATTACCAACAACATTAGCATATTAATTATTCCTCTGTGAATTCCTAAAATGTTAATTCAACGCATACTGCTAATTAAAGAGGGCACAGCTATAAAACTAGCAGAGGCTACAGTTCAATATCCAACACAGTTTTTTGTTGCCTGACAAATAAATCAGCTTTCACTACTTTTTTGATACTGAACTGAAAGGATTGTCTGCTTTGAATCGCCAACACAAATAGCTTGGAATCCTCAGGCTTGTTCCTAGTTTTGCCCAATAAATATGGACTCTTGGATATCACTATATGCTCTTGTTTCACTCTTTCCAATACTGGCTTGGTTTGAAATCAGGGAAGTAGGGATTATTATCCAGTTGTACTGTTTGGGCTCTGGATTGGACCATTGGCAATCATGGACAAGCAACTTTACTTGGATTTAACTTGTGTGTCATGTTGCATCCCAGTGCACAGATCTCCAACTCAAAAGCCAGTTTCAGTTTGAGGTATGTTTATGCTTAAGACTCCAATTTCATTTACAAATGCTTTGTCAGTGAACCTGGGAGAAGACCCTCTACTGCCATGCTGCAGTGAGCTGGCATCACCAATGTGTCTCAACATCCAGCAGAACCAAGCATAATTGCTGGTGGCCTACAGAGCTTCATACTTCAGAAAAGGGAAAGCCTGTAACTTGCATGTCCTTAAGTAATGTTTCAATACCTGTGCTGGTCAGAAGGATAAAAATTACATTTGAGGAAAGGCCCAGGCTCAGGTCTGAGACTCAGAGGCGCACATATAGCACAGGGTTCAGAGATTTTTGGTTCATGAGTTTTTAACTAATAGGTGCACAAAATCCTCACCTGCATCTGATCTGATTTGGCCTTTTTTGATTAAATTATGATGATTCAAGTGAATATATCTCCTTAAGACTTTCTGGTTTACCACCCTATGTAGCCAGCTAATCTACCAAACTAGCAAATTTTGTGAAGAAAACCCCAAACTGCTGTGAGTCTTTTCTGCAAGAGATTGCAGGAGATGGGAAGTTTGGTTACCAGCTTCATGTAGCAGAAGCTTGCACTGCATAACTTCTCACTCAAAATCTCAAAGCCTGTTTAATCAGATTGCAGAGGCAGGTGCATGTTAAAAACTCTCCAAAGAGCTTTATCCAGCTTTATCTTAAAAGATGGACTGACTAGGTTAAAAAATATTAATGGAAGCAAAGAAAGAAGATAATGTACTCACAAGAAGAGAACCTCCCTTTTTAGACTTGAGTGGCTGAAGTCTGCAGAACAGAATTGAACAAGCCCCTTGGCTTCCTGATCTGGGACAGATGCAATTTTTCATAGAATCATAGGATCACTTAGATTGGAAACAACATTTAAAATCAGTGAGTTCAACCACAAATCAAGCATGTGACTCTAAACCATGTCTCTCAGTGCCATATCTACATGTCTTTTACATACCTCCAGGGATGTTGACTCAATCTCTTCCCTGGGCAGCCTGTGCCAAAGCCTGAACACCCTTTCAGTGCAGAAATTTTTACCTAATATCCAATTTAAACTTCTCCTGGCACAATATGAGGCCAATTTCTCTCCTCCTGTCACTTGGTACCTGGGAGAAGAGCCCAAACCCCATCTCCCTACCACCTCCTTTCAACCTCCAACTACAACCTAGTTGTAGAGACCCCTCCAGAGCTTCCTTTTCTCCAGATTAAACAATCCCAGCTCCCTCAGATGCTCCTCACTGGACGTGTGCTCTAGACCCCTCTCCAGCTTCATTGCCCTTCTCTGGACACACTAACCCAAAACTGAACACAGGATTCCAAATGCAAAGGAGATCCGGTTGGTCAAGCAGGACCAGACTTTCATAAATCGTTGTGGGCTGGACCTCATCCCTTGGCTGTCTTGCATGTGTCACATGAATGGCACCCAGGAATATCTGTTCCATGACCTTGCCCAGCTGATAGGCCTGGAGTTCCCTGAATTCTGCTTTGAACCTTCTTGTGGAGGGCTGTCACATTTTCTCAAGTCCTATCAACTGGGGTCTCACCAATAATCCAGGACTGCTGGTAAATGATGGAAAGTGACTCAGTGAGCACATCTGCCAGCTCCCCCCATACCATCAGGGGGATCCCATCTGGCCCTATAGACTTGTGTGTGTCTAAGTCTCATGACAGGTAACTGATCATTTCTCCTTGGATTATGCTCCATCCTGCTCTCCATTCATGTCCCAGCTCAAGGGGTTGCATATCCAGAGAACAATGGCCTTACTACTGAAGATGGAGGCAAAAAAGGCATAATGTACCTCAGCCTTTTCCTCAGCTATTGTCACTTGTTTCCTCCCACATGCAATTTTTTCTTACTTTTCCTTTTTTTACTCAAGGTAATGTAATGTAAAGTTGTATTTAGACTTGCTGCTAAAGAACTCTGGGATCCTCCAATGAGGAGTGCTGTAAAAAGTTCAAGGCACTGTCAGTCTGGGAATTATCTAAATCACAGGGAATTAACTAAAGAAGATAAAGCTATTAAACATTCCATAACCCAGTTGTTTCAGAGGAAATGCGGAGAGATAAGTATTAATGGGGTTTCTTAGAAGATAAAAGAGTGAAGAAATGAAATAGTGATAATATGTCTTTTGTCCCTTAAATAAGAAATATAGTGTATCTAGAAAAAGCAGAATCCCCTTTTCTTAGAAATAAAATTACAACAATTACAGAAAAAAATCCCACATGCAAGTTGTTCTCTCATAATTCCTATTAGAACTTGAAAGCAAGGATTGAAATTCTATATTTTTGGTAAAGATGCAATAATCTTTGCAAATTCATGACAACGCTACATATTTGATGGAAGGATCCCCCAGACTCAATATCATGAGTATGTTGCTTTGGCATATAGCATTGATTTGCATGAGGAATATTGTTTCCACTGGTCAAACACTGATGGTTTGATGAGAGCAATGGCAAAAACAAGACATGCACACATAGCTCACATGAAATTTCACTTGGTTGGCACACACAGCTCTACCAAAAGAACAGAGGACTCAGTGAGCAGGACGATATCTGAGCTTATCTGTCAAATAACAATAAATCACCACAACAATACTGTAGGTACCTTCCCTTACAAGTACCTTCCAAGCAGAAAAACCATGTAGAACAAATCAAGCAAGCCGAACTCTCATGGCTCCATTACTGCTGCACGTGCTAAAGCAAATGCAGTCCTATTTTAAAAAGCATGTCTACTACAGTACTGGCTCACGTTGAATCAGTGCTCATATCCAGGTCTTCTTTTGGCTGCAGTCGGTATTTTACTGGCACCATAGAGATATACCTTTCCTACATAACCCTTACAGTTTGAAATGATGTAGAGAATCCTTATTAACGCCTTACGGGCAAGATAATGGCGGTTCTTTGTTTAAGCCATTTATCTGAGTTCCACTTCTTATGAGGGGATTTAGCCCCAAAGCAGCCAGAGTGCCTCTGTTTATCAATTTCAGTATGTTAAAAAAGAAAAAAAAAGACAAAGAAAAAGTGGTGTGTACAACTAGTTTTAAGATCATAGCCAAAGGATATATTTTGAGTCAAGGCTCAAGGTGTGCGATCCTGCTGAAAGTCATAAAATCTCCCTGGCTTTAATGGTTCTGCCAGAGTACCCTTATTTAGTAGCTATGAAAGCATAAGGCAAAGGCACTTATTGGGAAGAAAAGTTTGTGTCTGGCTCTGTTCAGCTGGAGTGAGCCCTTGGCTCAGCATGGCTAAATTGGTCTCTCTGCATGTCAGCCCCTCTCTGCCTGCTGGCACTGACATTGCTGTGCTCCTTAGTGCTGCTGCAGTTTCTCTGCTGCAGTTTCTCTGCTCATCCTTCCCCTCCTCCTCCTCCTCTCCCTGCAGCACGTGGAAGGCAGGAACATAGAGACTGTAACAGAGGAGATGTACAACTGAAAATGCCTGCAATCCAGGTTGCAAAAGGCACAGAGCAATCAAAATCCAGCTCAAGCACGACACAGAATACAGGTCCTGGACCATTTTTGAGTTTGTTTCCTTCTCTCCATGTGAAGTCTCAACAGGCAACCCATTCACAGTGCCATCAGGGGTAGCTTAGCTGGTAAACTGCCTGCTCAAGACAAAGGAGCAGCTGAATGAATTGTGGTCACATAGCTAGCACTCTAAAAACCAGCATTTGTAATAGCCTGACAGTACACTTAGAGCCCCAGATTACCCTCTGGAGGTGCCATACAAGGCTGCCAACACCAAACTTGCTGGCTGCACCTTGGCTTGGCCACAACCCCTGAGCAAGAAGACTGTGTATAAGGAACTGACTGTACCTCTGGGAGAGATATTGTGGTCCTGATCCTTGTTTGTTCATATATGGTGCAATCTGTTTTTTGGCCCTGCTCCTTGTGCTCCAGCCTGGGGGAAAAGCTGAAGAATTTTTCTCTCATGAGCTAGAAGAGTTTTTCTTCTTGCCTTCTGATGTCTGAATGCAAGGTGTAAAGGCAAGCCAGGTTGGAGTGCTTCTTCCTGCAACCCTCTCTCCCAGAATGGGGATGTATTGCTATGAAAACACTGCCCTTGGAGCATATCTTTTCTGGAACTACAGATGGAGGTAGAATACCCTCAGCACTTGCAGAATGAGATTTTTTTTAATAATAAGTGAGAGTATTCTAGAATGGAGTTGGTGAATCTGATGATGAAGAGACAAAACTGACACAGAGGGAGAAGCTACAGCTAATGTATTCATAATGCAAGACTTAGCTGTCTCTCCTGGGACAAAATGAACATGAAACTACCCAAAGCAAAAGAAAGAAGCCAATTTGCATAGTAAGAAAGGGAAGAGCTAAGTGTACAGTAGTGTACAGCACAGTAGTCATACACTTTCAGGGCTCTGGTTGAAGTGTGGCATGCTGTTTCCATTGGAAGTTGCCAATTTCAAGTTCTTTATGAAAGGAAAGAGAAAAAGAGGTGGCAAAAAAAGAGAGATATATTCAGGGACATTTTTTAAAATTTATTTTCCCATCTACAATCCTCAGCTTGCAGATGAACTTCCTTCAGTGACATGTGCCCATTCCAGGCCTCACTCTTGCTCCAGGCTGGGAGCAACTTGGCCGCAGATCAAGCAATCAAGTGCACTTTCATTAATTCAGGGCTGAGCTGCCTTGCCATCATTCTAACCTTGTCCTCTGACACAGAAAAATTTCCCCCTCCCCACATGCCCTGGGTAGCTCAAAGACCTGCTGCTTGGCACCAGGGAGGATTCATAAAATAAGTGTCTATGTTCAATAAGCACAATGGAGTGGAAATGGCCCAGGTATATTAGTAACACTGCCAATATAGAATTGCAGCTTTGACAACTTTGAAGCAAACAGGAAAAGCTGTCATTAGTGGAAAGGTCATCATGCTGTCCGCAGAGTGAGCAATGTGACAAGTCAAACAGTTTAGCATTTTGAGAATGGTGCCCAGGAGAAGATGATGTGTCTGGCCTCCAACAGTGTCATTGTTGCTGCCTGTTGGCTTCCCACTGTGGTGCTGGCATCGCTGCTCCCCATTCTCCCAAGATGACACCACAAGAGAGGCTTGGAGAAGATGGTTGGTGACCAGGATAACACACCTGGGTGAGACACCTCCAAGAGGAGCTTGACAACCAAGCACAGCACCTTGCACAGCTAAGGGTACATTGCTGTGGTGCTCTGTAAGGACATCAGCAAGAGCTCACCTCAGAGCAGTGCCTTTGTATGTGGTAATGGGCCCTTATACACACAATATACTGTTTAGACCTACTTTAGATCAGTTCATTACAAATTTCAATTCCAGCTGGGGCTGCAAACATGTAAATTGCTGTGAACGGGTAATGCAGAGAGATTCTCCACAGGTCCATCTATACCATGTGTTGATGGCAAGTTGAGTATGAGTCAGCAGTGCCCTGGCAGCCAGGAGGGCCAAGCATGTCCTGACATCAGGCACAGCATCCTTGGCAAGGTTGGGTATTGTCCTGCTCTGCTCTGCACTGGGGTGGCCTCGCCTTGAGTGCTGGGGGCAGTTTTGGGCACCACAATGTGAAAAAGATTGAAAAGTTGTTGGAGAGCATCCAAGGAATGCTACAAAGGTGAAGAGACTTGAGGGGAAGTTGAATGAGAAGCAGCTGAGGTCACTTGGTCTGTTCAGCCTGGAGAAGAGGAGACTAGGGGAAACCTCACCACAGTTACAACTTCCTTGTGCAGGGAAAGGAAAGGGCAAACACTGATCTCTCCTCTGTGGTGACCAGTGATAGGACCTGAGGGAATGGTCTGAAGTTGTGTCAGGGGAGGTTTAGATTGGATATCAGGGACAGGTTCTTCACTCAGAGGGTGTTTGGGCACTGGAACAGACTCCACAGGGAAGTGGTCACAGCACCTACCTGACAGAGTTCAGAAAGTGTTGGACAATGCTCTTAGGCACATGGTGTCACTCTTGGAGTGGTCCTTTGCAAGGCCAGGAGCTGGACTCAATGATCCTGATGAGTCCCTTCCAACTAAGTATATTCTATGATTCCATAATCTTTTCCATGGGTATAAAATCGACCCTTTCTGATCTGGTAGGATTTTACATATTTGTGTGAAGGACTATAGCAGAGGTAAGAAGTCAAAGAAGAATCACTTTCTCCTATGTGATGCAGTTTTCCTCAGGTCATTCTCATTCTCATCAAATAGTCTTTAGAATTCTAATTTCTATTCCATTTTAAGGAATCAAACAAAATACTTCATGTCTCATGATACTCTGTGGCTCATTTTCCAACCACTTGCTGTAATGAAAATAGGGATTTGTTTTGCATGGATTTTTTTTTTGTGATTGTTGAAACTGACACTTTTAAATAGTAGGTACATCAAATCATAAGTCCTAAAGTAACTGCTGTGATAATATCATCTGCAGCATGTGGCAAATATGTCCCAACTCTAGCCCATCTCTCCTGTTTGTCTGTGTGATTACCCTCAGCACTGCCAGGTTCACCTTTTTTCAGCACAGAGGGCACCAAACCACCCTGCCTTGTCACCACTTAGGTTTATTGATGAATTAGAAAATTGCAAAATATGTTATGGGGATCAATAAATGCATCTATTACACGTAGCCCATTTCTTCTCTCCTAGGCAGTCCCACATAGACTGTTCTCTCTGGAAATTATACTGCCAGTGAGGGCCACTATGCAATGCATCTGACATCCTGATAGCACATACTCTCATTAGGCAAATCCCAAGGATAACTCAGAAGCTAATGAGAATGGTTACAGATGCATTAACAAGGTCACTGATAAGAATATAGTCACAAATCACCTAATTAGGAGGGGGGAAAATCCAGGCAAGCTCTTTTATATTTCAGTTTTATGAGTGCCTCTCTGCAGCCAGCTGCTAGCTATTGCTTCTCTTTCTCCTACCTGTACAGATGGCTGCCAAAATACCTCTCCCAAACCCTGAGACCTGAGAAAACAGGAAGGAGCAAAAACTCCTGAACTGTGGCATTTTGATCCATTATGGAAAAACTAATTTGTGATTGTGAGAGTATCTCCTCAGGCCTGCTTCTTTTGTACCCCGAAGTGTTGCTCACATCCCCCGGCTGCCCTGCCGAGTCAGTCTCATTCTGCGCTCATTTTGTGTCAAAGGACATTGATGGGGCTGTGGCACTCCCTACACTGAATGCAAACCCCACGGAAATGGAGAGATTTATTAATCAGTTTTCCATAAAATCTTACCTCAATTTAAGAGAATTAAGGTCAGTAAAAATCAATTCCGGCACCATTGGGAAATTTTGATTTCTCTGGGTTCTGTTTGCTTGGCTAGAACCAGGACAGAAAACCAGACACACTGGTATTCCCAAGGGACAGAATAAAGTCACATTTAAATCTGATAAAATGAATAGGATGGAACCTAACGCTGACATAATACTGTCATTATACAGGAAATGTAAAGTTGACATATTCCATTCCAATTTAATCAAATGCTATATATTTATATGTGGTCAAAATAAAACCCACATCAACTACATGAAAACAAAACATTTCAATTTAACCAAGGGTTTTTAATTTAGCTGAATCAACATCTTTTGAAAAAAAACAAAAAGTGCTTTTATAAAGGTTTTGATGCTACAAGGAAATGCAAAATAACAAAATGTCCTGCATCTGCAGCTGTGCTCTAACTACTGCCTTATTGTTAATGGGCAGGAGATGTAGTCTACTCCTAATAATGAGAATTTACCTGTTAAAATATCAACTAATACAGCCTGATTCTATTATGGGTTTATTACACAAATAATTTGTAAAATTGTAATAATGTATTCCAAATATAGTTACAGTAATATGTATGTACAAATATAGAATACTATAAATACTGAACACAAATACTTATAATAGTTGTACAAATCCTAGACCAAAATTCTTACATAAGTTATACTGGCTGTATTTATATAAAAGCAGAATATATATGCTGACTGTAGGAGAGGAAAAGGCCTTGAAAGCAGAGATATTATACAACCACAACATGCCCTTAAGGTAGAAATTTATTCCCCTCTCTATTAATTCACTAAATCCTGCTCACTCTTACTCAATACAGCAAACTTCCCTACTATTCCCCATCTAGTGAGGCAACTTCATTCTCTGCTGGCCCTTTCAAGGTTACTCTCTGCCTGAACAAATGATACCCATGCTGTCTTTTCCTGGCTTCGACAGAAATCATCTTGTCCTTCATGATTGGTGTGCAAATGTGTGAGCACTAATAAATAATACCACTGCTCATTCAGACAGCGTCCTTCACAGGAGCACTTTCCAATCCAGCAAAATTAACAACAACATCAAACAAAACCCTTGCCAACTGGGATATAAAAGCTAAACCACACACTGAATGTCTGAGTAAGGAGAGAAATCAAGGTAAGGGATAAATATGGGAAGTTTATTCGTACCTTTCTGGAAAAAATTAAGTGGAGACCTTTTGTAGCCTGGTAGCAAACTGCATGGGGATCCATGCTGGAATATAATTTTTTTTTGGGTGCTCTGGGTCAGGTCCCCCTACCCACATAGGTACTGGGCAACACATGCAGACATGTTGGTGGCAGGGAGTTTCCAAGAGGGAACAGAGGTTATTTCATCCTCTGGGTAGTGAGGGAAGCACAGATACTGTCCTGAAATATTGAGGTAAGTCTTGCTCTCAGGCAGCTTTTAAGCCCTGCCTAGAAGGCAGGGAGGGGAAAGGAGCAGGGACAATGCCCAGAGCAGATGCATGAGGAGCCAGTTGCTGAGTCTGCTCTGGTCCCCAAGAGTGGGCTGGAAAGGCTTTCAGCTCCTGCTGTGAAGTGACTGGGTGGTGCCTAACTTGGTATTGGTACCCCAGAGGCTTAGGCAGACAAGAGCCTGAGGGTCTGTAAATGCACTCAGCAGCTCCTCCTTATTTTAGGTCTGACCCTGCTGCTGGCTGCAGCAGAGCTTCAAAACAACAGGGAAAGGAAGTTAAAAGCTAGCAAGAAGTTACCAATTCAATGTTAGCACTATTCCAGAGCCAAAGTTCCAACTGAAATCTAAATCAGTAGTCCAAGAAGAAATCTGGGTATTTTCCATTTTCAAAGATCTCTATGCCTCTTGGATGTGCAGTACATTTAAACTACCAAGTACACTAGTTAGCTGGAAAAACTGTAGAATCAAAGATTACCTTTAGAAAAACGCCAAGGGGCACAGGTAGTGCTGCTCAGAGCTGCAGTGGATCAGTGGAGTCTCAGCACCCAGAAGTCTCCACTGCAGCAAACATTTTGGTGATAAATGGATAAACAAGGCAGCCAGCACAAGACCCTGAGTCAAGCCCATCAAAAGGCAGCACTCAAAGGGAAACACAAATGACCAGCATCTTGAGAAAGCACAAAACATAAAATAACAAACCACAGACAATCCTGAGTGTATTTTGGTGGTAGTCTTGAATGTCCCTCTCTCCACTCCCACTGACATAAAAAAATGGTACAAGATTGAAAAGCTATAAAAAACACATTCCAAACCTGTGGCCCAGCTTTTCCAGCCATTTCCCCAGGCTCAGCAGCAGCTGCTGGCCAAGGGCCTGCACCCTTAGGGGCAGGGAGGGGAGGACAGGGGGATGGAGCTGGCAGCTGGAGGGGTCCTGCCCTTTTCAGGGAATGTATCAGCCCCAGCTTGCTTGGCAGACTCCAAGACACCAGGCACATGCATACACAATTCTGCATATGATTATTTCTAGTTCAAATTAAAAGATGAAGTAAAGTAGGAAGTTCATCGGTGCAGAATAAGACAAAGAGTGAGCAATCATGCCTGACAGCCAGAGGTTTGTGGAAACTTCATGAACTGCTGCTCTGAGCTACTTGCAGAGCTTTGCACCCATGTCCCTTCATCGCTACCATGCAACTCCCATCTGACTTCATTGCTGGATGCCCCATTTATGCTCTGTAGTTTTAAAGGAAACTGAAGCATATTTAGAGGGTGGGGCTCCTACTGATTTTGTTAAAAAGCCAAACACTATCTTTTGGGGTTTGGAAAAAGCACCATTGTGTGTTGGAAAATTCAGACTCTGATCTCTGTTCTTTCTTCTCATTATGAAAGTCAGTGTGTCTCAGTGCTTTCTATTAGGGCATAATCAAAGCTTTTTGCCTGGTTTTAGAATACAGATGTTGAAGCCAAACAAAAACACTTCATGGTTCTCTTTTGTTGGTTTTGGGGTTTTATTTTCTTTTTCTAACATAGATGTTTTAAACAGTATTACCTGTAAGACCGAGATAAGTAAGACCTCTCTCTTGCAGCTGGCATGCAATAGAAATTATAGATTCTGATTTAATCTGTTTGTCCAACTTGCATGATTCTAGCTAATCAAGTAAAAAAACCCCAATAATAAAAAAAAGTTGCAGCTAGAGCATCAGTCCTTCCATCTTACTATTTTCTCTCTTCCTACAACAGTCACTTATTTATGCCAACATATACCTTAGAGTTTGAAGGAGAATATAGTAATTTCTCCTGGATCTGAAGGAAAATATACTGTACATTGACAAACCCTTTGCCAGCAGGGACAAATTCAGACTGCACATTAACCCCAGGCCTGCAAAAAACAGTTTCAAAAAGGGGTTGTAATGTTCTTCATGTGTGAAAAACACCCTATTCTTCAAACTGAATCACATTTCTTTTCACAGACAGGTCAATATTTTATCTTGATTTGCCATATTTAGTGTTCCCAGAATGAAAGTGGGTAAAATAGAAAATCTCCTAATTGTCACAGATTCTGTGAGAAGCCACAATGGCTCTATGTCACCTTGAAAAGCAGCTTATCCAGTACAAGAGACCTGCGTTCACAAATTAATGTAAATTATGTGAAAGCACCAAAGAGTGGAACACAGGGCTATTATTCGCTGAAATGAGTGACTCACAGTATTGCTGCTGGAGTAGAGCTCAGAAAAAAATCCCTACTCTTCAAAATCCCAGCTTTGGTTTCATTTTAAAAAATACTGTAATTCCATTTTCTAACGAAAGTAGATTTGGCCTTCAATTCATTGGTCTCACCATATTAAAAATTGATGAAATACAATTGAAATTAATATTTTATTCCCTTTTTTTCCCCGTGGCCTTTCCTTTCTGAAGGTAGCTGCACTGGGATGTTGCTTGCAACAGCAGTGTCCTGCAGGCACTGACCCATTCAGGCTGCAGGAGCACCGTGATGTGCTGGCAGAGCTCCTGCTGGCTGTGAGGGCTGTGGGAAGGGCCCCACACCCATTTTGTAAATCTGTGGCAGAACATGTGTGGGTTTGTCCTGATGACATCCTGCCTGGCGGGTACAGTTTGCTGTGGGCTCCCTGCCCTGAGGAATGGACAGTTCCCAGCCCACGAGGCACCTTACAGGTTTTTGGGCTGGCCTCCTTCACTCCAGTGCATGACAAAATGAGTGTCCAGATGAGCTCAGCCTGGAGCTTCCCAGCCTTGCACATGACTTTGTCCACTGAGCTCAAAGTTTTTCCAACACAAGCTGCACATTGGAAAAGCTTTTCCCAGCACCAGGCCTCCAGCCAGTCAGGTGTGTCATCCAGGGAGTTACATGAACCAAGGCTTCTTGTGTCTAACCCCATACTAATTCCACATGGTACATATTTTTTCCCCCCACCAGATTAATTTTTCCCTGAATTATAAACAGTGGGAAAATGCTGTGGTCACTGTAGAGTTATGCTTTGCAAATGTTCTGTTACTCATGTTCCCTGTCACTTAGTAAAAGTGAAATGTCTCAGAGCTTCACGAATGTACACAGCACTCAGAAGCTGCAGGCAGTTTTCTCCCCTCTTCTGTTCAGAAATTCACTGTCAGCTGGTGAAGCCCCACCTTGGCTACTGTGTTCTTTGGGCCCCTCACTGCAAAAAGGACATTGATGTACTGGTCTGTGTGCAGAGAAGGACAAGGAAGCTGGTGAAGGGTCTGGAGCACAAGTCCTGTGAGGAGTGGCTGAGGGAGCTGGGGTTGTTTATCCTGGAGAAAAGGAGGCTCAGGGGAACCTGCATTGTCCCCTATAATTACCAGAAAGGAGGCTGTAGTGAGATGGGGCTCAGGCTCTTCTGTCATGTCTCAAGTGGAAGGATGAGGGGAATTGGCCTTCAGTTGTGTCAGGGAAGGTTCAGATTAGATATTAAGAAAAAAAAAATCACTGAAAGAGCAGTCAGGCGCTGGAATAACTTGCCTGGGGAGATGGTGGAGTCACTGTCTCTGGAACAGAGGAGGCGTCTGGATGTGGCACTTGGTGATATGGTTTAGATGTGATTGTGGTGGTGTTGGGTTGACAGCTGGACAAGATGATCTTGAAGATTTCTTCCACCCTTGATGATTCTGTGAAAGACACACAATTTTCTTTCAAGTTGGAGACAGAATTTAACTGCAAATGAGACAGAGTTTATTAAGCATGATTTGTCATGCTCTTGTAAAAAACCCAAGTTCTATATCAGCAAAAATTTTAAGTCTATCCATACTTGTAGCTTCTGTCCTCAACAAGAAACACCTTCATGTTGCTCCCAGTCTTAAATGCTTCTACCCTTATTTTAGGATTCATATCCTAAGGTTATCCACAGCCTCTTCATGGAGTAGCTATAGAGCAGACTCTGACTTTACCTCCTTTTTTTTCCCTCTATAGCAGGCCTTGCCTCTCCTCTTGCACTTGGACATGTCAATTCTGGCTCAACAGGCTTTTTTTAGTTAACTCTTACCAACTGCACAGTGCTTTTGTGCCTCCCCTGATCTTCCATCTGGCCCCCCTTTTTCATTTCTGGGTTATCATATTTAATTTTAACTTTATATAATTCAGCCATGAAAAAGAATTTTACATTATAATCTATAAGATAGATATTTTACAGAATAAAAAGCTGAAATGCATTTCTCAGGAAACAAGAAAAATATTCAAAGATGGTATGGTCTCTATTTAAGTTATTTGCCATTTTTAAAATGCTTTTTCCTCTGCTGCAAAAACTTCACCCACTCTTGTATTCCAGCCCACGGCCACTGTGAATAGTTTGGAGCACCCACACACATGTTCAACTTCCACAGGTCTAATCACAGAGTCCTTTTCACAGTGATTTTCAGAACAACATAGATGGAAAAAA
Source organism: Molothrus aeneus (assembly GCF_037042795.1). Classification (NCBI taxonomy): domain Eukaryota; kingdom Metazoa; phylum Chordata; class Aves; order Passeriformes; family Icteridae; genus Molothrus; species Molothrus aeneus. The sequence goes on from NC_089646.1 coordinate 87,600,598, forward strand.
AATAACAAAAATTTAAAAATCAAGGTCAATTCAAAGTCCTGAAAATTTCCAGGTGGTTCTGCAGAAGTTGAGTCAGACTTGACCATGACATAAGCACTGTCACAGGGATGTCATGCTGTAACCTGCCTCCCTGCCAACAGCTGATAGGGCTTTCCAGTCGTTGATCTTTGTGCATAAATCCCTGTGATATTGCTGCAAACAGCTGACATCCACAAATCAGGCTTGTTATTTCTTTTCTACACCCTAAACAGTCTTATCTTTTTACCAGTGAATGTAATTTCAGACAAATCAGCTTAAAAAGTAATGGCAGTCACTCTCTTGCATAGTGGGAGGAGAAATGAAAGATAAGATCGTTTTTCTCCTATCTGTTTTTATAATGACCATGAAAAAAAGCCTCTGAAATTAGTTGAATGAATCTTGGCACTTCTTTTTTGGCTGAGATCATAATTTCATGGTTAATTATTCTGTATCTAAATTCTCTCTGGTTGCAGCTTCCATGAACTTTTATTACTTTAGCAAGATTCCTGGTTATCAAAATCTCAGTTTCTGTTTACCAAGGCAGCAATACTCACACTCAGGACAATGTCTTGGCTTGACTTTGGACTGTCTGAGTTCAGGATTTCTTTTAAGCATACAGGACAGCAAGTGGGGTTACATATCTTTTCTAGTTGCATTGTAGCTACTGAGCAGCATTAGTGCAGGAACCAATGAATTTTTGTTTCTCTTAAGGGTACAGTAACTTAAAATCTGAGGAAAAAGTTTGGGAAGCGTTTGTCTCTTTTCTTTGTCCATCACACTTCCAGCTGGGCTTTGCCATTCCTAAAACACCTTTTTCTCCTCTATTGACAGGAGATGCAGATTCAAAATTTCATGCAAAACAGAATTAAATACTCAATCTGGGAAAGTGAAAGTGTGGGCTTTTCCTTTTAATGTATTTCAGTTATATACTATTTGCAGTAATACTTTTTTCAAATGAAAAGTGCCTAGTACACCTGTGATTTTAAGCTGTGTGTCTCTAAAACATTGCAAGGAGAAACTTATATTTTCATGTGAGTACTAATGAATAGATGTCAAAACTCACTTTACATAACAGCTAACAATACAAACGCTCCTCAGACTGATTTTTCTTTTGAATTCCAGTTTAATGGACAAGAAATGAAATTTTAAAGTCCAGTCATTTTACCCTTGCCTCATTCAGAAGTGCTTCTTCTCCTTGGCATTTCTATTGACTGTGCTGTTTCAATGGGGAAAAAATAGTTGTCAGTGTCGAGACAATAATACTGAGTAGCTGGGACAGGATCTTGCTCTTGAGCATTGCTCAAGAAGGGCTCCTATAGATTCAGGTGGATTCAGCTCATGGCTGAATGTGGATCTGTGGCCACGGGCACTCCTTGACCTTCAGGTGGCTTTCCCACAGCTGCTGTCCTACAGCTTTTTTTTGCATTTTCAAGGAGCACAGATAAGTAGTCACAGACTGATGTCCCCTCAGCGGAGGCAGCTCCTATTTATCCTTGCCTTTGGAGGAGGCTGAGAGCACTCCATGCCCTGCAGGTTCAGGGAGTTTACCAGCTTTCTGCATGGTTTCCAGGAGAATATGTTTATCAGCACTCGGCGCTGTCCCCACCGCGCACGCTCCTGCAAGCGTTTGCGCGAGAGCTCCTTGGTCGCTCGTCAGGCACCAGCAGAGGTTGTTTTGACAACACAGCTATTCATGATGATTCCCCCAAATGGAAACATTTCACAGCAAAGTTATTCACGCGCTGGGTGAGATTTCTGAGCACAACCAGCGCGCCCAGTGGCTGCTACTTGAACCACTAAGAAGCTGCTCAGTGAATGACAATAAATGAGTAACTTGGGTCTAAGTGAGGCACTGCAGCAGGGTGGAGTAGAGAATTGAAGCTGGACATTTTCCTCTTAGATGACTTTTCTAACCACTGGGGAGTTGGCTAAGAAATATTTACACTTTTTGGAGATAAATTTGCAACTTTCTTGACAGGTAGAACGGGAAATATCTGGAAACTAATATAACTTTTTTTCATGGGATGAGGTAGCCTTTTTTTGTCCAGTCTCTGCATCAGCAAACTGCTTTTCAGGTGATAAGGAAACATACTGCATTGCTAATATGGCTGTGACCAACACAGCCCATGTCTGATATACCAGCCTAGGAGCACAAATATTAGAGTGTCCAGTAGACCAAACAAACTCATTCTGGGATGTGCAGATGTGCTGCCTGAGGATGCACCTTCTCACCAATCCCTGAACAAGCTTCTTCTTTTTTCTCTCTGTGTGAAAATAGTAGATTTTTTTTAAGGTAATATGGTAGATAATATGGCACCTTATAGTCATAGGTGTCTTCAGAGGGCAAACAGACATCAACAGCTCTGTGCTTCACACCGAAAAGTGAACAGACTCCAAGAGGAGAGAGCCAGCTAAAAATAGTTATAATAACAGTAAAGTAGCCAGAAGTGAATGTGATGGAAACTAAAGGTCTCTAATTATTAAAATGGCAAAATTCTGGAGAAGCTCTGCAGAGCTACTCAGGCTAGAGAAAAACTAAGTAAATGAACAACAACAAAAAAAAATCCCAGCCAAAAAAACCTTCATAAAGTAATAAAACCATGGCCCTGAGTACCAGAGAAACCATCCTTTTGTTGTGTGTATTGACCTGTTTTCACCAACCTGCTTTACTGCCCTTGGAAGCAAGCAAAATCCTAGTTATTTCTCAATATTATTTGTTTTTCAGTAATTTTCTTCTTTTTACTATAGGCAATAAAAATGAATAAATAAGTATTGCCAGCACCAGGGATGGTGTTAAAAGCCAAGGTAATACAGACAATGAACAATTTAAAAGAGTTGTCAAGAAAAATCATTCTTAGGAAAGGGAAGATGAGTATTCAAAAATAAAACTAAAACTTCTCTTTTTGACAAAGTTATATTGAAAATTGTTTTTTTTCCCTTACTTTCTTCTCCTCAAAGATCTGTATCTACTGAAAATTAACTACTGGAGAAGACTCATCTAGGCTGTTTCGATATGGAGTGAAATGTTCCCAGTGCAGGAAGGTACTTCCCCAAGGAATGGCCATGCAGGAGACCCTGCCAAGGCAGATGCAGGTGAGCAGTTTAGGGGTTTGAAATATTTTCCTAACCAGGGAGTAATTTGAGGAATACCTACAGAGCAAGGCAGACAGATACAAAAAGTGCCTTGCTACTGGTACCATTCATGACCCTTGGGAGACAGAAAACATTATGTAGCAGGGAAGGGTGTGCAATCCATAAATTTTCCAGTGTTTAGGGTGCCTGTGTGCAGTGTTTAAGCAGTACTAAGCTGGAGGGTGAGAACAGAGCTGGAGAAGAGGTTGTTTTCAGTGCTTCAGAGTATCTGAGAGAGTGCTGGCTTGCTGAGTTGCTCAGCTAGCTCTTACAAGCAGGAATTATTTTCCCATGTGTGCATATTTCAGGCTCTTCTTTCCTCATGAACACACAGATGTACATATCACCATTGAAAGGCAACCAAGGAATGTGAGGTGAGAAAAATACAGCTGATAACTTTTGGGTCTCTTCCCTTATTCTGTCAAAGGAAAAACTCACTCAGCCAAGAAAGGGTACTGATAAACCTTTGAGACAGCCTAATTCATTCAGCTCATCAAAAAGCGAAGAGATACACACACAGCCCCATTCATCCTGGTGCCCTTGCTGTACATTAATAAGAGATGTATTCACCCTTTCAGGGGCTCTCAGTACATCCTTTCATTTTGGACAGTGCCTCATTCACCTTCTCCTGAAGTGCTTCTTTCCAGTAGCATCAATCTAGGAGGCCATCAGCCCTGCATGCTTGATAATTTTCAATTAAAACAGTAACATCTGCATTGTATAGGAGGAAAAAATGCTGGGAGACTAAGGAGGACAATTTCTAAGTTTAGCCATCAGAGGTGAATGTAACCTAATTTAAATGTGATGAAATTAGACCATTTGCCCTAATTTTCATGCATTTAGCATTATCTCAAGAATACTGATGAGGATAGAATGAACACCTGAGAGCAGCTGGCAGGCAACATGGTCACTGTGCTGCATCACATTCAAGGTTTGATTTCAGATGGAAGGATGGAGTTATAAAAATGAGGGATAGAGGTAGGCTATCTGGCTCTCCAGCTTGTTTGGGAACAGGATAATGCCAGCATCATCCCTTCAAAATCACACTGATTTCTTCTTTTACTTCTTCTAGCCTGCTCTCCTCGGTATTGAAATAAACTCAATACTGCTGTTTTGGGGGAGAGGGCTGTTCTTTGAGAGGTGTAGGTGGGAAAATTGGGATTTGGGAGATTGTTTGCTTGCATTTTAGTTTTTAACTAAATGGAGGTAGGAAGAAGAAAGCGTTGCTCCTTGAGTCAGTGCATAAGTAGCAAAGACACTACTACTTCCATCTATTGGTAGAAAAGTAAAAATTATTTTACTTACTTTCCAAAGACAGGAATTACAAGAATTTCTAGTGCCATCTATGAGTGAACACAGAGAATTGCCAGTATTCCTATGCCTTATTTTACACACACACACACACACACACACACACACACACACACACACACAGATATAAAATACAGAAATGCACGTTGCTCATCTTGACATCTCTAAGTCCACACAAGATCGTTGTGAATAAACCCTCTTGCAGCTATTTAATACACACACTTGAATAAATCCTGTTGGAGTTAGTAAAACTTTAAAACTCATCCCCACAGTCTAAGGTACCATGCAAACCAGCTGCCTTTCAATGTGCCATCACGATGCAAAGTTCTTAAAGGAAAGCCTAAAGGAGATACCTGAGCTCAAGTCTCTAAACTTCCTAAATGTCAACAATCCAGGGTCAAAATCTGTATTTGACCCATACCACACTGAAGAGAAGCATCTTCCCACCACCTCTGCTGTAGTTCAGGTTCTTTTAAATACATCCTAATTCAAAACCAGCTGGAAACAGCAAGATTCAAAACCCAGTTGTTGTCCTCCGCTCACCTCCTGAAAAGACAAGAACAATCCACCTGGAATTCCCCCCTGGATCTTACTGGCAAGCAATTTAAAACCTCAGAATGATAATTATCTTTTTCTGATCCTCTATAGGTTGAATTTAAAATGCTTTTGAACACTCATCATTAGAGACTGTCAGAAGCAGGGATGTGGGAAATCACATACTGTAATATTTCCCTTTTGGATGTTCCCAGATGTATCAATTTCAAAAAGTGCAACTTATGCCTGGGAGAGACTTTCTATTTTATTTCTCCTCACCCATATCTCAGTCTATTGCCTGAGTTTTTTTCTCTCCAAGGAGGACAGTAGCAAAAATAATTGGCAATCCAGAAAATAAAGAATGGTTATATTGTATTCCATGAGAGAAAAACATGGAGAAAAGGACTACAACATATCTTAAAAAACACATTACTTTCCCCTGGGGAAAAATTTAGGAGTTCACATTAAGGCAATATTCATTTGCAGAACCTTCTTAACACAAATTTGCAACATAAAGTATTATAAAGGCTGTCATAAAAAGTGAAACACCAAGCAAATATTTCCTGGTATTTTTTCTACTATTGTTAAAAGAACCAGAGCAGAGCCCCTCACCAAGCAGAGTGTTTGAGGTTAGCTCAGCACCAGTGATGCCTCCCAGCTCTCTGCAGGGACATTCCTTGTGGAGCAGCACAGGCAGTGGGGACATTCCCATTGCAAGTTCTCACATCCACACTGCCCTCGGTCCAGTGAGTGCAGCCACCTGGGCCAAGTGATGCCCTGGGTTTTCATATGGAAATAGACAGAGTCTCATTACATTGTGGAGAGATGCACACAGAAGTAAAAATGTGATGTCTGCTCTGGTTACAAAGTTAGTTTTAGTTTTAAGGGAATGTTCAAAGAAAAAACATGTGGAGTGTGACACAATTTCTACATTAAACAGTAAGGTGTATTATTTGTTTTGTGCTTCCTTCAGTTTCTCCCAAAAGCAGAGGTCAAAGGAGGCTTTCATTAGCTGGGGACTTGCATTTTCCTGATATCAGACTCATGGTAAAAATACAGCTAAATATGGATTACCAAAGGAGCACTTAAACCAAAAAATGTTCCCCAGAAACAGAATCCCAGCAAGAAATGTACATAATAGTGCATTTCTCATCACTGGGAGGCATCAATGGAAAATGTGAGGGCAATAGAGGGGGATGTAATATCCATTGTATTTTCACCTCAGTATTTTCCTCTGAATAAGAACATTTTATGTTAGTTCAAAAATTTCATCTGATTTATAGTAGACCTGACTAAACTAGTAATTCATTTTCCAGAATCAAGTACAAAGGTGAGATAAAAATCAAACTCCAGAATTTTCAAGTTAATATGTTTTAGTTCGGAGAATTTGAATGTACAAAAACATAAAAAGACATAAATTGGGTTTTCAGTAAGGAAATGTCAGCAAATTACTAATAAGGGCATGGTATAGCAGAGTCTTTGACTGACACCCTTTTTTCAAAGCAGGTCTAAGTTACTCACTAAGTTTGTAAGGGTTCTACACGGGATTCTGACATGACACTGTGAAACACAATCTGTCCTGCTCTGATCTTTCCCTTCTTCTTATAATCCTTCAAATTCTGTGATGCATACATGTTTCCAGAGTGTATGTACCTAGATGCTGCCTTTATTCCATCACATGGGAGGTCAGTTGGGAAAGTATGCAAGTACTGCTGTCCTTGGACTTTCCATCCACACCCTAAGGCATAAAGTTCTTCTAGGAAATCCATGTGTGTCACTAATTAAAATATAACTGCAGACAAGTATTTCCCCTACACAGAGACACTATTGCATGCCTCATCTTTCTCTAAGCCATTTATTACAAGACAGCAAAAAATTTGATTTCTTTACCCAGGATTTATCTATTTTTCACACTCAAGAGTCTGTGTAGATACACAGTGAGAAGCAATGGCACAACTGCTTGTAAATTTATCATGGGACATGTTACTGCAGTTTCAGCACATTTCCAAGCAATAATGATAAGTAGGTTTTTAATAAAGGTCCTTTATCTGATGTGGTTGCCAGAGGAATTACCCTTCTTTCTGTAAGGTACCACCAAGAAAAAGACAAGGTCTGGTTCCTCAAGCAGAAGAGAACAAAAAGAGCTTCAGTTTTCTAATGTGCATTAGGAGGCTTTTATTTTTTCTAAATGTTGACAAGGCTTCGTTAGGCTTTGGCTTTTTTTTGTTTGTTTGGTTGGGTTTTTTTGTGGAGTTTGGTTTGGATTTTTGTTTCATTTTCCCTTGGAGTTGGGATTTTTGGAGGGAGGGCTTTGATAACCTATATTTAGCTGTATTTTTACCATGAACCTGATATCAAGAAAATGCAAGTCCCCAGCTAATGAAAGTCCCCAGCTCCTTTGACCTCTGTTTTTTGCGAGAAACTGAAGGGAGCACAAAACAAATAATACAGTTTCTTTACTGTTTAACATAGAAATTGTGTCATACTCCACACTGTTTTAGGAGAAGAAAGGATACACTCACTTTGGTATATTAACAGTAATTTGGCTATGTGGTAATTTCATGTTATAGATTACATACAGCTCTTTGTGTGCATGTTAAATGGCATAAGTAAAACTATTGAGAAAACAGTTGATTAAAAAAACCAAAAAACCAAATATATTTGAAAAAAGCCACAAGAGACTTTCAGAAAATACATTTTCAGGCAGTGGGCAGTGACTACCATGCACAATTCTTCACAGGAACTGAGCTCAGAAGATGCCCTTTGGTTTTGCCCTTGAAAGTAGTGCATCAAGGGAAGAAAATTCCAATTAACTAGAAAGCAGAAAGACAAGTTTTTAGAAAATTCTTCTGAGAGTTATGAAAATAGGTCTTTATTTTTCTCTTCTTTATTACTAATACTGCCTGCATTGATGTAGACTCATAACAAAGTTGACCAGAAACACAAATCTCTATTAAAAGAAACAAGAAATACAGAGGAAATCAAATTAACACCTTTTGCCAAAAACAAAGACATTAGGGGGCCAGTTTGTTTTGGCTTTCTCAATAAAAATATAATAGCCCTTTTATATTATCACCTGGGCATAAAATTTTTAAACATCAGTTGTGAAAATGCAATTAAATAACCCCCAAATTTCACAGACCAGGTTTAATACAAAAGGCCTTATTTGGAATCAGACTGGTGAGATTTTTTTCCCCTCCTTCATTTTAAAATAAAAAAACCCAACCAAAGAAACAGAAGATGCAAGAGAATTATTCCTCCCTCCAAATTTTCAGTTTAGATATCAATTTCATCCCCCTTTGCACTCAAATTCCTTGCTCAGCTCTACTTTTGACCTTTTATTTTTAGAACAAAGGGGGAAATAAGAAGAGAACTTGAAAATTCATGCAAAATAAGGCTACCTAATTTACTAATGCAAACATCCATATTTAGAATCCTGGAATTGAACAGCATATCAATTTGTTCCTGACATTGAAGTTGGAATGTGAAAGAAGGGTACCTCTCCCACTTGCTTGAGATTCAAATGTGTCATACCTCTGCACATGTCCTTCCCTGCTCTGGCTGAAAAGGATGAGCAAGAGTAGCCTATGAGTCAGTGTCTTCCCTGGAGAGCCTTCAGCCATGGCATTATAAAGGCAGTAGTTTTGTTAATTCAATCAATCACATGAGTGTTTGCCTTCAGCCACTAATGAGGGCAGAACGAGTCCTTCCTCTCATATTTTAGGAAATCCACCTTTCACATCCTCAGTGGAGTCAGGTTTGGGGGGGAAGTTTGACCAGTCTGTACCAATTTCTCCCCAGTTCCATACCCTTGACTGGGCAGCGGGTTTGGCTCAGTGTCCTCCCACAGCAGAGAGCACTTCAGCTGGCTGCTGTTCTTGGCATGGGATAATAACCTGGTGCATCTCTGCTGTTCTTGGCATAGGATAATAACCTGGTGCATCTCTGGTGCCTGGGCAAAGAAACTGCTGGCTCTGCCTTGGCATTTCCATGGCCCAAGGCAGTTTGTGTGGCAAGGGCTGGAGTTCAGCACTGGAGTACCCACGAGAGTACAGCTCGCTTCCATGCTTGTGCCATGATAATCCCTAAAAGTTAGGGTCCCTACACTATCCATTAATGAACTCATGGCAGAAATGGACAAAATAAAAGCCTGCTGGTATAAATCAGAATGTTCTTGTTATTTTCACTAATATAGAGTTAACAATCATTTGCAATAGCTGCAAAACTGGCCTCTCATGTGTAATGGATGACACAACATATCTGCTGGGGAGGAAGAATAGATATGTCCTCCCACTTCTTTATGAAGAAGCTCCATTCTTTAAAATGCTCAACAGATAGAGGTGACTCCTTTCATGACATGCATCATGAAAGATCTCAGATTTTCTGCTGGTAGGTGATCATTTCATTTTATCTTCAGCTGTCAGTGTCAGTCAATTGTAATGCTAAGTAAGGTTGCATCACTTGCTTTCCTCGGGTGCAAGGAATGGGATGTTTTGCACAGGTCTGCACAAATTTTTGCTACAAGCTCTCCAGTAATTCTCAAGGTACACTTTGAATTTAAAAAGCTTTTCTACATCTAAGGACTAGGAGTGCATTCCTCTTTGAAACAGGTTTGATTTATTCCCATGGCTGGTGCAGCTGAAAGAACAGAACCAGCAGCAAATAGCTGCATCCAGCTCAATTTGTTGTATATTAAATGTTTGCTAGTTGTTTTCTCCCTGCAAACATATTCCAAACAGACAAAACTTTTCAGGAAATAAGTCTCTTTACTGCTAGTGATGCACATAGAAGTTGGAGTTGGATCTGTCTGCCATGAATATCATCACCAAGGGCTATTAGAGCTGATTTTAAGACATGTCTGGCATTCCTTCAACAGAAACTAATGCTGGGATGACTTCTTGGAGCCACCATCCTCAAATGTTCCCTCTCCACAACCCTTTACTGTGACAAAACAGACAGCAAAACCTTTCATTTCAGCAGCTTCTGGTTTCAGCACTGCTATCTCAGCAGGATGTGAAGACAAGATAAAAAAGCCACCAGTGACTTTGCCTGTAGATGGGTCAGAGAAAATTTTCATGAAAACAACTTTCATTTCATCATAAGATGAAGTTCAATGACTGCAGCACAGTCAGGTCCCAAGCTATTACACATGTAAGTAAACAGCTCAGATATTAATGTACAGCAGAGATAATCTGTGGGGTTTTTTTCCTTTTGTGTTTTTTGTTTGTTTCTTTGGGTTATTTTCTTTCATTTGCTTGTTTGTGGGTGGTTTTTGTTTGGTTTTTGTTTGTTTTTGTTTTGTTTTTGTGGGTTTTAGGTTTTGGTTTGGTTTTGGTTTTTTTTGCCAATGTTGTTTAGTTTTTTTTTCTTTAACTTACTTTATACTTGGGATTTAGCTGGAAAAGGATTTGTGAATGTGTCTTTGAAGGCACATGACACTGGTCAGGCTCCTGCTCCAAGTACAGTACATTTTTCCTGTGATTTAATCCTCATGAGAGGCAGCAAAATATTATTTAATATTTAGACTTTATAAGACCTGCCACCACCTTTTCCTGGCCCAACCAGAAAAATCAGAGTACAGCAACCAGCACTGCACTGAAGTAACACAGAGAAACAAAGGACTGGCCCAGCCTTTCCCAAAGCAGCACAATGTAGATCAAAGGACTTAACAGAAAAGCCATGCTTCAACAGAGGTAAGTTTCATAAAACAAGCCTCAGATTAGGTAAGCAAATGCCCAGATAGCTGTAGGTGAAAAAATCATAGACTCAGGGGCCGAGCCCTTGCTGAAACCATGGCAGCTGTGCCCACAGCCGAGGAGAGAGCCGGCGCTGTGCGTGTCAGAGCTGCCCCTGAGCTGCCCTGCTGAACAGCCCCAGGACAGAAGGGATTTTTATGGGTGGAATGATGGTGGTGCAGAGGAGTGAGCAATGCCTGCCTCCTGCCAGCCTCTGGCAGGCAGCTTGCAGCGATTCCCCAAACCTCAGGGCAACTGCAACATCCAGAGGGCACCTGCAGTGTAAGTTCTCTGTGCCCAGGACCTCATGCTCAAGGCATAGAAAGGGCAGACTGCCCACTGTTTCTGCCTGTTTTGAGGATCAGAAGGGGACACAGATCATTTCCACCAGGCCAACTGTGAGCAGCTATGTGGTTTAGAAAGGGATTTCACATACAATGCTGCAGCAAGGATGCTCTTGCCTGCTGTGCTGTCCAGCATGAAGGAGCAAGCTCTGAAGAGCCCATGTGTAAAAGTGGCAGCCTGTGTCAGCCCCCTCACTCCTCCATGCCACAGCAGAACTATGGCCATTAGCTCAGGACAGCATGCATTCATTGAGCATGCACATTTGGCTTCAGTCAGGGAGGGTATTTGCTTCATACCAAACAGATTTGTAACAATAATTTGTACAGGATCAAGCTACCTGCAGTGAAAGGGATCTAGGAACGTGGAGATAAAGCTGAAAGGTCTCTTCTCAAAGACACAATATCTGAAGAATAACAGAAGCATATTTCTGGGTCAGTGGAGTGGAGGTCATAGACTGGAGTGTTTTCCATTTGCAAAGATTTCTTAGCCCACCAAAGAAGAGCCTTTTTATACCTGTATTCAAACACAAATGACAGAGTTGGGGAATTTTGAGGATAGACATGTTGCCAGTATCTTCCCTACATTATTAAGAATAGCCAAGAAAATTGTTCCTTATCCATTTCTAGATGTAGATAGAAAGCATGGTTCTGTCAGTGAACTCATTACCAGAAAAATTATTCCTTGTATTACATGACTATCTTGTAGATATCTCTGCTACAGTTCTTAGCCATGTTTGATTAAGCATTCATAGCTAGTTCAAAAACTGTAGTAAGCTGCACAGTTACTAATTAATCAATATAAACAAACTGCTGTGTCTTGAGTCCCTTAAGAGGAATGGAGGAAAAGAGAGAGCAGCTATTTTTGCATCACAATGACTCAGGGGTACTGCTCTACGTGCTGAGAAGTTTGTATTTTCCAGAGAACATCCACACCTTTTCATTTCAACAGTAAACTCCAGAGAAGTGCTCCTTCAGCTGAGCACACACTCCACAAATTTCTCACATAAACCTGAGAGAGGATATTTAAGAGTCATACACCTAAAATGTGCCTTGAATACTTGAAAAGGAGAGGTTTTGATGTGTGTCAAAATAAGAACTATTCAGCCAGGAATCAAAGTGGGAGCTTTAATCTTACATGTTTAGCATTTCCACCTGGAAAAAGAAATATTAAAAGAAACTTGAAGACCACCAGTAATGTGGGAAAAAACCCCTCTGAGCCAGCATGGACAAACTGCAGTGACTCAAGGAAAAGAGACATAACCTTAATTGAAGAAAAGGCTTCATGTGTCAGGAAGAGAATAAATTTGGACAGTAGAGAGACAACAACACTACTACTGTGACTTCCAAAATTTGGGGAAATTACACAGGGGAGGCAGGCAGCAGGGGGCAGGGCTGGAGACACACACCTGTGTGGTGGATCTTTTTGCTGAGGAGGATCCTGGAGGGACTGCAGCCCATGAAGGACCCACAAGAGGATGAGGAGCAGTGGGGGGCATGGATCAGCAGAATAAAACCTTCTGTGAGCTAGCCCAACCTCGTGGGTCACCTGTCACCTCACTCAAGGGACAGGGAGGGATGGAGAGCGACATGCCAGCAAGTGGGGACCAGGAAAGGTGGAGGAGAACTGTTGGACTGAAGACCAATATAGGGAAAGGGGAAGAAAGACATTTCCCTCAGGGTTTGTTTTATTGATCAACCCCTTATTTTTCCCCTCAATAACCAAAGGAGATATTAAAAGTTCCTGTTAATCGGAAATTATTGAATTAAATTAAAATCCCTGGGTCAAGACTGCTTTGCTTGTGATGAGAGGTCTTAATTTACTTAGCATTTTCACACAGGTCTGGCCTGTTTTCTTTTTTTTTTTTTTTTTCAATCACCACAATGTGCTGATAGGGGGACATTTCTTCTTTAGGATAGGGATGCTCAACATGCAATATGTGATGCCTGTGGAAGGGGACTGCAGGGCAATGAAAATGTTGTGATAACCTTCCTGGCTATCACTTCTGAGCACAGGCTGCTCTTCCCCTGCCACAGTCCAGACTGACCTGGGGACAAATGGCAAAAGCTGCTGTGCTCCAGCCTGTTCCTGGAAACAGAGTTTGAAAGGAGCCTACCATCCTGGTTGCTTCATACAGTCTTGCACCTGGCTGGGAACAAACAGGGATTTACCTGTGCATAAACACCAGCTTCTTTGGCTGCACCACCCACACCCAGGGTGTGTGTATTTGGGAAATCCAGCCCCCTGAAGAGGCAGTCAGGACCTGGCAATCACAGCAGGAGGGTGGCTGCATGGACAGCAGGGAGACCCTGCAGCCCATGAGGAGTAGCACTGCTGTGAAGCTACAAGCGACAAACCCAACCATCATCCACATGATAAGGCCCAAAGGAACTTCTGCCTCCTGAAAGAAACCATGCAGCTTTTCACACACAAAACTATCCTCTCCTGTCCATAAATCATCATAGCTCAGGAGAAACTAATGCCTGCATAACAAAAGGATTACAGAGCTTTCCTTATGAGGTTAGGAAAGTCCAGAGCGTTTCAATCAGCTCTTTGATATTTGCAATCTCGGCAAAGCCCCAGGATACTGCTTTAAGGATTAGAAAAAATAACAGAAATATTTCTTAAACTGGTTTTGAAATCTGCAAATGTTTTATGCAACAGGAAGACCAGGCTCCAGGAACAAGGCAGAGCCAGCAGCCTGTTCAGCAGCACAGGAGATGGTGTCCACTCAAAAAATATTTGAGTCTTTTGGGTGGGACCAGGGTTCATGGATACAGAAGATAACAGAGCTGTGTGAGGCCATCACAGTTTGGCATCAATACCTAAACACTGGCTTAAAAATGAAGCTGTATTGGTCTCAATTAAACATTACATGAGTGCTTAAAATAAAAACAGACAGGAACACACCAAGCTCCATCAACAGTTCTCCACCGTTTGAAACTGAGTTCCATTTCCGAGATTTGCTAATAACACTGAGCTATTTGGGGTGCATTCCAGAGGAAAGTGGAGAAAGGTGGAAAACCAGACAAAATGTTGCCACATTAAAGGCATGTAGTTTGAGCTGTTTCCAAATTATACTAGGTACTGAATTGAGCACATCAATTCAGAAGAGAGAACAGTATATTTTAATAAAGGATTTAGTACCAATCTCTGGACAATCTGCCAGTGGCAAAAAAACTCCAAAAACCAAAACAAAACCAAAACCACACCAAAAACAAAGCAACAAAAAAATCTAAAAGGAAACAAAATGTTAAAGAAGATAGAAAGGCTTTCAAGTAGCTCATCAGACAAGTGAGCTGGTATCTAGATAATCATTCAAATTCTGCTTATCTTCTTTTGAGGAATATAGCTATAGCAGAATTTGAAGATATCACAGGATAAGTGTGTGAGTTCCACAAGAAGTTGGGCTGATATAAACCACCTTTTTTTAAACAGGCTACTCCAGGACATGTGGCTTTAAGTGTTGACCATATAAAAGAAGAGCCTTGCTTGGGTGTGCTAGCTGTCAGCACACAACAAAAGTTTAAAGAAATTAAATTATATGAGTAATTGCAGAAAACTTTACACCCCCACCCAGAAAAGCACCAAAATGCACTCTCCTCTCTCTTCAGAGAAATGTAAAACATCAATGCTGCCTCAAAAGTTTCTAATGCTGAGATCTGTCAGACTCAGGAAGGTTCAGAGGGCCCAGGATGCTGAGGGAAGAGATGTGGGAAAGGTGCTTTTAGAGAGAGATTTACTTTGTCACTCACAAAGGTGATGGCCAGAGGGAAGGTTCAGCCATCTGCCTCTAAAGTCCAAGTCCTCAGGTGGGCAGGGATATGGCAAAGGCTTTCAGGGAGGAACCCTCTTCAGGATGGGCTCCATTTAACATCTCCATGGGTGACTAGAAATGATGAATAACTTGTTCATGATGTTTACAGATACTGATTAATTAGAAAATGAAGCAAAGAGCTAATGTGCAGCTGAAAGGCAGTAATAAAATCAAGCACTGATGTATGAGGTATACACATAGAGTCAACACACACATACCACACACGCACATTAATACGTGTGCACGTCAGCTTCCAAACATAGTGAGGGAAATTATTTTCTGAATTACTGTTTTTATTGATATTGGACTCACTCTGTTGAATGGCTGAATGAAAACACTTTTCCATCAAATGCAACCATCTAATATATTTTACTGCTGTGTGCAATACTGTTGATCTAGATCAACAGTATTCCACAAAGCTTCCACAAAGGTGATTTTGGCCAGATTCCTGATAATGTTTTTCTTCCTATCCTGTTTTATCCCTTGTATATCTATGTTGTAAAAGCAGCATGTGAAAGCATTTCAGGTAAAGTCCAAAATGGAAAGGGTAAAAGTACAAATTAAAACCTGTTAATTTTTACATGAGAAATCAAAACTTTGACATGACCTTGTAGTGAGAGGAGGAAGCAAAAAGGGTGTGATTCCTGCAGGTGAACAGCTCTTGCAGTGACTGTTGGAGCTGGGTCTCTTTGCCAAACAAACACATTTTCAAGCCCTTTCAAGCCCTTTCCCTCTGACTGGATTCCAGATGGGGCTGCCCGCTGGATGTGGTAGCAGGGGAGTGGCAGCCAAGGCCTGAACATCTTCCCACCTGCTTAAGGCTGGCAAGATTCTTCTTTTCTTTGCAATTACTCTGCGACCTGTAAAAAAAAAGTTTTTCATGTTTCACTTCTGAACACTGGGAGTCAGGGCCACTCGCAGTCAGTGCAAGGTCAAACCACCGAATTACTGTTTATTTTACATTGTTTCCTTCCTCTGGAAAAACAGCTCAGCCCCTTTTCACAAACTGCTTGGAAATCCTGGGTTTGATTAGCACTGCCAGGTTCATCTGCACAGGCACAAGGATGAGGATGTGAGGCAACACTTGCAAGCAGCAGGGAGAAATATCAGGAACACTGATCTGTGCTGTGCGCTCCCACTGGCCACACATTTAACACTCTGATTCACTGGGCCAGGGAGGCCTCAGTAAGCTGAAAGCATCTCACAGGTTTGAGTGGGGGCAGATTTTTAGCTCTTGAATATTAAAGCTAACTGTGTTTAGGGTTGGAGGTTTTTTCCATTTTCACATACAACAATCTGCAGAGAAGAAAAAGGAAAAGCCAGCAACCCTAACATACACACATGCATTCAGAATGGGCTGGACAAGTTGCTTCAAAGAGTTTATTTCCTTTGATTCTCTCAGCTTACAAACCCAGCCATGTATTCTGGGTCAGAGCTGCCCTGTGAAAAGTCATGTCCCAGTTTTCTTGGGGCAAACGAGTCACTCAGTCCTGCTAGGGCTGGGGCACAAGTTCCTGTAGCAGCGAGTGCTGCTGACCTCCTGCTTATCTCCTGTTCCCATCTGTGGCTGCTCCCCCAAGTGACCTCTGTGCAGTAAACTCTGGTGTGTCACAGGAAATGTAGGAAAAGAAGATGCAACTCTGCAATATCTGGCTGACAAAGCCAGTTGATGTTGTACCCAGGGCAGCAGGTCAGATGGACTGTGAATAAAATGGTACTGGTTTTGCTGGTGTGGCCTGCCTGGAATCATTTATAATACTGGGTGGCCTATAGCACATCCTTTCCTACCCCACAACTCTACTGTGCCATACATGCAAAGAAGAGCCTGCAATTTCCCTGGCATAATTGCCACAGAAAAACCCCTCAGCCTAATGAAGACATTCAGCTTTTATAAAATGGCATGTACAGCTTTACAAGAAAGCCTGAGAATTTCACTATAAGAGGCAAAATTAGTGTGACTTTGTTAGCCTATTTTCAAGGTGTCACAGCAACAGAAAGACATCAGCATGACACTCTTGTAACTCCTTGGGTGTCAAATCAAGACTCTTTCAGAAGGCAACATAGAAGCACAAACCACCCTCTGTTAGCAAAGAGAGCTTCGATAGCATCTGTGTCTCTCAAAGAGTTTCAGACTGTGGCAGGCAAAATCCCTAATCCTTTGCTGTGACAAGAGGGGTAAGTGCAGGAAAGCCTCGAGGTGTATCCATACTCAAGGCTTGACCTCTCTGGCTGCTGGTGGAAGAACAGACACAGGGTGGAGGAGCTTTGGGGAAACTCCACCTCAGCCAAGAGGAGTCACAGCTCTCCACTGCTGCCCACCTGCCTTCCCCTCACACCCAGCCAGGTGTCCTGCTGGCATTCTGTCCAGGTTCCAGGCATTGCTGGCTGCTGACTTTGCTGCTTTTTTGGGGTTAGCAAGCACACCTGCAGCAGAGCAGGACACGTCCATCAGCCCTCCCACCAGCAACCACAGCATGGCATCTTACTGCAAGGCTGGTGTGCTGCTGTGGCACACACTGAACAGCTGCCTGCTCCAAGAGAAAGGAAGTTGTGCTTGAGTGAATGGGTTTAAATCCAAGTGTTCAAGTCCAGTAGCTAATTTATGATACAATGCCAAGATGTCTCACAGGAGTTCATGCTTCACCCTCCTCTGCGCAGCCCACCATGCAGTGCAGTCTCTCTGGTGCAGCCAGAGTTTCACTGTGGCAGCTGCAGCACTGCAGAACATCCCTCTGCACAAATGGCTTGGTTTTGTCTTGCCACATAAACAACAGCAGTCCAGGAGCAATATCTCCTATTGACACTGGAAAAACAGCTGAGATGTTCGTGAGTAAAACCACTGAAAGAGAAGCATTTCATGGCTAATTTGTAACACACTCAAAGTCCTTGTCTGCTTTGGAATTTATAGGTCTTAACCACTGCTTGGACTCTTTATGGACCTGGGAGATGCACAGGACCCCAGCAATGTGGTGATTCCCTATGGTGATTCCATTGTTTTGATATGCTGCATTTCCATCCTTCATTCTGCAGGGATGATTACAATCCATGCACCTCATTTGCATTAGCCTCATCAGGCTTTGTGGAACTTAGTCAGCTAAATATCAAATCCAGCTCTTGCAATTCTGCTTACCTAGAAGAAATAAAGCTGGATGAATTGAGGAAAAAGTAATCAGCTTATGTTGCTCTGATACAAAATATTTGAAGCTGATCTGGGATCAAGTATCTGGTTACTACATTGGTATTTAGAATATTGTGAATGTTGGGTATTGGGTGCCCCAGCAAAACCCTTAAGAGGAGAAGTTGTGACTGCTGCTTGTTTTTAGCCCTCTGGCACCTGCGGGTTGCAGCACACCCTGGACATGCTCAGGTAGCTCTGAGATCCCAGAGTCCAGATGCAGCAGTTCCTACATGCAAGAGACAGAAAAGAGAAGCATGCTGTGCAATAGCTGGCCAGATGTATGATTTTCCAGAAATCATGGAAAATGCTATTCTTTAGGAGGACTTGATGGGATTCATACCATTCACAACCCAGAGTCTTGCTCCAGCTCCTAGAGCAGGCCACAGAGTCAGGGTCCTGGCCATTTGTCTGCCACTGCTGTTGAACCAGGGCTGGGTGAATCCGTCAGCATCATCTCTGCTGCCCCACTGTCCTGCAAAACAGATGGTGACTGTGCATTTTCCATGGCATTGGGAAACAGAAGGGATATTATCATGTCTTTCTAGGACCAAAATCAGGTTAAAAAAATATTAAAAATTCTCTTTAAATATTTACTAGTGGAGATTTTGTTCTAAGTAATGAAAAATGTCTGATCAAACATAATACTCCTCTGAAAATATTAGGGTAACAAGGCAAAGAGAGCATGGAGTGAAACTGCTCATTCTTTGAGGTTCTGCCTTCTTGTGGAGCAAGAAACTCTGAAGACTGTTTAATTTCAATTTCCCCATAAGTAAAAGCATGTTCAAATAAAGCCCAGGGCACATAAATCTTTGCACTTACAAATCTGTACAAGTTTTGTGCAAATGTGACACACATAGACCTGTGCTATTACTTGAACTGTGAGTCATAGAAAAAAGGAATTTAACAGCCAGCACAAGGACAGCTGAATGAATTTTCATCAACCTCCTTGATAATGATGTGATAAACTGTCATCAGGGCTTCCTCCTGTTGCTAAAGAAAGCCCCATGACCTGTCAGAGCAGTAGGAACCCCTGGCAGAGCCCCTGCCAGCTCTCAGTATAGGCACTGCAAGTCCTTGGTGGTGCTTGATGAAGGCAGCTTGCACATGAAGCGTGGGCTTCATCAGATGATCACTGAAACCAAATTTGCTCCTTGGAAAACATGCACACATTCCCACAGTCCCAGGAAACAGTGGGCTGCCAAAAGAAGATTGCCTCAGCTGACCTGGCCTAGCTTTTTCCTAGCAGAGAATACATATTGACAATCCCTTAGGCCAATTTGCCAATTTCTGCAAAGACCTCATCGCCTGTCCTCATCTAAGTCATTGAATGGGCTCACAACTGCCATTCCAAAAATGCTGAGGGTGGGCAGCCAGGATGATTTTAACCACCTGTATTCCCACAAAAGGTGATCACAGTGTTGAGCCAAACAGCCCTTGTGGGAGTTCCATGAGAAACCAGTGAATCTGCTCAATGTTTTCACTCTGTTGTCTCAAGGCTTCTTCCTTGGGCATCGATCCTGTCACACTTACAGTTTTATGAGTCAGGAGGTGAAGTGCATCTGGCTGCTGGGGAATTGATGGGAGAAATAAAGGGCTGTCCTTGAAGCATAACTAAGTGCCAAGCTTTTCATGCAAAGCTGCAGCCTGCAGTGTGCTGACCACACTGCCCTTACAGGCACAGAGAAATCAGGCAGCAAAAAGCAATAAAGTGGTTATATGGTTTTCCAGAAAACCTTAAAAAAAAGGGAAGAAAGTATAAAAGCACCTGGATTTAGTCACAGTTTTGCCTCGGAACAATGTGGTAACCTTCCTTTCCAGAGAAGGTATTATCTTGAGCTTTGGGAGGTGGGTTCTGGTGCAGGCTCTTTCGTAACACCCTTGATTGGTTTCCTCTCCCTAGAAACAGCATTAGTCCATCCAGACCAGGTGCTCTGTTTGAGCCAAGATGTTGTAAAGAGATCTCTGAGGCCAGTTTCTGACTGGGGCCCCAGAGTGCCTGGGAACACAGGCACCAGCTTGTCCTTCTTGGTTCCTCCTCATCTGTATGGAGAAGGTTGAAGATTAGGCTGGGATCTGCCATGCTCCTTGCTGTGCCTTGTCTATAGGGATATCACTAGGTGGCCCTGTTAGATTGCTTATTTCTAACGAGCAAGTTTTTAATCTTCAAAAAAATATTATAGTGTTAGTGATTGGAGCTTTTTAATATTTTTTTCTTTCTTTTTTTTTCTTTTAATAAAGGATTCTCATTTTGAAAGAAATAATTTCATGATTGTGAGAGCTTACTGGTAGGTTTATTACCTGTATTTTGACAGAAACCCATGGAAACCACAACTCTGGGCCCAAAGAAATGAAATTTCTTTCAGAAGAGGTATCTTTGTACATGGTTTGAGATGACCTTGGCTCTAAAGTTAGTAAATGTATATAGATAAAAGAAGATGGGCTTTGAGTAGCTGATAATCTGGTCTGCTTCAGTAGAAAGGTAAAGCAAAGGTTTGCTACAGTTTGGCTCAGTCCCAGGTGGAAAAGGACAAGGTTTTTTTTTCCAAGTGGAAAGGCCGACACATTTGCTAGGACCTCTTACATTTACCTAGGACCGCACAAGGACAACGCATCAGCTTTTCAATCCTGCCATCAGTTACTTGTCCTCTAAAAGGTTATTTGTGCTTCTGTGAGAGGCCATTGCAACATTCAGCTCTTCATCACAATCCTTTCCAATTAGAAAAACCAAGAGTGTTTATACAGTGAAGCTTGAAACCACTTGTACAGTTGCAGCATGAGGGCAGCTTGGGAGTGAAAGAGTTTGTAACTGCAAAAAGTCCCACGATCACGTTTCCCAGCACTGAGGATCTGTGTTGCATTCCTTGTACAGCAGCTTGACTAGTCAGCATTGTGAATTTTAAGGAGAGCACCGAGTATTAGCACATTGTGTTGAACTTCTTTTGGGTCTGCTGGGAGAAGGGAGACTTAACAGGTCGGAAAAGAAGAAATTATTCTCTCAGTGCCTGAGAGAAATAATGGGAGTAGAGGATGTGCTGTGTGGAAAAGAGTGATGCAAGCTCTCAAAAGTTATTTTTGAGTTATTAGTGAGTTATTTCCTGCAAGCAACCACCTCTGCTACAAAAGAGATGTTGGCACTCCACCAGTTAAGGAAAACCCAAAGACCAGTTTGGCTCTTCAGCAGTGAGCTGACCTTGCAGTCTGAACACCTGATAACTGCTGTAATTCAAAATTGTGCATGCTCCAAAAGACCAGCTGCCACTACAAAAGTAATGGAGATGAGAAAAACCAGTGAGCAAAGAAGCCCACACCTCTTCAATATATTCACCAAACTAAACAGAGCAAATCTACCTCCCCAGCAAGGTGTCAGTGGAGAGGGGAGGGCACAGAATATTTGTCCAGCTGGCACAATAAAGCCAGAAAAATTGCATTTTAAAATGCTCACTTTCTTTACATAGGATGAAAAAGCAAGGGGTGGGTTTTCCCTACTAGCATCAAGTCAGCAAACCCACCAGTGACATCTGCCAATGCCAATGGAAGGAAATCTGTCCTGGATACTGCACAAATGATGGTGATTGCTCTTTGTATACCAAAACAGCATCAGCCCCAGTAAGAGAACAAAGCCCAGGTTCTCAAAGTAGAATATTTCTCTTCTGAACATCCTGACTAACAAAAACATGAAAGGTCTGGCTTAGGACTCAAAAAGACCTCTCCTCTTTTTTGAAGCCATTTGACTTCCACAGTGCTGGGATTTCTCTGGGAATTTGCTGGGAGGCTGTTAGGAAGACTCATGTCACATGTAAGATTAGGCATCCTCTGGGATCCCTTCCTTTCCTAAGGACACAGCTTCCAGCTGAAGAGCTTTGAGATGAACCCATGACCACCTTGCTGATGCGAGCTGGCCACTTGCAGGGCTTTCCAGGGTTATTTGTTTGTTCTAGCCTTGCACTTGAATAAACAAAGCCATGACATTAAGTGGCAGAGACCACACAACATCTGTAAAACCTGCTGACTGAGCTGTCTGAGAACCCCCTTTGCTTACCCATGGATGCAGGGAAGGTTTTGCAATTAGAAATGTCAAGGCAATTTGGCACAACAAGAGACATTTCCCCACTTAGAAATTCTCATGATTACACAGGATTAAGTGATGTGTCCAGCCACACATGGGATGGTGACAGAGTTCTCTCTCAAGCACTGCAGAAGCCAGCAGGTTTATAGCTGGAGCTCTAGAGAGACCTGTCACCTCTCAACCACTGTTCTTAAACTTGAGCACATGTCCCCTGTTACATGCCAAAATGTTATATGCAGCAGAAATAGAAATTAAAAGATACTTAATGCAGGAAATCCTCCCAGAGAAGAGGTTTCTGCTGCCTGCATCCCTTTCTTCAGCAGTGGCACCTCTCGTCCCAAGAATAAATTATCCACATATTCCTAAGCACTGAGGCAAGCAACAAGGGCTTTTTACATCTCTCCCAGCCTTGCCTTCTCCATACAACAGTTGTTTTCAATTACAGCCAGCTTCCATCAGCATCTCTCACTCTTCTTGCTTGCAGGAGATGAGTTCCATACTGACTTTATTTTCACGTAAGTTGTTCTCTGGGCTGTGGAGGAGGAAAGGCAAAGAAAGAGAAAGTGAGTGTAAGTGAATATCAAGAACCTGCCTTAGATAAAATATTCAAATCTTACAGTGAATAATACATGGGAATGGAAAACATTTTTCCAGCTATGTGCAAGCCCAGTGTGCTGTAGCAGAGACCGTACCAACTTGGCTAGCAGCACCTGTCAGAGGAGCAAAGGAGGCAAAAAATTCTGCACAGCTTCTGTTATTACCTAAATTCCCCTTCAACACTGCAGCAGCAGATGCAGACACAGAGCATGCATACACTCACACTCTCTCACACACACATTCTTTACACTTCTGCTCCAGCAGCATGGGTGCTGTGCTCACATGCGGCAAAACAGCAGCAGAACTTTGTCAGAGGTTTCAGCTGGAGGCTGGGCTGCTCCGTGCTGCTGATCAGCAAGGACTATCCCCAAGATGATTAACAGAGGTTTGCTTTGCAGCTGCCATCACCAGCACTCTGCACTCCTGCCTGCCCCCCCTCTCCACTTCCCTGGTGTCCATAGCAACGTCCCCAGCACTGCCTGCAGTGCCAGCTCTTCCCTCCTCCCAGGCAGCCTCCGCTCTAGGGAACCATCCTCGTGAGCAGCAAACCTGTGCTCTCCACACTCACAGGCTTTGAAACCTGTGACCATTTCCCAGCAGGATTCTGACGTTCACCAGGTGCCAGTGGCCCCGCTCATGCCCTGCCCATCCCACCACTGACTGCTGCTGAGGAGCTTCCCGGGGGTGAAACACTGCAGACACCAGGCTCAAAGCATGGCTGCCTTTACCTGCTGGCAGCATTTCATGGGCACCTTTGGAGCCACTTCTGCCCTTGACAGAGGGGATGAGCCTGGCCTTGCTGCAGCTCTGCTTGGTGCACTGGCCCAGAGTGCCTTGCCTCTCCTTTCTTTGTTCCTCTCTAACCAGAGGGTTGGCTGAGTTAAATCCTGGCAAGTCCCTTTGTAAGAGCTGCTGAATCCCAGCTGCAGCTGGGAAAATGTCATCTCACTCCACTGGATGGGAAAATGCTCATCTAAGGACATGCTGTAGCCTGGGCTGCCTGAGCATCCATTTCATGGGTGCTGCACTGCTGTGGGAGCTGCTCATCTCCCTGCTCTGACAAGCTGCAGATGTTTTCATCAGTGTTATTTTAGTTTCAGGCACAAAGTGCACAGAGGCTAGAAAATAAGTAGCCCTAAGGGATCTTGTGAACCCCCCCATTTGCTGCCTCAGGATACACATGCACCCCTGCTGTCTCAAGGTACTGTGTACATCTAGAAACCAGGGAAAGGAAGGGGGGAAGGAGAGGGAACACAGAGGCTCTCAATTCCCACTCACAGGCTCTGGGGAGCAACCCAGCACTTGTATAAATGCAGGGACAAGGGCCTGTACTGCTCAGCAGCCAATTCAGGTAATAGCCGTGCCAGGCTGAAACTGCTGCTCTGGATCAGCTCTATTCACAGCATTCCTCTTTCCAATTTTTGCTGGCACAAGTGTTCCAACAGACTTAGCTTTCAAAGCACCTATTACTGTTTAAAAAAACAAAAAAAACACAGACTGGCTCTAAGGCTTCCACAAGCATACATACAGATAGAAAGAAAGATTTTGTTTACTTTTTAAGCCCTTCCCCGCTTTAAGACATAATTCATTTATGCAAGCAGATAAAAATGTTTTTTATTGCAGACCAGCATATTTCCAGACAGAACTAATCATCATTAGCCTATTTGATTACTAAGTAAACAACCTGATTAAGTATTGATCATTAATCTGTGATATCGCTTGGATTCATTTTAACTTTGCACATTAACATCAGCTGCTGTGAGATGCAAATACAATAGATTCACTTTCCAATTTCTTGTCAGATTATTGTACATGTGCTACTGCAGTATCCCAGGCTCAGATATTGCATTTCTCCCCTGAGGTCCAACAAACAAGAATTTCAAGAGGGCAGCAAATGAATTTTTAGCCTGAGGGAAAAAGTTTGATGAAAAAAGTCACTTTGTTAATAGTTTTCATGGAAAATGAGATGAAAGTGGGGTTGAAAAAAAAAATACTGGAGTTGTTTTAGCTGTAAGTGCCACTGAGGGCCTGATAAAAGCTGTACCTTGTCATTTTTCAGACTAGTCTCTTTTGCACACTAGGGCTCCCACTCAGGCTCACAAAAAGTATTCCTCACTGAGTATAAGGTAGGAGGAAGACTGCTGCTCCCCGTGGGCAATGTCAGGAAAGAGAGCCTGCCTGGTAAAAGCTAAAATATAATTCAGGAAGCATTATGATATCTGGATTAACTAAAAATCATTATTTTTATTGGAAGTATTCTTTCTCATGGTGAGAAGTTCTTTACTCCTGTGAATAGCTAGCACGTTCCACAATTACTGTGAAAGCTCAATTTATCCAACAGAAATGTCAATGGAAATCTTTTGGGTCAGCTTTCAGAATACCACCTTGCACTTTGAAAACAGCAAGCAAAGTAGTCTTCCTGTTTTATCCATCAGGAATCGATGGCAAACAGGCCAGGTGGATTGGACAGCAAGTGGGTTTTAGTGCACAGAGCTGCTGCTCAGCTCATGGCTTCATCATCAGTTGAGGGAAAAGATGTATGGGGGCATTAAACAATCACTGCATGCATCACCACATTGCCTCCTTGAAAGTGAGGCATGGGGATGACAGAAATCCATCTGTATTGTTCTTGGATTCACTATGAGTAGTAAACTGATGTGCAAAAAACCCCCAAGTACAAACCACATATGAAATCCAAGCAGTCCTAAAGTGCCAAGAGATTTCGTAGGAGCCCCTGGTGAGGCAGGATGCAGCTGGGGTAACCTGCTTCTCCAGCCTCCTAATTGCCTTGGTCCATTTTCAAGGAAGAGGATAAAATGTCACAATGACATATTTTGCTTGAGCTAATCAATGCTGTGGGCTGCAAAGCAAAAGAAAACAGCCCTATTAATTCACAATAACCTTCTTCTGAAACCTCGTGGGATTTTATGCTTAGCTGCTGCTAAACAGAGGAGGTTAAATAACAAAAATGCAGAACCACTTGCTTTGCTTCTGAGCTCTGATGGGCAGCTGATAAGATGGATGCTGTGGAAGGATCCAGACCAGACACAGCAGCTCCCTCAGGCTGTGTGCAGCTGTGCCAGCTGCATTGCCCATGCTCATGTCAGTCACTGCTGGGCTTCCTCCTCTATCCTCAGTGAGCAGCAGCAGAAGTGGTCTGAGGAGCAAGGGAGCCCTTGAGGAGCCTGCTCTGAGCTCAAGCTGGAGCAGCCTTAGGGCCCAGGACAGCTGCAAGGCTCAGGTGGGGAGCAGGACATGCCAACCATTCCTGTGTGCTTCTTCAAAGGCCTGCGTGAGGGAACCACGGCAGAGCTCTCGGTGTGGGCTGGTTTTGTCAGTAGTTTGTTTGCAGGTTTGCACTTCTTTTGTTAAATATGAACAGAAGTTAGGGTTATTCGGGGAGGATATCCTGAACCTTCTTTCCCAAAACTGTCCTCTTGCCCTGACACAAGAATGCTTTCCCTGCCTCACTGCCACACCCAGGGGCTTCTCCCATCCCTTTGTATCAGGCTCCCTCTGTGCTCCATAGCCTGTGTGCACTGAGAGGGCAAAGAAAGCCAACAGCTTTCCTAGGATTACTTTTCAACAAAAATTCCTCCTTTTTTAGCAAAACTTACTAACTTACTACTACTACTTACTAGTTCAATTTATTTTAAAAATAAAAACACTCCAAGGAAAGCTTCCCTTTAAAAAGCAAACAGACCAGTAGCAATGGAGTTAAAGGAATTGATTTCAAAGCAATTGGAATGCCAAAATCTTGATATGTGACACCTGTGGATGGACTATTATGGAATAAGTTTATAGCTGTTTAAAAGGGCAAGCAAGTTAAAATAATTAGTCTAGTATGTCAATGAATAATTTTAAATATATATATATATATATATATATATTGTTTTTAGTCTGACAGCACACAGGATAAACCTAGAAGCCCCTACTTAGTAAGAAAAATGAAAGAAGCAGCCTAGGATAAGAGGGCTGCTACAGGTCATCTAACAAGCAGCAATAGATATAGAGTTTTATTTTATTTTCTTTAAAAAAAAAGAATTCATTAGCTGAAGACTTTGGTAGCCTTCTCCCTTTCCAACACAAAGCAATGAAACAGGCAAGAGATTCAAGAGCTTCTTGGGATATGATGGGAATGATTTTCTGCAAAGTTAAAGGGAAGAGGGAGGTTTGGAGGATAGGTAGCTCTCTGGAGAAACAGTATTGAAAGCACACACACATGCAGGCTCTGCCAGTGTGGAGGAAGCATAGCAGGAGAGCAACTTGGCTCTGCTGGGAGCTATGAAACAGCCTGAGACTTGGGAAGAATAGAAAAATAGGACATAGGGGAAGCTATTCAGGAGAAGCATGACAGAAGAGCATGGATTTATAAGGGTAAAATCAAAGGCCAAAGACACAGAACAGGCGCAGAGAACAGCAATATCACCAGGAAAGCATGTAAATTAATACATTAGCAAGAAAATAGAGATCACTACTCAGTGGGAAGGGAGCCCTGAGGAATGGAGCATTCTGCTTTGACACAGCTAGGAGTGGATGGGCAGGAGAATAACACCCAGGAAAAGAGTAAAAGAGCCAAGATGATACCAGAAGAGAATGAGCCATAGAGTAGTCTGGTAAGGTAGAAAATGCCTAAACAAGCCTGAAAGCTTGTTTAACTGATGACACCTGAGGAAATGTACCCAGATTGCTCATCAGCCTATGGGAGAACATGTCAGAATGACCAGAAGTTTTTGTTGAGCACTTGGAGAAAAAATGGCACTTGGTAATGGGAAACAGAAGAGCAAAATGGTCCTTAAAAAAATGACTTCAATGTCCAGTGATAACAGAGCAAGTGGTTTCAATTGCAACTCCTAGAAAGGCACTGGAACAAATGATCTAATTATATGTGAACCTGCAGTAAGCAAACATGTTACAAGCAACCAACATCTCCAACTCATTAATAAAACCCACATCAAATCAATCTAGTTTTTAACACATTGCCATACCAGAATATAAAATCTGAAAGAGGCTTGTGGGCATAATTTGGGGATTTTTTTGTGATCCCCTCTCGGTTGTTTTGGGTTTGAGCTGGGTTTTTTTTCCCCACATCCAGCTAGGTTTGGAAAGGAGAAATAATTGGTCACTGAGTGAAACAGAGGAACCTCAGGGGACTTTGGTAATACAGGAGCTTAATAATGTGCCATGAAATTAGATCTCTTTAAATGTTTCTCTTTATTTGTATATATTACAGTCAGTGCTTTGTATCTCTGGCTATCCAGGTCACTCACACTGGCTCCCCACCATGACACAGGTGCTGCAAAGTATTTCTTTAAGCAGCACAGTAGGAATAAGGTTTACAAGGAAATCTGGGGTTCACAAACGCCAGATGAATGTAAATACACATTTCTGTGTGCACATGAAAGCGTACTGCAGTGGCATCCAGAGCTGTTTTAAAAATAATTATGTGCATTAGTCATGGGGTTGAGCAAGGAAAGGTTTCATAAAGGCAGAGTTGTCAGCCTCCATCTGCACACAGCCGAGTGTGGGGAGGTGCAGGCAGAGATCTAAGACGTGAAACTGGCTGATAATTACCTTACACCACTCAGCAAGAAAAGTTAAGCTGTGAAAACCATACAACACATGTGAATTATCACCCCACATGGAGTGGGGGGGTCTCTGAGGGCAGGGGCACAACATGCCAGCCCTGGGGGCAGAAGGTGGTGAAGAGTTTCTCAGGCTGCAGCTGCCTGAGGACGGACATGTAGGCCCGGGGAAGTTCTGGTGAGGGACATGAGACTGAGAGATTTCAGGGACTCACAGGAGAAACCTAGTGGGTGGCTGCAGGCTTTTCCTTGTGAGGGAATGTGGGCAGCTTCCAGGCCGTGGTACCAGGCTGGACAGGCATGGTACAAGGGGCAGCTGACCTGACTAGGGGTCTTGCTTTCAATAAGTGATGGGGACATAACAGGAGAAGATGGGAACACCTGGAAGTTGTGGACTGTGGTTCAAAAATTTTACCTATCAAGACATAAAAAATCATTGGTTAAATTCCTCTCCTCCTTGGGTTACCTTGGCTCAATACACATCATCTAAATAAATCAAACCATTGGCCACTGAAAAAACCCAACAAACTAACCTCAACTTTCCAATTGTTTCAATCCAAATAATTAAGAGAAAATTAACCAGCCTTTTCAACAAAAATTCCAAATTTTCCCCTTTTCCTTTAGCAACCTCCTACAACACATGAACATAACTAGTGGCTGCATTGCAGACACCATCTGTTCCAGCACAACAGCAACTCACCCACTTCTACCCACTCAGCATGACCAGAATTTAGCAATGCATGCTGCATGTGCAAGGGAGGCACATGTGTTGTGAGTGGTGGAGGAGAGCAAACTAGGATAAGGAAGGGACAATCACTGCTAGAGGGGGAGCAGAGTGCAGCTCTGCAATGAATCCTTCTTTTTGAGAGGATAACAAGTTGGCCACACTCGAGTTGGGTGAGAAAAATTCATCCTGGGATAACCAAATGTTTCTCCATCTTGCAAACTGCCTAGCACTGATGCAGCCATCCAAACCTATTGCTTCCTTGCCACCAGCCACAGCCAGCAATCCAATCATATTTTAGTGTGAAAATTTTCTAGTACTGTGCTCCACAGAGTATTTTCCATGGGTAGGGCATCTCATGGAATATGAGTAAATCATTCTGGTAGTCAGCCTGGGAATTCTGGCATCAGCCCTGGCATGGGCAGAGGAATACAACTTGGCCCTCAAATTCTCTTCCCTCGTCCAATAGTTTTGCTCTGTGGCCATGAGATTCTGCACCTAACCTTGGGGGAAATACAAATTACTGTCTCTCACAGGACTGTAAAACAAACTTTGCTTGGCAACAAGACACAGTGCCTCGTCTGTGGGAAGCTATGCAAAAATGCATTCTCTTCTGCTGAACTTCAGCTCTAGCTACATCCTCCCTGTCCCCAACAGGGAATGCATGAAATCTACCAAGACCTTTTTCTGTAAGCATTTTAAACAATTAGCACAATTCCATGAAGGAGCAATTTCTGTGAAGCAACAGGAACACAGTGAGAACAAGGTTGTGCCCAGGGTTTCAATTATCTTTGCAGAAAGGCTCTGTGCAGAAAGCACTGAGGGCTTCCTCTCAAGGCACATTGCCAGTGCTGTACTTCCAGTTTCTATGACTTTATGCTCTCTTGCTTGCTATACTTGGATAATCCAGGTTCCATGCGGTATCATTTCCTTTGCACTTGGATGCTTTGGTAGTTCCATCAGCTCACACAGCTAAACTTCTGCTCTTCAAATATCTGCTGAAGTTATATCTGCCTCATTTCTGTAATTGAGCAGTTATTAAAGAAGTTATTTTCTCCTATATTTAACCTTTGTGTCACACCTCTGTTTCCTTATATACCATGGCTTGGTTGACTGTGCATGAATAAACTGTTCTGTCCCTCCTCTGCACTAACCCAAAAGCTCATTGGAAGTGGGATTGCATTTGATAGTTATGTGCTCAGCATCAAGAACCCTAACTGCATCAGATTACAAACTTGAATAATAATTGGCTTGATTAGGGCAAAAGGCATGATATGTAAACCAGTGCTTGAATATACACTGAATGTAATCATTGCTACATAAAGTATTTTATTTTCCCTGCTCTCTGCCATCTAAACTCCCTGAAATGCCAGGAAATCACTTTCCTAAGTCATTACCCTTAAAATAATCCTCAATTTACATAACCTTGTTATGACAGAAGAGCAAACAATTTATGCAGATGGCAATAAAGCAAGCAAGATTCAGTGTCACTTGAAGTAGTAAATTATGTATGTATTACAGGAATCTACAAAAGCAAAATCCTATGCCTATAAATAATAAAACCAGTTTATATACGGATTTTTTTTTCAATAGTTTGAATCAAGTTTTTACTTCAATACAAAAACTACTGTAGCATGCTAGAAAAAACCCACTCCTTATTTATACATATTATTTATATTACCTGTATGGCCAGCTTCATTTTAAACTGACCCTTTTTAATACTGTTTATGGTTGAGATGTCAAACTGAATATATGTGTTCTCCGCCCATTTTTGGAGCTACTTTTGTTATTCACTTAAATGTTCTGTTGTCTCTTTCTATACATGTGCTCACATACACATCTATCTCTCTCTCTCTAGACACGCCCTTCCTATCCTGTCTTGATAAAGAGATAGTATTTGAAAGTAATGCCATTTAAACAAATCTTTAGGACTCCTGCAAGAGCACTTGCCAAAATGGAGCTTCTCAGTTACACAGCTGACGAGTTGTAAGCCAGGCCAGCTCTGAGCAGTTGCTGCCATAGAGGGCGAAGTTGAGTAACAGAGGCCAAAGAGGAAAAAACCAGCATCCGGCCATGAGGGAACAGATGATTTTGAAAGGGAGCTCAGACTGGCTGTGGCACTCCCTGCCACAGGGACTGAAGATGGACAGCCTGCTTCCCTTAGTAAAAATCCAAGGGGAATGGGGAGGAGAAAGAAGCATAGCGAGCTCCTTGTAAATGGTTATCCTCCAGTCTTATCCTCCTCAGCAGGTCTAATAACTCTTGGGTTCTGTAGATTTCCTGCATCCTGCATAGCATCTAGGCTATGTTCAGTCTTAACTTTCCTTCAGCTGGAAGTTCTACTTCTTCTCAGTTCCTGATTTTCTTACCAAAGTAGGAGAAATATCCACTGTATAAGAAAGAGTTCCTACAGAGGTGGCAGTTCCCCAGCTGGGTGCCCAAGACAGCTTTAGACATTTGCTCATGCATTGACATCTCATTTGTTAGAGCAGGCAGAGTTACTGAGTTAGCAGAGATGGAATATCACAGTACTGAGAGCTGTTCTTATGGAGAAAACAACATCCTCTATTCAAAATGCAAGTGTCGTCAGCAGTACCATGTGGGGAGGTTTTTTTGTAATAGTGTTTCTAAAACTAAAATAAAAGCCCAAAACAATACAAAACAAAAAACCTGAAACAAAGCACAAAAAATATCACAAAACAAATGAAAAATCAAACCAGATGGACAGATGAAAATAATTAAGCCCTGACTCTCCTAAAAAACCCAAAAAACAAACAAAAAAAAAACCACAAAAAACCCCCACTCAGGAGGCAGCAACAAGTAACTTTGTAGGCAAAATGTATTTCAGTTTTGGGCACGGTTACCTGAATGCTGGAGTCACTGCAACCTTTTAAGTGTTATACATAAGCAAATTGTCCCCATTTGAAAGCAGCAACCTCATGCTAACTTGGAATCTGTATAATTGAATGCAAAGAGCTACACTACATTTCCATGACATTTGTATGAACATGCATGAGCAGAGTTACCCAGATCAGGGCTGAGGACTCTCATGCTCAAAAAGGACAAACCACTTAGTAAGGAGCAACATTCAGTATTTAAATGAGAATTTATCAGGTCTAAAAGAACAGGGCATTTGTACTGACACAGAAAGCTCTGAAGGCCAAATTTACACTTCAGCAGGAACAAACCCATTAGCAATCAGCACTCCTATTCCCACAGCACTCTGGGCTACATCAAAGTATACAGTGAGGGTTTTCACACACCTTTCCACCCTGTTATTATCATCTGACACCCCAGCTCACATCATTATTTGTGCCAGTGCAACCTGACTGTCCTTAAGCAATTAACCCTTGGGACTGAGAGACAGCTAGTGCTGAGGAAACCTTTTTCTATCAGTGCCAATTAACTAATTTTTTAAACTGTAGCTGATGTACAGATGGACTAAAAGGCTCCTGATATAAATGATGCTGCATCTTTTGTGGGTGGGTGCTAAATACAATGAAATAGAAGTAAATCAGAACACCTTTGCTTAAAAATAGTGTTGCAGTTCTTTGAGCTCCCCAGTAGCAGTGTCAGGCCACACAAGGGTAGAGGAGTGTACAGAGGAGTCTGGCCTTTTATCATGCTCCAGCAGAACATTGGTGCCCCTTATTCCTGAAGATAGACCTAGAAATCTGAGCTGGCTCTGAACCCAGAGAGCAGCAGCAATGACCCCAGTCTCCCCAAATGACTCTCCCCAGTGAGTTAGTCTCATAGGGTTCATTTTAACAAATTGTGAACTCTTAATTTTGCCACTCAAAATGAAGAAACAAGTTTTCTTAGCAGATTGGCTTTTGCACATGCCACCTTTGCATATTTCTTTTTTAGTATATGAAACCCAGTTTAATGACATTGTACTAGGACTGACAAAAAAAAAGAAAATCCCAAATGGACATGAAACCAGATATTAATAATTTTTATTATATTAGTTAAAATATTTTACTTTGAGTACTAAAAGGAAGATAAGCTAAATTGATTCACTGCTTGAAAATGCTTATATCACTGAACTAAGGCATGAAAAAGCTAGACATGAAAATAACATATATACAGCAGAATGCCATTTGACATTTATATTCCCAATTGTAACAAATTCAAGCAAGACTGTTAAAAGGGAGGTTCTCTTGCCTATGACTGTTCGTTAGGAGTCTTTTGTGTTACGTAAAGGCATCCTTCCACATTCCTGGGTCCCTGGTGGAGCACCTCACTCCTCTGGTAGCCAGTACCATAAGGGGTAGCCAGTACCATAAGGATTTTAAAGGATTACCTTGTACGGAGGAATGGAACACCTTCATGACCAAACATCACGTGTAACACTCAGCAAGTTAAAGCCCTCTTCTCCCTTCTAGCCATAAGCCATGATACAGCTACAAGCTTGGAGTTTACTTCTGCTTTATCTCCTCCAAAAGGCCCTTCTTGCATCCTATCTTGCTATCAAGCTGTGAAGATAGCAGTACATCTTTCCATAAATGGATTCATTTGGACTTCCAGCAAAACCTTCATCTTGAATAGCTGTGTACCTGTAAGACATCCCAACGTGCACACATATCCTGTGTCCAAGCTGCCTAGACAGGTGGTTTTGGCCTTGTTCTCCCTTTCACTGAGATTTTATTGAATTTGTAACTTCATCATGAAGGGTTATTGGCCTCAAGCTTGAAAAGACTAATCAGTAGGCAGAGCGACGCCTTGTAAACCGCAAAACGTGCTGGCTAACAACCATCCCAGTTCTTAACAAAATCCCAAACATATTTTCAGGTCAATGCTCTATCCATCTGTTAGTGTTTCATTCAATGTGTTCTCTATTTTGAAACTTATGAAACTTATTTCAATATGCATGTAAACAGAAATAATTCAAGAACAGCATCACTGGGCTCTGATTTGTTGTGAAAACGTGATCACCATCATGGGGCAACAGACGGTGTAGAAGATTACTCAGGCATGCTGGTGAGTCCCCTGAGAACATGTGAAATCCCAAAAGGAAGGACAGGCTGCAGATTTCATACATAGGAGCAAAAAAGAAAATCTGCACTCAAATGGTTATGTGGCCTTGCATGACATGACTGCAAAGGTTTATTCACTTAATTAATGAAGACAATCCTCTTTCATAGAACTTATTGCAAGTGAAATATTCCTAAGAATTTTTGACTTGCTTGGTTTCTTGGTTTCTTTTTTTTTTTTAAACAGTGGTTTATAGACCAGACACTTCCCATACAAGCTTGATTGCTTAGATAAAATTCAAGCTGGATCCACATATGATTTCTTAGATGATTCTTATCAAAAAGGCCAATAACTTTTAAATGTAATTCTTATTTGCTTTTTGAATAAGCCACAGTAAAACCATATAGCCAAAAATGCTTTATTTGACCATTAGCCATATAACCAATATGCATAAAATGGTGGCTATATTTTTTTTCAAAACAGTTCCAAATCCCAAGAAAGCTCTACTGAAAACATTAAACAACCCTTTTTTCCTATAAAAATAAAAAAGAAAAATTATATATTCAAGAGGTGTCTACACTTTTAAACAATAAATTAAACTTTGTAATATCAACATCAATTTACATTTCAAATGATTTAAAAGAAAAGTACAGCATAGAGTACAAGATAATATCTTTCTTTACCTTCCAAATGCATCAAATACATTCTTTTATTCCTTTAATGCACTGGCACCTAAGATGCTAGAAGAAACTATAGAGTGCTTCAGGGAAAAGAAAAAAAAATTTAAAGACCTTCAGATAGAGTCCCTAAATAGATATTCCCTTCCAAGATTTTGCTGACAAAAATGCTAACTGAACTTTTATGAAAATACAAGCTTAGTGACTAGAATAGTGAAATTTTCTTCAAAACTTGCAAAAAACCCCAAACAACTTCAGCTTTCCCAACTGTTATGCAATTTATCCCAATACTATAAACACATTTCCATATCAGTTGTAATCAGTTTTAACCATTACATTATTTGTGAGAATGAAAGGCAGGAAGATTTTTAAAGCTTTTATAGGACTGTCCCCATTATATACCTTGTATTTCTCTATCAAGGTTACACAGTGAAGTGTGAAAATCTAAATAAATTATGTGTAGTGCTCACCACATAGGTTATTGGAATGTAAGCACTGGTATTCATCATTTATTTTGCAAAACTGGGATTAGAAATAGATTTACATTTGAGTGCATTTACTAATTCCCCACCTATTTTCTACTGACAGAAATTCAGTTCCTGCTAAGCCCCAAGTTTTCAATCATGTATGCAAAGCTCTGAATTAGAAGGGCCCTGATCAGGACTAACCCAAGTGCTGCCACACTCACCTGCTGCTTAACTGAAGCTAATGAAGCCCACTGCCATTATCACTGCTGGGCTGAGCTTTTTGGTTTTCTGGAATGAAGTGCTATGATATCCTTGCAAACCCATACAGATACACCTAATCTCACTTTGAACTAAACTGCTGAGGTTAGATAATACAAATACAACCCCACTAAGACCAATCTAGGCTGTGGATTTACTGCGCATTTACTATTTCTCTTTCCCAAAGGAAGGCAGCCCTTTTTCCTTACTTCCTTGCAATCAGGATTGCAACCAACCATGTACAAGAAAGTTGACAAATAATGAGGCATTTGGGCTGATGATGCACTTTCTGTGCTTTAGTGGCCGCACTGCACACTAGCTGAGAGCCAATTTGCTTTATGACTAGGTGAGCTGCCCCCACAGCTAAGAAGGTACTTCTAGCAGCTAACCTTTGCATCTTGTAAGAAAAACTATTTTTTTTCTTTTTAAAAGATATATTTTGTACAGAATTTGGTAAACAGTCATTTCTTACTTGAATATTTAGATATTAACTTTTTTTTTTTTTAATTTTAAAGCTTAAATTCTAGCTTGGTGCAAGACCACTTCCTTGCAAGTTCCAAGGACTGTTTACAAAATGTTTATACTGCAAAAGGCTGATACAAATATGATGCTACTCTGGCTTAATTTGGTAAGTGATGTTAGGTGAGGGGTTAAATAGCCCTAACAAAGCATCATCTTCCTCTTAAGCATGCAGGGCAACCTCAACAGGATTGCAGGCAACCTCAACAGCAGGGCAACCCAGCCAAATGCAGATTTCATTTATGTCTCAGGAAAAGACATCTAATGAAAACAGACAATATAGTTTCTAAGAGGAAAATATTTAAGAGGTTTTTTTTAATGTTACGTAAGAGCACAAACCAATAGATGAGGAAAATGTTCCGCTTAAAATTATTTTCTAGGTGGGTTTGACAAAAATTACATCCCACGGCCAACAGTATGGCTCTCTATCACTCACAGAAGTGTTTTAAAGGAAAAAGAGTAAAAAAATAATATCTTTTCGATCTCTACTTTATCTGTTAAAAACATTTTCATGTTCACAATGTTTGATTTTTTTCTTTTTATATTTAAGTTAAATCTAGGTCTTATCTGTCCCAAGGAAAACATTTCTTACATGCTTTTCTATATATCTTTATGATTTCTACCACTGCTATCAGCACTGTTTAGAAAAGAGATCAGTTTGATACTGGTCTGAACAACACACTGCCCCTTCAGCAGGTGAAAGAAAAACCTCCTTTCTTAAGCAATAGTAATTTTGCCTGTCTGAGACAAAGCCAGTTTCACACTTGGAGGAAACCTCAAAGTAATTTTATAAGGCAAACCAATGGCATTTCCAAGAAACAAAATCAGGTAAGTCAAGTAAACAGAAGTTAAACAGTTAACAGTAAACGGAAGTGTTTCACTAATGTCTATTAAAATAAACACTTTAATATTTTAAATACAACTTTAATTAAAGGTTAACCTGCATCTAAACTCAAAATAAAGCACAAACTAAGACAACTCTTAGTCAAGCAGTCTGCAAGAAAATGCCCCCTCTTGAGATGAATTTTCTTTAAAAAAAAAAAAGAAAAAAAAAAAGGACAACAATATTTCCTGGTCTCTTATAGTCCATACAATTTGTTTTTTCCCATAACATTACTGATCCTCAACATTTGCTCTTTATATGAATGGTACGAATGCTACTGTCACAGAGTTACTCTAAGCTGAAAAATGGTTAAATCCATTGATATTAGGTGGTACTTCTTCTTTTGATTCGGAGAAACTTCCTTTTTCTTTAGAATGACAGGCTTCAGTGATTGCAGATGCTACTGTTTGAAGCTTATACAGTGTTAAGTAGTCTAAAACTCAATCATATTGCATTAGACTGGTATATTTAAACTGTTAATGTAAACTACAGTTAAAACAGACAGCCATTTGAGATGGCTGAGAACTATCAGTGTCAGAACTTAAATGCAAGAAACCCATATAATCAAAACATTGTTTTATATAATGAATTAATCATTTACATGGCCTTTGAACAAAATATTTAATGAAAACTTTACCTTCCATATAGCTTCAATTAATAAATGCTTTTAACCAAGCAGAGTGCTTGCAGGTTACTAATCAAAATACAAACATTTCCCAGCACATGTTTTCTGGAAAGGCTGAAAGAATCAAATAAACTTGCACTTAAATGCTACATTTCAGGATAGAAAAATAAAGCCATTATCAGTGAAATAACTATGTTTAAATTATAATTGACTGAATATGAACCATGTCCATCTATTTTGAACATTTATGCATTTAGTCTGACATAAGAATACTGTCTATAGGGAAGAGCTTTTTTGTAAAAAGGTATCATACTATAAAGCCAATGCAAAGTTCATTATATAGTTCAGAACTAGAGTTCTTTTAAAATAGATATATATTTAACCAAGTATTGCAGAGTAGGAAATATGAGGCACCAAAAAAGGAAAAAAACTGAGTGTATATGAAGACTTATTGCTGAATTTGTGGGTACATTTTGACTGCATATAATTTAGTATCAACACTTAAAAGACAGGATAATTAAAAGCAAACCCCTAGATTACATTTTTTTTGTGTAAAACACCACCACTGTTCAAGGTTTGGTTGTATTTTAATGACTTGTATTTCATACAGCTGGTTACACAAAAGGCATTCATGGTTTAGGGTGTTGTTTTTCTTATTTTTAACAAATAGCAAGACCTGTCCCTTTCACCTTTATCTCAGAAGTTTTCCTCTGTGAGATTTCTGAAGACATGCTGAATAGGCAGTTTAGTTCCACATCAAATATAAAGCCACTAAGTTAAAATTTGTTTAATTCCGTAGAAATAAATGTTAGTGTATTTCACAGTGATGAAAACATCAATGGTTCATTGCTCCCTCTTCATCCATCACCACCACACCAGACATTTTGAATACTTATTTTCATGACCATGCCAGCACAGGAAAAATCAAGGGTAAAATGCTTATGAAGGTTATACAGAATCTTTTCTTCACGGCATCTTCTACCACTTGCCAACTGCTTGACAATTAAAAACTGTGTGCTCACGAGTTTTAACTCCCACCAAAATCCCCCCAAACTAACCATTTAAATCTAAATCTTCATGATTTCTTAATTTTTGTGAAAACAAAAGCTGGCAGTAAGATGTTTTCATAATTATGCTTTCATTGCAAGATCAGATCTAAGGCATACTTCATTCAGTGCAAAGTCATCACACACTACAGAGAGAAGACAAAACCCCTTCAATTCTCCTATATGGATCCTACAGGTACATGTGCAAAACCCAGCAAGACTGAAATAAAGATGGACACAATATACAAGATACTTGTGTAGTTAATATTTCCTCCTAGGTATTAAAAAAAAACCCAAACCAAACAAAAAACTTATAGAGATTACTATTTATATAGCTTTGAGCATTCTCTCTGTGGCCACAATTTCAAACAAGTCAAAAAAATCCAAGAGCTCCCCAATGGTATTACCAAACCCATCCAAGTTTACCAAAACAAGAGCAGCATTTGTTGTCACAACATGACAGTCATCCTTTAAATGCACACATACTAACCCAAGTCAAGCCTATATCATGTATCTTGAGACTGGAATTATACGAGAAATACATTTACAGTGCTTTGGTAAGTACATATTAAACATGAAGAAACATAAATAGCAATTGGAATATAGGAATAACCTTGACCACAAAGAAACAATGAGTACTTCCATGAAAGACACAGATGTCACAAAGATGCTCTAAATATTTTCTTACAATTTATTTTCTTGCCTTTTTTCACTTCTTGACAAACTATTAAGTGCAAGTCATGCCAACTGCAAGGGATGACTCTGAGACCTGGGAGAGAAAAACTTAAAAAACAAAAAAAATAGATGTTTTAACAGACAAGCACACAGGTAACAAAGCTTCCCAAGTAATATGTGCAAGTCCACTATCATTTTACATTTGGAGTCACAGACTGATTAAGCTACCTGATGCAGTTTAGCAAGATAAGAGTGAACCACTCTTCTGGTTTTTAATCTATGCCCAATCAAGCAAGATGACAATGATCCAAAATATTACAGAAAACTCCAGTTGAAGTGAAATTTGGAATGCACTATGTGAGGATGAGCACAAACCTATTCACCATTCAAGCTAACAAAGCCAAGAAGGTTTCCATGTTGCCAACTACTCTGCACATCTCAATTAAAACTCTTTTAATCAATAACAGTAACCAGACATCCTCTTCAGCTATAGCTAAAATTGTAATCTTGGAGAAAGGATCAAGCCTACAAAAGACAAGTCAGCAATTTAGCTCATCCTACATGCACTTTCTAGTTACCTTCTGAGGGAAAAAAACATAGTCTTCCAGTAACATGAGAGATGCATATTGTACAGCTGTGACAGTTTCTATAATGAAACTCCAGCAATAAAGATAATATCCATAATACAAACCATAATTCTAAAATACATCTGAATATGTGTGTGCATATATATCTCTCTGAAAAAAAAATTATCTAATTTTCTCTTTTATACATATAAACATCTGGCTAATATGCCCCATAAAAATTTTACCCTATTTAGGACTAATTTTTTAAATAAGAGAGTTTTAAACAGTCCCTTAGAATATTTTTAAACACTATTAAAAAATTAATAACTATCTCAGGTTAATCAAAAAGCACACACAAAATAATTTAACATTATACAAATGTGGTTATACTGTTCAGAACGTCCAATTCTCTCATCTGAAATGAAATAGAGACCAGTGTACCTTAGGGTGAATTATTCATCAATGTACAAATTCATTCTTTCTTTCCATGTAAATCTTCAGGTGAATTTAACTGCATTTCTGCATAAGCAAGAAACACAGTAAATCTGGAGAACTCTTGCAAAAGGGAGTCGTGTTTCGCTGGATAAGAGCGCTTTGCTGGAGGGCAGCAAGTCAATATTTTATCACCATCTGAACACTAGCAACACCTGTGCCCTTGTAAGCTTCACACCTTGAAATAGCAGCAACGTATTTGATGGGTTCAGTAGTAATTTTTCTTCCAGTATTGGATTAGACTACTTTGCATATACAGTAAGTCAAAAGTCTAGTACTTGTGTGCAACATTAGTCCACATTTACATCTGAGAACTCATAAATACACATGGAAACAAACATGACAGAGAATTAAACCTCATTTTAAGTTAAAATGTTTTCAGTACACATATAGAAACAGCAGTGAAAACTATAAAGGAGATGGACAGCAGAAACAGAAGAAAAGGGGTGCAATAACTAAAACTGTATGAAGTAGGTCACTGTCAAAAGGGCAAGTTGCAACTAAAATTGATCAATAGAAGATGTAGACTGTACCACCTGCATAAATACCTAACTGCAGCATTATTTTCACATCACATACAGTAGATGTGATTTCTAAGCAGCATATTATAACAGCTGGCATACTCACTAATAGATTTACGGTAACTGAATACTAAATTTCTCCAGCTCAGTGTACAGTAGTTATGCATTAGCCTTTAAAGCTCTTCGTCAGCCTTTTAGTCAAGGTTACAGTTCCATGGATATCTAGTATCCCAATAAGAAAGTTACAAATATTCACCTTCAATGAGCTTTCATATGATACAAATATATTAAATACCTTCATAAGATGAACCATTTCAATAATAGGAGTTTTCCTTTTGCTATTTCAAAGGAAACACAAGGAACTTTGTAACTTCCAAAGTAAAGGGTGTTTTAAGGCAGTAAAAGATGTGTGTTAAGGTTTCCATGATTGTTTATGGTTGTCTATGTGAATAAAGCATATTACACACAATTGCTGTCATATATTTATGTGACTTTGTTAGACTGTACATGATTTAGCAATCTTCTTGAGAAATTTAAAGTGCCACAGTTCATATGTGCTCATCTGT
This sequence comes from Molothrus aeneus, assembly GCF_037042795.1. Taxonomy (NCBI): domain Eukaryota; kingdom Metazoa; phylum Chordata; class Aves; order Passeriformes; family Icteridae; genus Molothrus; species Molothrus aeneus. The sequence continues at coordinate 87,641,906 of NC_089646.1, forward strand.
CTTTTCATGGGCTTCTAGTCCATTCTAGTTGCTTTCAGAAACAAGCCCTTGCTTTACTTAAAGAGCAGGTTTTTAGGCAAAAAAATCATCCTTCACTGCTGTGCTAACTGGAATCCAGTGGTCGAACCAATCCTTCTTTGTAAACACGAAGAATAGCTTCACAAACAAATTTGTATTGACTCTGTGGAGGAAAGAAAACACAAAAACATTTATGGATGTTCAGTTAAACTGCTGATTAGACAGTATTATTGAATAGGACTAACAGATCCACAGCTTCCTTTTTTCCTGAGCAATGACAGGAGAGGAGCTACAAGGATGGGAGGAGAAAATCCTACTCCTCTGTCTGTGTTCACGGTAAACAAAGCTGACATTTACTCTTCCTTGAAGGACAAGCATTTAAAAATCACACACCAAGGAAAATATAGTTCCCCAAACTAAAATTATACATGTTTAATTTTCAGGGAAAAGGAATTATTTGTAAAAACTATGCATGACTTTGACTAAATTTAACTTGATATTTACCTTCTTTATATATCTCATCTATTTTGGGAGGGGTTTGGTCGTTATCTGATTATTATGAGTATTCTGAGCTTGCCAGTCTTGCAGTTACATATTACTGGGCACATTTAAGGTTGACATATAGGATCTATAGGTGTGACTACCTAACTGAAACCCTTATTTTTTTTCCCCCAAACAACCTGCAGTACTGCACAAGGAGTCACTTTATTTTCAGTTTTTGATCAGACCACATATCTCCTTTTGTAACAGAAGGGGATCAAAACCTTTCAAATTAATATTTTTGAAGATGAGCGGCCACATTAATTCTTCTCTCACTCAACATTTTTATCTCAATTAGATCTCAAAGTCTTCACAAATTAGAGTTTCTTTCCTGCATTATACTATTACAAAGACTAGCTCTTCCACAACCTTGTAACGTAACTATTTGTTAAAAACAATTGGCCTGTAAGCCTCTTCCTAAAAAGTGATACAAGGACACATTATCAATAGGACTAGTGCAGAACTAAAAATCCAGGTAGCCTGAATAAATTTTTTTGACTAACACAATCCTGAGAACACAAGATGATTGAAATTTAAAAGAACTTGCAAAGATCAAAGCATCCTCACTTCTTCTGTGAAACTACTATTGTCAAAACCCCCAAATGAACCCTTTTCTCCAAAGTTTCATGACATATATTGAGAGAAGCAAAGCTTCCTATTTTTCATATCCCTTTTTTCCATCTTTGACATGTTCTCCCAGCTGCTCTTGTATTGTCAGCTCCCATCAACTCTTCTGAAACATCTGGAAACATTCTCCCACCATCTCCCAAAGGGAGGGGCTAAAAGATAACATTTGGACTGTGAAGGACCTTAGGTTGCCTCTATATACCAGCAGTTAGGAATGATATTCTTGTCCATAACATAATACAACACATTTTCTTTTAAGTACAGAAAAACTTAAAGGAAAACAGGAAGGTGGAAATGAGTTTTCTGCATCTCAATTTTCCCAGCTTTTCTTCAACCTTTCAGTCAATTACTCCCACCTTCAATAACACTTTGTTCTTATTTCTTAATTACCTTGTCTCTTCACTGTTATTGTCATTTCCATATTTCTACTGCCTGAACAAGCCAGATGTGGTATTTAGCTCTCTGTTCAATACTTCTGTTAACTTGGGTGATCAAGTTACTGAACAAATAAAAGAATCAGCACTTCACCATTGCTTCCTCTGACTCAATCTCTGACTACTTGTTTTCCTTGCTCTTATCTGTTGTATGTATTCTAACTGCTCACTCAGCTGGTAGCTACTTCTATTATGTACATCCTAATGTATTCTGCATTGCTTACCTATCTAATTTCTCTTTATTGGTTAATCTTTCTTTTTTTTAATGGAAGGCCATAGAGTTACACCAACTTTGTTATAGATTCATCATTTTGGTTGAATGATGGATTTGCTTTTTTTGCTGCTCACATAACAAAATTACTGGGGTCTTTGAGAAGCTACAGCTTCCATAGGATTAACAACAGACACTAAACTGACCAGGTAATAGCTCTGATCTGTTCATTCTTTTTGAATATGCCCCGTCACAACATGTACCTGGCAAATCATATCACCTTGGAATTGGAGCGCACACACAGTCCCCCCCATAGGGCAGCTGAACATGCTCTAGGCAAGGCTATTAAAACTGAACAATCCCTTCATTACAACTGAAGAATCTCTAACAACTTCTCCCAGATACCCTAAGCAGGATCTCAAATATGAGAAGCGAGGCTGGCTGGAATGGGATGGGAATGGGATAGAGTACCCAGGATAGATCGAAATATTAACACGCAGCTCTCTGGTATTCTGTTTTCTCACAGTTCAGTGCTTGCTTCTGTGTCTCATTTACAGCACAGAATGCCAGTTTTCTCACTGGTTTTCACAACAGTATCTGCCTTCTTCAGAAATAACAGGCAAATTTAGTTTCACAGTATTGCTGCTACAGATCATTCCTCTCCTGGTTGTGCTGACAGCAAACTCTGTGACACAGCAAGCAAGGTAAAGAATCCTATTTTAGATATTCATTTTCCACACCAGGAGCCTGACTGTAACTGTATTTATTACTATTTCCTGTATTCTTCAGTTATGTCAAAGTGTGGAGTGAAAGGACAGTTCTGGCGGATTTCTGTTGTAACAAAAGGGATTCAGTCTTCTGGCAAGCTGAAGTTTACTTCAGGTTTTTACATCTGATTCTCATGAAGAGAACCACTTCTAGAATGTTGAAGCTTGAATTTGTGTAAGTAATTTTAGAACCTGAGGGGTATAGACAGGTGCAACTCCAGAAGTTAACACTCAGCTTCCTTAAACTTGAAGCTAGTATTCTTCATCTCATGACCACTTTTGTCACCAGCTCAGCTTTCACTTCAGCAAGGAACAGGCAGGGCACCCTTCAAACAACTCCCTTCCAATCACACAGTCCCGACCCTCTTCCATAAGATGAGACAGAAATGCCCAATTTAATTGTTGGCTTTCTGTGTTTAAACCCCCTTACTTTCATTTCTCATAGGGCATTTAGCTCTCCAAGATAACCCACACTCAGAATTCTTGTCATCAGCCTCTCCTAAAGAAAGAACAAACTCTCATCCTTCATCCATCTCTAATGTCAATATGCTCATTTCCAAAGCTGACAAAAAATGGCTCTCATGAACTCAAGTTGTCTCACTTTCATCTTAAAATTGCCATCTACTTTCATGTTTCTGTTATTGGTGCTACACAACTTGCCCTTAGTTTTTTTCCCAACTAGGTAGTGGCAAAATTAAAAAAAAAAATCTATATGTTCTTATAGAATTTCTACTCTAAAGTGGCCTTTTGAAAAGCTACTTCCTACTTTTCAAACCAGGCCACAAACACTTCGATTTTACCTTCAACTTAATAACTTCCTATGGTGTTCTGTACCAGAATAAAAAGCAAGAAATTATTCTAGCCTAGCAGAGAATTTAGACAAAGGACCAGGAGGAGATGATCAGTACAAGTCTGACTTTGGGCATTCTAACGACTTACAATGTATCAAAATCAATTATCTTTTCATGGTAAGATAAGAGATATTTTAAAAAAAGAAAAATACATACCTCATTAGCAGCAGCCTTTGCTGCTATGCTAAATTATGCTAAATTTATTTGATATATAATCTTTGATATAAAGTTTGATATATAATGGCAACTGAAGATTCATACTACTAGATCCTTTATAAAAATTTTGGACCTGTTTTATAACTTGACAAGTGCAGTATATACACAGAAAATGATGCTTCCTCTCCATCACTTACTGATGTTTGCACCATCATAGCTCTCTGGTCCCGCATTTTCCGTACAATATCCAGTGGATAAACAGGCTGGTTCCTTTCAATTAAGCACATGGCTGTTTCCATAGTGACCAACACACCAGTGCGACCGATTCCTGCACTGTGAAATACAACAGAAGAATACTCTATAAAATTAGGTTTTTGCAAAACACCAAATTCATATCACAGTCTTAATAGTAGGACAGCCTTGGAAATTACAGGAAGACCCTAGTAAAATCCAAAGAGAGTGCAAAGTTTATTTTTACAGCAACTTCAGTAATATTTTCTGGTAATTACTAAAAAGAAAATATTTTTAAATATAAATAAAACTAAAACCTCAACTAAAGTAGATGCATTTTTAAACAACTGAACTGCTCAAACTGTACAGGTTTGATATTTTTGTCTTTAAAAAGGTAAGATCTAATTGACTGCTTTTATCACACACACACACTTGAACAGCAGGGAAAAGAATTTTAGCAGTACCATTCAAAATGAGATTACAACATTGTAGAGGATAAAAATCAGAAAACAAACTAAATTGCAGATTATCAGATCTGTGATAATTATGTGACTAAGCCATTTCACCAAAAGGTTGCAGGAGAAAGGGAGACAAAGTAAACTCATCCTTTAGATATAACATCAGTGTTTACATCATCAGCAGTAAATGCTCGTATTGCACAGTTTAACATTTTCATCTCATTCAACGATCTATAATTAGAGTTTTAAAACACAAATACCTGCAGTGAACAAGAACTGGCTCATTCTTTACTCTCTTTGGCCTCATACAGTTCACAAACTCCAAGAAGTCCATGGAGTCATCAGGAACGCCATGATCAGGCCAAGCTACGTACTGGAGATGGGTGACGGTGTGCTGTTGTTCTGTCTGAAATACAGTAAAGTTTTAAAAAAAATGGCCAGTGTTATAACTCCTGTATTAATGTTTACTAGATACAAGTAATGTTTTTCACAGCAAGTGTTTTCTGCAGATGCCATAAGAGGTAGATGGTGTAGAAAACATTTGTGATTTTAAAATTCAGTGTGAAGTATGGACATGTAATTCTTAGAAAGAATTCATGAGGCACAACATTTTCTAAATAAATGAGGTATGAAGTTTAACTTCCATGATTTAAGCATTTTAATTTTTTTGATTTATTGACTGTTGACCTATTACACTTTGACATCATTGATTCACCTGAGGTAAAATGCTTTAAGACATAAGCATAACAGTACTGCACAATAGTTTAGAACTGGCTGGAAGAAACCGAGAACAGCAGAACTACTGAGAACAATACCAATATAACAGGGATTTAGGGCTATACAATCTATTGTAAATATGTCTGTGCACTCTTACAGATTCAGGTATAATAAAGTTGCCTGCAACATTTGCCAAATCTGGTTTCTGTTAGAAAACAGTATATATACATATATATCATTCATACATACATGCTTATTGTACATATATGAATGACATCTGTATGATCCACAGGAGAATACTTTTCTGTATGGAAGCAATATAATTAGTTAAAAGATTCTGTTGTACAGAGAGTTCTTTTTTTGAATTTTTGAATTATATGTAAAAACCCTGAGGTTTTACAGAAGTTCTTTTAGCTTAGCTTTTTGTTAATTTTGATTATGAAATCACTCAATCATCTATGCCTTCAGATTGAGCTGAACTGATATGTTACAGATGTAACTAATGGTTAGGGTGGGAAGGAAAAAACCTAAGATGCTCATGAGCTCTGAAACATCATGCAGTGAGGATGTCAATCTTTACAAACTGAGACAAGTCTTCACGCTCCTTTATACCTTCCACACATTTTGCAATAGTTAAGCTGTTACCTGCATTTAATTTATGTCCATTATCAGACTTAACATTTGGCACCCTTCTGAAATAAAACTCTCCTTTATGACAGGATTAGTCTATAAAAGCTGGCCTTTCCCTAGTGGTCCACACAGGAAGGTTTCTGTGATGCTAGTGACTTTAAAAGGTTTTTCCCCTTTTCTCTTGTGCTCACAACTGCTGAAATATAGGACCTGTTTTAAATGTCTTCAGCTGCTTGTTTTCCTCTCCCAATTGAGGATGTTCCACTGCCAGGGAACAGGCTAGTAGGACACAAAAAATGGAATAAGTACTCCCTATGTATTAAGTAGAGTCTTAGGGAATACATTTATTCCAGTCAAAACAACTGCAGAAATTTACAATTGCCCACAGGGACAAAAAGAAAAATGACACAGCTCATACTTTGCTTCTTAAAAGCAAAGCCTGAGCAATGAACAATTAAAAGGTACAGCATAAGGCCCACATGGACAACATAATCTAACATTAATGACCAAGCTCACTGTAATATAAATTACATCAGGATCTACCACCCATGTCATGAAAAGATGCACAATGACCAGGATTTCTGCATGAAAAAGCATGCATGGCCTTTTGCTATCCAGCTCTACTGAGTAGGAAAAGTTGACACTGATCAAATGATTACCATTCACATTTTTCTGAAATTCCACAGATTAAAAAAAAAATACAAAAATATGTCTCGGAAATATCATTAAAAAGTCCTCCTTTGAAAATCTGTACTTGCTTAATCAGAACCTCTTCAAAAGGGAAATGAGATAAAGCAGCAATTACACGTAAGAGTTTGAGCTGATTCTCTTAAATCAGAGATGTTTGAATTACAGCATCCTGGTGAAACAAAGACTTGATTAATTTGAAAATTATCCAAGACTGAATATCCAGTTGCTTTCCATGTGCTTCAAGGACTTAAAGCTACACAACATGGATAAGTGCCAGTGGCACACCTGAGAAACACTAACGGTGATCAGTAGAATCAAAAAGTCATTTTACAAGCTTAGAACAAAGGAAAGAGCTGACTTAATTTTTACTTATCAGTACTTCAGGCTCAGATAGAGTGAGCTGCATTAGTCAAATAGTTCATAGACATTAAGTACAAAAACTTCGTTACATAAGAGTTACTTGGAGTAAGAATACACCTAGAACATGCACTTAGTCCTCATAGCTGCTGCTTTTGGTGTAAGCATCTTCAATTGTGGTTTTGTGCCCTAATCATCCTTAGAGACCAATAGAGGTGTTTGTTAATTATTCCAGGTATGCCTCAAGCCTCAGTGAAGCCTTCCAACTATTTGTGCTTTAGCATGATCAATTTTGATTCTTCTGTTGAGCCCTTCTGAGATTATTCAAAATGCTGAAACTTGACTATTCTGCTTTCCACTTGCTTTCCAAAATGCACAAGTATTTTAAAACACGTTATGTTTTATTAGCAATGTACACAGTAAATATATTTGTGTATGTTAGAATTACTTTTTCTATGTAGGAGTTTTTATATCTCTTGCAGAAAAATGTCAAAGCAGTACTCTGATGAAGTCCAGATTTTTAAAGTTATTTTTAGCAGGGTTTTTGGCTTTTTTAAAACCATATTATCTTCAAGTCTAGTGAAAGTCAGTTTTTAAATACAGAAAATGTCAGCCAAACAACACCCCACATAGAAATAACTTACATTAAAAGACCATCACAGCTACTAAAATCTAGCACTTCTGCATGAAAAAATGCTAGAATTGAAGTTACTGGCTCTATAGCTAGCCCTAGAGTACATGTTCTGTTAGCAATATTTATTTTTAAACACTATTACTCTCAGATCTTGCTCCTTTATACAAACCTGATAATGGAAAATAAGAGGTAACTTCTGATATTCAAGTTATTAATCAAACCACTATTCTCTACAACTCAGTTTAAATCCTATCCACAATTTTTTTCTTTTAGCACTGAGGTTTTCAATGACAATCATCCTAATGACTGATAAATGAATAATTTTTCTTCATAAAAATCTGGCTTTATTAGTTCTGTTTTATGAGTCTTAGAGAAAGTGAGACAGCAACAGCTGCTTATGGCTTGGTTGCTATTTTTGCTTAACTTGACCTTGTACACCTTGCTATTCCAAAATTATTTAATTTTTTTTTGCATTCATGTGGACTAATTTCAATGGAATTAATGTATTTGGTATTTCTCCAAATCAGTTTAAAAATTATGGATTAAAAAAAAAATTAGCTCAAACAACAGACTCCAGGGACACTTCAGTAATTTGCCCAGTTTATCGTCAGCCCTTTGGCCAACATTTAGCTTCTTCGTGGCATTGATCCACATTACTTAGTAAGGAACTACAGAGGTGTAAGACATCACCAGCTCTTTGTTATTGTGCTTCTTTGCTGTTATTACAGCTAAACTCTTCAGCAACATAACTCCAACAAAATTATGTACTTGTCCCTACCCGGCCTGGGCAAATTCAAGATATCTAACTGCAGAAGCAGCTTCATTGTGGTTAAGCTAACATCCTAAATTTTGCTCAGAAGCACATGATCTTTTCCAGTGAGTCTGTCATTAGGGCTGAAATTCCTGATAAAGAATACGTCTGTCACAGGTAGTGCTTCAAATGCACTTGCAATACAGCTGTACTGTCAAGACCTTCAGACACAAAAATATCCAATCTTCATCCTTCTGCAGTTTGCAGCCTTGATTATTATAATTACATCAAAAGGCAAACTTCCTTGTTTCATTCACCTTAAATGATAGACTCTCCCTGATTAATAAAAGATTTGTGTCCTCTTCAGAAAATCAACACACAGAACTCAGAATCATAATAATCATATAGAAAGTATGAAATTTAAACTTGAAATGTCAACCTTAATTCCTACTTATGTTAAAACCAAGCAACTGATTTTGCATTTCAATGTTTCAGTTAATGTCCTTTTTCACAGAAGTTATAACATAATCTTCAATAATGAGACAAAAAAAAAAATCACAGTGTAGAACTACATTAACCCTGAAATGGTTCTTTTATCTTCTAAGCAGGAAAAGGTGAGCTCTTTGCCACTGAGCTTCACAAACATACCTTGAAAGCTGAGTCTGAATAATCGGGGTTGGAGCCCAGTTTCTAAAGAGTAGATACTCTGGTAAGTGGCATTTGTCATTTCTTGGACAACTGTTCATACATTATTATGCTGCTGCACACACTTGCCATCACATTTCTCACTTACTTTTGTTATTTCATTCTTTATGTTTCAAAACCAGTGAAATTTAATGGCCAATCATACTTTGCAAGGCATTCATCTCAAAGGAAACAATGAAAATTTGTTTCAGGCCTCTTACGCAATTTTGTCCAGGATCATAAAGAAATATGTATCTCAATTTACAAAATAGCGCACTCTGTGATGAACTCTGCACTCTCACGACATGATTTCTTTCCTTTGGTCTGCTTGTTCTGGTCCCCAAAGTGCACTGAAGCTTTTTTTACAAAATAAAAAGTTTCAACCAACCCCAAAGACCCCCAAAGTTAGTGCTACAGTATAGCTTTTGATCTTGTTCTGGAAAAGAAAAGGCCAGAAATTAACCCTTTCTTCATTTTATAAGATATATAAAGGTTACAAATAATTTGAGTGAAAAGAACTAAAATTTTGGGTACATATAGTTGCAGTACGACTTTTGTGAGGTTAATTTCTTCTGTGCTGACTTCTTTTTAGTCAGGTTTATCACTTACAGAGAAATTGGCCAAAATACAGAAACAAATAGCATGCTGCTCCCTGACTGGGTGGTTTCTCATATCTAGAAATAGAAGTATAACAAACTGCCTTAACTGAAAAACCTTTAAGTACTCACATCTGACATCTCACATGTTTATGACTGCAAAGGAAACTTAATCACATTAAAGCAAATTTGGATGCACTGTCGAGTGAGAGAATGTCAAGTTACAAATGTATGAGACTAATGGATTGGTTATGCTGTAAGAACATGGATTAAATATTATATTTTAAAACAGATATTGCCTTTTCCTTGCTTACTACTTACTATTACTACTAGCAATTCTGGTTACAGTAAAAGCTGATTAACTCTACAGAAATTTAAAAGACTGGCTTAAAATTAGCCTTTGGACAGTATACAGTGATTTCTCACACATTTTATGATAGCATAAATCCTTCATCTTTTTAGAAAATACCTGTGGCCATAGAATTTTGGAAAAAAGATGAAGGAAAACATAGAAATTCAGGTCTACTTAGAAACAAAAACCAAACTTCAACCCCTACAATTCAGGTTGTGGGAAGTCTAGATGTGACCTGAACATGGATTTCACAAGACAATATGCTGTGTTTTGCCTTCTCTTTGTTTTCTAACTCCCTAGACATTAGCATGAAAGTATTAGGAGTTATGGAATATAAGTATTTTTCATAAATTGAACACATTTCAATTGAGATACATATGGATCTCAATTGAGAGGTATGTATCTTTTTTCATTTTTAAAATCTGACTAAAGACAATGAAAAGGAACTGGTGAGATTCTGCATATTCTCTCAAAACAACTTTATTATGCTTCACTCCTTTATTAGCTGTTCTAGCTGCATGGGCTACTAACCAAGTGACCCATATTTCATCCCTGAAACAGCAGAGTTACTTAGGGAAAAAACTCTCTTTATAAATCAAAGTACTTATGAAGAGTCAGTGATTGCAAAACTGTTTAAAGAAAAGCACTAAACTTCCTTTTGATGCTTATTGCAGTACCTGTATTATAATAGCATAATGCATTACAGCATAATGTATTATAGAACTTCAAAAAGTGTGTCTTTGAAGAAGATCTAAAGAAATAATCATACCATGTTGATCCATATAAAGCACACATATTCTATTTTTAAAAATGAACGTGTCCGTGTGTGTTTATAGACATGCATCATATCCATACACAAAGATATACACATATACATTGCCAAGTGCATAGCTTTTATCTTAGTATAAGGGTATTCTTAGCATTTGGGATTCTAACATTTATCTACCCATCTATAAATGTATTCATTCAGCTTGTTTGGGGATGATTAAAGGCAGGGAGCATTTACCTCAATGTTTGTAATGACCATTTCTCTGACAACATAAGCAATTGTGCAGTCTTCAGAGTGGCACCTGACACGGAAGCAGCCATATTCCATTACATCTGGTGGATCAGGCCAATACTGATGACATTTGGTCTGTAAAGGAAATCAGGCACACATCAAGACTGTTGTATATGAGCCCTTCCATTTCCAGCCTTCTTTCTTGTGTTGTGGTTCAGGGAATTCAAGGAGTGGTACTAAATCTGGTTTAGTTTGCTGGTTAGATTTTTTTCCACCCAAATTGAAAAATAACAGGACATATTAGGCTAAGTTCTCCATAAACTTCTGTTTTAGTGATTTATAATAAATATTCAGGTAAATTGGATGCATGATGCTTTGTCTGCTGCTTATCTGTAATTGCAAGAATGACTTCTCAAGGCATAATGTGGGAAAATAAAGATAGATTTACTTTGTCTTAAGAAAAGAAGTGCAGGGATTAAATGCCAAACTAACTTTAGCCATCTAATAGCAGATTACAGGAGAGGCATAGCCACACTTTTCTTGAAAGTGAACAACGAAAGGACAAGAGGCAACTGTAAAGAAGGTATAAGGGAAATTCTGACTAGATGTTGGCAAAAAAATTCCCCAAAGAAGGACAAGCACAGAAACAAGAGCCTTATGAGAATGTGGAATCTCCACCTGTGGAAATTATTAAAACTTTGATGTGACACTGCAACCTGCATAAATTTCAAAGTTGTTTTTGTCTGTAACTTTTAAATTGATAGAGTAGCATGAGCTGGAATTTTTGGAAAGTTAAATTTTTTTTAATTTTACCTTTAATAGAGCTCAATTTTCAGAGGCTTGAAATTCAAATTATAACCATTATGCCTGAAAGTTTCACTGTAGTAATTTATCTTAACTACTTTCCTCTTCAAATTTAAGCCAAAATAATGTATTCATTTTGGAAAAAAAATAAGCATTACTGAGGAGGAAAAAAAAAGTCCTATCATACAAATCTTAACACCATTGGAAAGAGATAGTCTGGAACATAAAACCTCCAGGGACTAGGAAAATGTCTGGCACTTGTCAATGGGGATATTGACAAGAATATACTTCTTTTTCTGTGCCTGAAAGTTCTCCCACAAACTGGGCAAATCTAAATAATTTCTGAAGGGAAACAAAACTCTGGTATGTCTGGTGTGCAAATGTATCAGCAGGATGATTAGAAGCTATCAACAACTGCCTTGAAGTTTCCAACTAACTGTATGAAATCCAGACTATTACTGATCAGTCTTCCTCAATTGAAGGAAATTAATACAGCAATACACTCAAAAGATGAAGGAAGCATTTCTGTATCAGGTGATGTTCAATAATGTCTGCTTCCATGAGCAGCTACATAATGTGACTGTGGTTAAACCTGATTGCTGCTTTACTCTACTTCCTTACATCTCAATCTTTATGCTGTTTAAGACCTAAAATACTCACTCCCTTGCTTTCTAAAAACACTGGGTTTTGACTGGGGTGTCAGATAAATTTGATAATGTAAGACAGATCACATATGAAATACAGACAGAGGCTACAGTGAAGGCATACAGGAGTCACCACCTTCTCCACCTCTTAAAAAATCCAGCTGTTGAGTTTTCAGCTTCTAAAACTTTAAAACCAATACCTTCCCACTTAATCTAAAAGCAATCTTTAAAACTACAAAGGACAAATTAAATCAAAACACATCAGATTTTCACTGTGCTATTCCAAAATTCAAGGAGAGACAGAATTTATCTAAACATAATTAAAATAATTATTGGAGCAATTCTAGGAAGGAACCTGAGATGTAAATAAAAATAAGCAAGCTAAATTTTAACCACTAGTAAATACCACAATGACAGACTCCTATTTACAGCAGACTACAAGGTTTCCTCAACCTACTCAATGCTTCCAGACATTTGCTGAATCTTTTGGAGAGAAAATGCCACATGGAGGCCAATGCTCAGGGAGAAAAACAACAGCACGTAGTCCCTGTCTGATCAGCACAACAGAGTGAATGCAGTGATTTCTGTTTATTAGACAGCTGGCTTGTTTGCAAAACAGCATAACAAAAAGCAAAAAGAAGACTATCTGCCCTGTCTAAGTAATTCAGGAAACCTGGCCCTCAGAAGAATAATTCAACTGAGTAAGTTGGCCTCCTTTAGGGTTATTTAACCATAACAATGGAAAAAAGTTCAAAGTTACAGTACATTTTTCAGCATACAAAGGACTTGGGCGCTTACCCGTCCTCGTTCAGTGAGAGTTGTCAGCATGATGATCAGTGATAATTTGTGATCCCAGACTACTTGCCAGAAGTGTGCACATGTGTGTGGAAGAGGCCCCTGAGTAGCAATGTACCGGTTCACAATGCCAGCAGAAGGAATTTCCATCTACAGAGAGAAAGAAAAATCCTACGTTAAGTTCACTCTCACTACTCATGTACTTTTTTAACTTTTGCATTTCATTCAAGTAAGTTTTGAGGGAAGAAGGCAAAAAAAGCTAAGTAATAAGACAATCAAGATTACAATTTGATATGTGAAAAACTTTTAAACCATTAATTTAGAACAGATGTAAAGCACAGATTCTATAGTCCTTCATGCTGAACTATGAGCAGAAGATTAATAGTGAAAATGTACTTGAAAACTAGAAACTGCAAAGCTTTCTAAATTTTCTTTAATATTTAGTAAGGAATGATGTTGGGGTATATTCACCAAAGGCACAGCAAAAGCTGATTATTGCCTGATAATAAACACAGGAAGTTAATAATTGACTATATGATTTAGGTGCTTAGCTTATGTATCTGACAGAAATATATACACATTTTCCTCCTTTTTTTCCCTGACTCCCAGCCTACACTTGATTGATTAGGAAAATCAAGGCTCTAGTTTATCTTCTGGATCCTTCATAGCATAGCTATGGTCATAAGTGGATTTAGATGGAAAAAAAGGCTTAGTTTTATGGAGACAATCTCAGCATTTGAAGTATATGGAAAAATAAAACAATTTTTACTGGTTAAAGACTCTGCACATATCACAGTGTATCACTACATAGTAGCACCCACTGTGTATTAGGATGGTCACCTGTTTCACAAAAGACACTATTTTTTAGGTTATGAAATTTTACATCTTTCACATTTAACAATTCCCCAAATTAAAACTAAATATCCTTATCCCCTAAAAAAGCCCTTTTTTTCCTACTTAGTAATACAGAAAGTGAGTAAATGCAGGTCTCTGTATGACTTACATTCACATAATTTGCATTAATGTAATCTTCATCTCCTTGCAATATTATCCTTGTGGCATCATCTGCACACACACAAGAAAGAGGGAATAAAATTAGCAATTAAGAGAGATACTTCCCCTCTATTAAGTTTAAAAAACCCTGAGGACTTGCAGAAACACAAACAGCAGAATACAAACTGAATAAATTACCTTTTAGAAAATAAATGACCAATTACATGACTTCAATTATATAATTAAATCTTTAATCAGTAAATTCAATACAGCAGTTTTAAAAAGCAAAATAGGCAGAAACTGTACTTTAGACTCACAAGGTAGAACATCTTTGTATCTATTCTTGTCCATATTCTGAGGTACCTTTGCACATGTAACAGCCAATCCTGGTTTCTTTCTGTAAAGTTGCTGCAAAGTAAAATGAAAAATTACAAGATTTTGGGGGATGTGATTATGCTATACACACACTAATTACATTCACACAAAAATACATAGACTGAAAAAAATTACATATTTTCTTTAATGTTTTTCCTATCCTTCTGCAAAATTCACTTGGGAGGTTTTTATATTTAACATGAGAAGAATTTCTGTGATTGCTAGCCCATCAGAATAGCTAGAAAAATTTCTAGGAAAAAAGCAAAAACAGCTTGTGAGCATCATTGATGTAAACCATTGCTCTGCAAGTTTGCCTTTTGCTTTTAAAACTGCAGACCAGAGGGAAAACAGTGATTGAGGGTGCAACAAGGGAGCAGCGAACGGCATCAGAACAAAAAAATAGCCGCAGACTTACTCTCTGGAATCAACTATAATACAAAAATTTTAGAAAAGTTTTAGTCTCCGGAATAAACCTATCCATTTCAACCCTGCAAGTAACTAAAAAACCAAAACTTCAATGTATCAATCTCTTAACATGTGACTTGTTTGCTTTTGGGCCAACCCCTATGTTGCAGACTTTATCTGGAGTAAATGGACACAGTAATGGGGTATATATAATGTGTGTATAACCAAAATTTTGAAGTTGGTGTGAGGTTAATGGTTGGATTCTACGATCTTGAAGATCTTTTCAAACCCTAATGATATTTGCTTCTATGTACATCAAACAAGACAAAAAAAAAGGTAGACAAGGGAAACAACAACAACAAAACCAAACAAACCCACAAGAACTGTAATTATACAACTATAGCTTTTGTGTATTAAATATACATGAAAGCACCTTATGACTGAGTTATTAAATCTGGATGTGCCACTGAACACTTACCACAGAGTTCATTATATATGAACTCATATGTTTAATGAAGATTTTGAATATTGTTCCATATATAAAATGGAATGAAACAAATAGGAGGCTAAAATCCCCTACTTCTGGTTGAGAGAAAAAGAGAATACACAAAAATATTTATTCTACTGAGATTTTCTGGACCTTAAAATTCTGTATTCACAGATCACTGAGCTTTTCAACTTATACAACATAAACAAGCCATGTGAGAAGAGAACTTGATAATATATGTAATGGAAAACCTTCTATCTGTTGTAAGTCAAGTTCCACTTTACTAGAGCCTAGATGCAATTTCTGCCTTTTTTAGGAAGACCGAGAAGAATAATTTAAAGTCAAGTAACCATTCTTGAGCTTCACTGTTGCCTGGCAAACAGTCATTTGCTATTGACAGACTTCTTAAATTCTGACTAAATGGAGGAAGATATTCTGGAAAAACTTGATTATTCACAGTCTACTGGCTAACTATTTACTATTTTACTAAAGTGAATAAATAGTTTGAGTCACCAAAACTGATGAGGAGACACTGCCATTGCCTCTGCTTCTGAAGATCACTAAACAATGAACTCAAAGCAAGAAGACCACTAAGCTGTACCCTAGTTTATTAGATTTCAAAAAGCTTTTGCATTTTTTTCTGTAAAATCCTTTTATAAACATTGCCATAAAAAAGATAAAATACAGGCTCAAATATCCTATGAATATCATAATATCATATATCAGAATATCATAAAGGATCAAATATCCTATGAAGTTCACTACAGGAAATTTGTGTACACATTTAGTCAACAAATTTGACAATTAAGAAGATATTGAAAGGTCAGTTCACATTTTTGAGCTACAGCTTCAATAGCAGTGGCAACAGATTCATTGTAATTGCTGCATTGCATCCAGTACTGTGGATTTTGGAAAGCAGTTATGAACCATTGTCTACAATTCCTTAAAACCAGGGGAATTTTAATTCTCAGAAATCACAGAAAAAAAGGAAACCTCATAAAAAGAGTGGTTATACAATAAAAAATACCACAACTCTTACAACTCTTCAGCTATTACCATTAGATTTTCCAGCTTTAAAAAAAAGTAAAGGAAAAAAATATCAAAAGGGGAAGAAATTTTATTGCTGTTCTACAAGTTTTCAGTGACAGAAGGGGTTACCCCAGAACCCAATGCCAATTTTATAAACCACAATAAAGTAAGGTTTATTCAGAGCTACTACAAATGCTTGAATCTACAACAGTAAAGCAACCACAAACATACATACTGCACTCCATTGCCATTAGAGAAGCTGAGGAATTATCCTTTGGAATTTCTTATACTAACACTGAAGGAATTAATTTAATAAAATATGAAAATCGTATTAGCTAGTTTTCTATGCTAACACATTGAAGAACATAAAAAAGGAAACAAAATACAAGACTGACCTCTGTCAAAATCGCACTACTCTAATCAAACAAATACAAAAAAATAACTGATTTAGTGAACTTTGGGTACTTGAGCCAGAAACATCTTAATTTAAATACATTTTTCTCAGCAGATGGTATTTTGTCTAAGACTTAAAACTCATTCTTCCATATTCTAAATAGTGAAGTGCGAAACTGATGGGCAAGTCAAATTGTTGCTCTCTTGAGATAAGATTGAACAGGAACAATGAGATTTGCAACTAATTACAGCCCCTCCATTACTCACTGGTTACAGCTACTGTTCTACACTAACAGCACTACAGAGTTGAGTATTACCTACCTCAAACTGAATAAGGACAGTCCCACTTTCTAGCCCTCTTCTTAGCTGCTCCATAGACTCCTCCAGTGTATCACCACCGTATTCAGAACAGACAGGAAGAATAGATTCTGGCAGAGTGTGAGAATCAGCTTCATCTTCTGATATGGGATCCACAAACTGTTTGACTACTGAAATATGTATATGAAGTTATAATCCATTACATAGAGCATTAATGTGTTTTTAACAGATATTAAAATTTACTAGCTTGAAATAACAGAGTTTGCAAAACCTCAGAAAAGCAAATAATTAAAAGCAACAATTTAATCACGCTTCTTTTTGTACTATATTACTGTAGAAACTATAAAGAGTATAATGTCCCTATGACCTTTCTGAAAGAAAAACTCCAAATGGCTGTTTATGAAGGCAAAGAACTTGAATTTCTAGCACAAGGAGGTTTTTTCAACCTTGTCTTGCCTAATGAACTGCTAAATAGGCTAATGAAATACAACATCCACCATGGTAAAAAACAAGGGAGTTTTACCTAAAGAAGTGTAGATCGTAATTAGTGGAATATCTCTACAAGAAACTTCTATCAGTTTGGACCTCCAACAGCAAAACAAAGGCAAAAATCCCTTCATCACACTCCTTTGCCATTAGAGAAGACACAATTATCTTTTACAATTTCTTATGCAAACACTGAAGGAACTAACTGAAGTTAAAAAGAATTATTAGTCAATTTTCTACAACATTCCTTGCTATTGAAGAACATGAAAAACATTAATGAAGCAATCTACATAGCATTTCTGTCCCTATGAAATGTATTGTATCAGCAGACATGTCCAGCTGTGGTTATCCTGCAGTGATGGGAAGAGTTCATACCTGCCAAACTTCAGAGAATGGGGAGCTGGTTATGCTCATGCCTATAAAAAATTACTGGTATGGGGCCATGGGTCATCTTTAAGATTTCTCTTATCTGTAGGTAGGAAGGGGACTAGAAAATTAAGGGAAAACTAAATGCTGCATAAAGCCAGCGGAAAATAAAATAAAGAGCCCCTCTATCTTCTTAGAAACACAAGAAGATTTAAGTAAAGCCAGTGTTACAGAAGTACATATCACTTAGGCTGTTTCATTCCCTTCTATTTCCTAGTAATGCCTAATCCCTTCAGATTTTTATGTCTTCATGCAATCAGGAACTTTGTGTAATTGTGTGTGCTAATGTCTTACCATACCTTTTAAGGAAAGCAAATAACAAAATTAAGAGTTTGACATCATCTGAGTGCTCTTGGGATCTACAGGTGTTTAAATATGGAGCAAGCAATGCCAAGCTGGATGAGTTTTCCATTTTTAAACATACAGCTTAAGACCCTGCATATTTCAAAGATTGTCTCCTCTTTGCAGGCAGCAGTTCTGCAAGCAACCAGCACAGGTTTATCTCAGTATTGTCCCAAAATGTCTGCTGTAAGAATGCAGTTTCATCACATAATTGTGCAGGGGAACAGCCCATGAGTTTTTGCGAATCTGCAGCTGGGAGGTTTTAAAATGATGCTTTATTTACGGAAAAAAACCAACACCCCACATCACCAAAAAAAGAAATTCAAGGGACTATCTATTCTCATAGATTTTTAGAACAAAAAATAAGAAGAAATTCTAACTTGCAAGACTCTTTGTAGCAGTGGTAAGAACCTATATAGTTTAAACTACTTATACTAATTCAAATTTAGTGAGACCTACTCTTTGCACAGACCTATTCCAAGTGCTCTGAGAACATGCTTATGCAAACAGAAAAGAGTAGAGTACACCACCAAGCATAACAGCAACAGTCTCAAAAACATTAGAAGTGAATAAAATTAGCCCAGTTACCTTTCCTCCTGACCAAAAGAGCAAGCTCTCTTGTGTGGGATTCTCTGCTGGCTTTTATGAACATGACCACCTGGTCATGCGTGTGCTCTGAGATATCTCGGCCATTAATTAATACTATCTGATCACCTTCATTCAGCTTTGGAATGCATTTATCAGCCTGTTTCAAGACCAAAGAAACACATTAATGTCATCACAACCAGTTGTGCAAGCAGGAACATATCAGGATATTAAGTACATTGTGTAAGCAGTCTTCACAGTTCTCCTGGCAAAGTTTCATACTCTGTATCAGAGATTCTATCAAAGGTTTCAGCTCTAAAGCTCTCATGCTTCAAAGCTTCTCCCTGACAACACGGAACAAACAATTCAAACAACATATTGATAGCTTTAAAAAGAATTCACATTAATCAAACAAATTGCTCTCAAAGATCTGTATTTCAGACTCCAAGTGTCAACTACCTCTGAATTTTTGATAAAGTGTTTCAGGCACATGAGATAATCCAGTTCACTTTTTATGCGGTGAATACTAAGCAGTCCAAACATGATTTTCACAAACATGATTTAAGTAACATGACATTCCCCAGGCATGCACTTTTTAAATTTCAAAGAAATCCACACACATTCCATATCTTTTTTACTTTGTAGAGTCTTCTTTAGATTTAGATTAACTGCTGGACTCCAAGGTTTGTTTCGCTTTTTTTCTGCCACAGTTCTCTGTATGCTTAGCCCTATGTCCAGCAAAAAGCAATCAAAGCTATGGCCAGAATATGATGATGATGATGATGATGATGATGCTACAAAGATGTCTAAGGCACTAGAGCAGCTCTTGCATGAAGGACGACTCAGAGAACTGGGAGTATTTAGCCTAGAAAAGAAAAGGCTCAAGGGGATCTTGCAATGTACATAAATACCTAGATGGAAGACACAGAGAGGATGAAGCCAAACTCTCAGAGGTGCTTAGTGACAGGATCAGAGGCAAAGAACTCAAACTGAAACACAGGAGGCTCCATTCAAGCATCAGGAAACAGTTCTACTGCTGTGGTGACTGAGCACTCCAGCAGGTTGCCCAGAGAAATTGTGGAGTCTCCCACCTCAGAGACCTCAAAAGCCACCTGGATATGGTCCTGGGCAACTAACTCTAGGTGACTCTTGAGCAGAGGAGATTGGAGAAGAGGACCTCCAGGTCCCTTCCAACTTTCTGTGCTTCTCTAATGTGAATATGCAGGATTCTAGAATCTTTGAGTGTCAAGTAATGTAGCAATTTTTTCATCATTACTATCCTAATCTTTATTTTGTCTAGGAAGTCTCCAGCTACACAAGTGATATATAAACACTTCATTCCATTTATTGTATGAATGAGACACAGACCTTTACTGGTTTTATTTTTTCATAGGTGTTCCCTGTATTTCCTTCATAGCCAGCACAGGTTCCCTGAGCTTTATTCATCCAATATCATTAGCCCTACCAAACAACAATTACCAATCCCCTGTGAACAAGAAATCAAAACTAAATCCAATCCTGATTATGCCCTGCACCAATGGCTCCTAATATATTACCAACTAGTAAATAGAAGATGGAAAGAAGAAATTATATCACAAAAAATATCACAAAAATGAAAAATGCAGACTAAAAAAAATAGTGGCATGAATTTGAAGAAAATAAATTGGGAGTCATTTGTACCAGCAAACAAAGTTGAAGAATAGAAAACTTAAGACCTGTCTTAGTGCCAAAAACAGATAAAGAAGAAGAGAAAGAAGCAAGAGAGAGGAAAGATGCATCCAAGAGGAAAAAAATCCCATGCAGAAAAGCTGATTAAAATTTTAAAGAAGGAATAGTTGCCCACAACTTTTTTCATAGAAATAAGGAAAGAAAATAATGAAGGATAGGGAAGATTGACAGTGATTCATAAAAAATGTAAACAGGAAAAGAATGGGAATTAGGAGCAGCCATGATGTTCTTCAATACTGATTTAACTACGTATTCACAGGTCCCCAAGAACACCCTTGCCATATTTTGTCCAATTTACAAAGGCAAGACTAAAGAATGTAACTATGAATGACTAATTTAATCACTCTTAAATATTGTTAAGTTTTTCTCTTTGAAATACAAGTATTTGAAAAGATAGGTGATATAAAGACCATATCTTGACTAAGAGAGTCAAGACATCAACAAGAACTTGGCAGGAATGGTTTCTGAGCTCCTATATTTGCCTATAATTTAGATTTCTTGGCTGACTGCTATTAGTCTTTATTACAGATGGACTAATATCTTTGCTCAAACAAACTTTGTTAATCATTTGTGATTTGTTAATGCATCAGCCTTCTTATTTGAATCATCTGACTATATAAAATATATCTCAAAGGAGAATTAATTCCTCCTATGCAAGCATAATTTACAGATTTTTCAGAGTCTGAGCCCTTCCAGACAATTTATTATGTCAAAGGCTCTCTGTCCTATTGATACACTCAATGTGTCATTTTTATGCTAATCACCTGCTATTGCTCCAAGGAGCATGCATGGGGTTTTTTTCCATTAAAAGCTCTATTACATAAAACCATAATGACCACTTTAGCACCTGAGAGCATTAATACTGTTTGAGAAAAAATTCTGTAAAGAAATTTAATTAAAAAAACCCTCAAGCCAAACATATGAAAGAAATGGTTGTTCCTTCACTAAAATGTGCTTTCATAAAAATCTTGGGCAGCCTATCCTTTAGTTTTCCTAGCATACTACATTGCTGCTTTATTAAAAGATTTTTTAAAAAGAACTTTAGGAGGCGTAAAGAAAAATGTTGCCTTATTTTGGGGAGTAGATTTGCTTCCCCTCCTCAAAAAAAAATACACATCTTTTTGTAGGAAAGTGAGGAAAAGGTGACCTACAAACCTGAGAAATAATCTTAGCAAATAATATTGCCAAATAGCATCCGTGAAGACATTTTACAGGGTAATGAGTGAATCTAGAGGAAGTTAAAATAGCAGTAATGAAGGTAAGGCAAACTGAGCTAAAATAATATCAAAATGCATTCAACAGACTTAAATTTGAACTATCAGCTTCATTTCATTAAACAGTAAAGGACAGGTAAAGTTTTGTTTATGGAAAACAATATAATCAATGTTAATACTGCTATTCTCTAAAAATATGTGTATTATTTTTCTCTTGCTATAACATGGCATGATTTCCCTAACACTGCTACAGAGTATTATATATTGGATAGCTGTTTCCATTTTTTTTTCTGTGATCCTGGTAACTTGCTCACTTGGTGGTTTACTAGGCTAGAGAGATAATTAGTCACTCTTGTCCATGGCTATGACACCAAAGGGAGACACTTCAGTGAAGTGTTTAAAGTTGGAAGACCAGCCCTTCTTCAATCCAGGAGAAAAAAATACAGATCAATACTTTGCAGAAGACCAGCCAAATCTGCCAAAGGAAATTACTGCCTCTGGAGGAACATCTTTCATTCTCTGATTGCAGAATGAGCCTGTTTACCCTATGTAATTTCAGAATCTCAAATCACCCTTAGAATATTTGCTAGGTTGACCATGAAATGTCTTAGGAACTGTTTTATTTTCAATTCCTAGATGTAAGTTATAATTTCCTACCAAACATTTTTTCAAATAATTATTATGGTTCATAAAGGAGTGCTATGCACTGTGTAAATCAGGCCAAAATCATAAATGTGACCAAAAAATAACTTCTCAAGCAATCTCTTTCAGCTGGATTAGCATCATGACATTTAGATATCAGTCCTGTGACTGCTTATAAAATTTCAGAAGAGTCAGAAGATTCAGAGTGCACTGTATTTTTAGGTTTAAGTCAGTAATATTTCCTAATAAGTCTGCACTGAAATTATTTGATGAGAGTTAGAAAATATAGTTTGGAAAAAGGCAAGTGAAAAAATTTGATATAACATTTGTCCTCACAAATTTATGTAATAATTATTAATAAAAAAGTTTTAAAAGATTTTATGTTCCTATTATTATTTCACAATTCAACAGAAGAACTCAATGACTCTGCTGATTCTTATACATTTCACCTAGTCTATAAATATTTCCATAAGAAAAATTCTATGGCAAAATAGAAACAGGGCAAACATATGCTCCCTTTTAATGCTCCCTCTCTCCTGCCAAGTACTCTCCCATCCTATAAATAATTTTAGAACTAAGGATTTCCTCAGCCTATTATGGCTAGCTTAGTCAATAACAATAGCTTTTTTACCCAAGTATTTGTCCTGTCCTGACGACACAAAAAATTATTTTAACCACACATCCTTTGTCAAGGAGTTTCACAGATCTACTATCTTCTACACAAAGAATTACTTCACCAAACATGAAGAACCTGACCTTCACAAACTTAATTTAGTAGTCCACATTTCTGTAGTCCTAATTTTAGTAGTCTATATTTCTGCTGGAATTCCTTTTTCATAGCGCTCCTAATCTTGCAGATCCCTACTATATCTCCCTCAAACCAGCTATTTTTTCTAGGGTGCAGGGGCCCAAATTATTTACATCTTCAGTAATGATGTTCCTTTTCCCCAGCTCTTGCCCCTGACCAAGCATTTTCCAGTTCAGGACGCACTTGTTCAGATGACAGGAGAACACAAATATACTTTCTACTTATATCTGGTTTGAAAAACTCTTCCAGATCTTTTAAGCTCTTTTAGCTCAGTGATTAAGAAATCACTGGTTAAACCAATCCCTAATGAGAACAGTTCTGCTGCTATTTCATACTGGTTACAGGTGTCCACATTTCTATGTGTACAGACCTTTGAGAGGTGGAAGGAGTAGCAATGGAAGAGATTAGAAACCTCAAAAAATTACTTACAGGTGATCCTGGAGTTATTCTTGATACCAGCAGTGGCATTTTTTGATCTACTCCACCCTAGAGGAATGAGAGGAATGTCAAGTAAATAGTAACCATCGATCTATCATTAAGCATAAGCAGCATTTAAAAGAAGTAATTGCTAATTTTCTTTTTATATAGTTTTTTTATGCTGTGTCATCATAAACAGGGACAGGGTTGTTAGGACTGAATTTTCATCAGTAAATGAGGAATTATGGGGTGGGTTGTGATGTCTTTAAATGTATCAATTTCCAGTAAACTAGACTGGGTGTCTGTTTCAGGCCATGTATTTTAAAAAGCATAAACAGATAAAATGGAACATTTTTTGTAACCCTGTCCTTGAAGGCAGCCCAATTTAAAACTTCCAAGGCAGACAGTTTTCTTAGATTTTGTGACAAATGTGCAAGGAATCTGGTAGGATCAAAGTCCCAGACAACTGTACTCCTTTATTCTCTTTACATCACCAATAAATAGCCAAGGTGAAATGATCAAACTCTTATTTTGATATTATGGCAAATTTATAATACTCTGCTTAAATGGAATTTCAATGAGGGAATTTAAAACATTTACAATAGTCAATTATCAATAATAATTTAAATTTTCTTCACAAATTAATTTTCAAAATTTCAATATGATTTCTAAGGGGTACAATTAAATGGAACAGCACAAACTATTTAAATTGTTTTATAATACAGAGGTCCAATTTTCCAAAAGTCAATGCCTTAAATTAGGC